>NC_137679.1:33599830-33629830 GCF_963989245.1 Nansenia antarctica | reverse complement strand
AGCTTTACTGAGAGGGAGGCAGAGGGAAGAACAACGCTAAGTATTGTCAAAACAAGCAATGTTAATCAAAGGCTTTAAATGGCATGATACACTTGTACATGCTACAAAATGAGATTGTTGTCTTTTACAGGGCATCTGACACAAAATGAATTCCAAGCCTAGGTGGAAGTATTTATTTTCGAGAGAGGACGCTGGCGTTGCTTGTTCGCCACTTCTCCGCTTGAAATCTAGGTGTAATTGCAGTATACAGAGTAGATTGTCCTACAAAGACACTTAGATTTAGATTTAGTAATCAAAAATTTTATAAGAACCCTATACCTTCTTTTATTTATTTTTTGTTTATTTTTATTTTTACTACTCAATCTTTTCAGTTTGTAAAGCGTCTTTGAGTGTCTAGAAAAGCGCTATATAAGTCTAATGTATTATTATTATTATTATTATTATTGTTATTATTTTAGCTGGGTTGATGATTATCACTATTATAACTATTGTAGCTCTCCAAACCGTGGTAATGTTGTTGTGGTAATGTTACTAAAGCTGTTACAGGTAGTGTAATGTTGTGGTAATGTTACTAATGCTCTACCAGGTACGGTAATGTTGTGGTAATGTTACTAATACTGTTACAGGTATTGTAATGTAGTGGTAATGTTACTAAAGCTGTTACTGTAATGATTTGGTCATGTAATCTCTTCCAGGTGTACAACATGTTTCACCACAAGAGTCTGGGTGTGAGGATCAACATTCGGGTCACCAAGCTGGTGCTCCTCCACACCCGGCCTGTAAGTCTGTTCTCTCACCTCTCTTAAACCCTCTGACCTTTTTCCACAGATGGGTCCGCCCAACAGTTTCATTATCGGCCTCAAGGCTTGAAATGTTATGTATGCTTTATGTGCTTGTGTGTGCATGTGCTTGGGTAGGTGTGTGTGTGCGTGTGTGTGCGGGAGTGCATGTCTGTGTGTGCGCGTGTGTGTGTGTGTGTTGTGTGTGAGTATGCATGCATATGTGTGTTTCCATTAGTTTCTTGTTACTTTATTGCTTGCCTCTCTGTCTTTAAAGGGCCCTCGAGACAGTCTAAATTACTGTGAAGTGCTATGTGTGTTTGTGCGCGTGTGTGCGTGTCTGTATGCATGTGCGTCTGTGTGTGCGTGTGTATGTGTGCCTCTGTAGAGCTGCACAGCAGGCACACTAATAATGTTTCTGGGTCCAGAGGCCCTGAATAGCCATGCCTGTCTGTCTCTCACCCCCCCCACCAGCATGGCTATAATACCCCAATAACAAAGTCATTACATCCCCCCCTCTGTCCCCAAACAAAGCTATCACCCCTGGAGATCTGCCCTGGATGGGGAGGGGGGGATGGGCATGTGTCGAACGCACAAGTGCATCTTGACGGACTGAAGTGGCTTCCTCTCTTTGTTTCCTTTTCTGAATCTGAATCATATCTGGGAACAAAGAGATGAGGTGAAAGTTGCTTCGCCATCTGGGCTCCACCCCGTCCTGTGCTTTCAGATCTGTGTAGGTGAAGGGAAGGAGGCAAAAGAGAGGGTGCCACAATAGACTATCAGGACTCACCCTTGTGTGTTAGGACAACAAGGAGAGGAGTTCAGTATCGGAGACGAAAGTTCCCTCCTTTTGGATTCTGGGACTCAGCCGATGTTGTCGTGTGCGTGCTTGTGCGTGTGTGTGTGTGCGCGTGTGCGTGTGTAGGAGAGGCTGAAGGTGGGCCACCATGGGGAGAGGTCTCTGGAGAGCTTCTGTCACTGGCAGTACGAGGAGTACGGAGGGCCCCGTTACCTAGGCAGCAACCACGTGCCCGGCGGGAGGGACGACATCCCACCTGTGGACACCGCTGTACTGGTCACCAGGTACAGTACACCTGTCAATCACACGGTCACTGTTTCTGTCTCTCTCTCTCTCTCTCTCTGTCTGTCTGTCACTGTTTCTCTCTCTCTCTCTCTCTCTCTCTCTGTCTGTCTGTCTGTCACTGTTTCTCTCTCTCTCTCTCTCTCTCTCTCTGCCACTGTTTCTCTCTCTCTCTCTCTGTCACTGTTTCTCTGTCTCTCTCTCTCTCTCTCTCTCTCTCTCTCTGCCACTGTTTCTCTCTCTCTCTGTCACTGTTTCTCTCTGCCACTGTTTCTCTCTCTGTCACTGTTTCTCTGTTTCTCTCTCTCTCTGCCACTGTTTCTCTCTCTCTCTCTCTCTGTCACTGTTTCTCGGTCTCTCTCTCGGTCTCTCTCTCTCTCTGTCACTGTTTCTCTCTCTCTCTGTCTCTCTCTCTCTCTCTCTCACTCTCTCTCTCTCTCTCTCTCTCTCTCCCCCCTTCCAGCTCCCTGTCCTCCTCCTCCTCCTCCGATTCTCTTCTGTCCTCTAATAGGCAGTATCTTGGCCCAGGTTTATGGAACATACAGTAGCACTGTGATTTTGTTCTCCGTTCGTCTTGTAAATATGAGCCACATAAATACAGTGCAGCAGGTCCTCTGATGCCTCTCCATAACCACCCAGCCATTCACAGCTCTGTCATCAAAGCAGGTTTGTTCACAATCCTCCCCCTTCACCCCCAAGGACCCGTCCCCTGGCGCAACATGACACATTCCTAATTTAGGATTAGGTATTATTACCTGCTGTAATTTTGGGGGTGGGGGGGGGGGGGGGGGGGGGATGGGGGTGTGGGGTAAAAGGAATCCTTTTGTTTACGAGCACTCATGTAGCCTGTCAGATCCTATCCCTTCTTCCTGAGCCCCTGAGGAAAGGGGGAGGAAAAAGGAGGAGGAGAGGTAGGAGAGGAGAGTTCACACAGAGGGGGCTTTTGTTCCTGTGGTGGTTTTGTTGTAAATCTGATCCCCTCCCCACCCCCCCACGCTCATAAGGCTTCCTGTGAAGATGGAGTGCTTAGGATCAACATCTGTCTGAGAGAGAGAGAGAGAGAGTGTGTGTGTGTGAGAGAGAGAGAGAGAGAGAGAGAGAGAGAGATGCTGCCAACAGCAGTCAGGATGAGAGGAGGTAGAGATGTGTACAAATTAAAGCATGTCACGGTGCACTCAGGTTTCCTTCCTCACTGTCGCCGCCGTCTGCTTGAGTGCATGTGTGTGTGTAAGTCTGTACGTGTGTGTGTGTGTGTGTCTATACGTGTGTGTACATTTGTGTGTGTGTGTGTGTACGTGTGTGTGTGTGTGTGTGTGTGTGTGGTATCTGTCTGTATTATTACCCTAGAGTAGAGAGAGGTAATCTGGATGTCATGTCTGTCAGAAGTAGAAGCGCTCGTCTCCAACAAGCTATTAGCAGCCTCCCAGGAGAGGACAGGATATGTGATCCAGGCCTGTGTCTGTGTGCTGTTCCATGTTCCCTGTACACTGAAAGGCTCTGGATGCCTGATATTTGCACTAGGTAGAATAGGAGTTTTCCATGTCTTTTTTCTGGTCGTTTTTTTTTTTTCCAAAGACAATCATGCCCCCCCTGCTGTCACCACCCTCAGAACCCACGAGGTTGTGGTTGGAACAGGAGGACGGTTGGTTCTGGTTGTGTGTTCCGTGTTCCGTGTTCTGGCCCTGAGACAGATGATCCTGTGACAACCTCCCACCTGTCACATCTGTCTGCAGGCAGGTTCTGGCTATAAGGAGATAATAATGACAACGAATGATGAAACTTCTCTCTGTCCTTTTCCTTTTCCAACCACCACCTCCTCTACCTGTCCCCCCCTCCCCCGTCTCTCTCTCCTTCTCCTCTTCTCCCTGTCTCCCTCCCCATCAGTGGCCCTCCTTCTCCCCCTCTCCCGTTTTCCCTGTCCCCCCTGCCCATCTCTCTCTCCTTCTCCTCTTCTCCCTGTCCTCCCTCCCCATCTCTCTCTCTTCTTCTCCTATTCTCCCTGTCCCCCCCTCCCCATCTCTGGACCTACTTCTCCCCTTCTCCCTGTCCCCCCTGCCCATCTCTCTCTCCTTCTCTCTCTCCTCCCCATCTCTTTCTGTCATCTCCTTCTCCCCGTCCGCCCTCCCGATCTCTGCCTTTCCCTGCCGCCCCATCTGATCCCATTTCCGTCTCTCTCTCTTTCTCTCTGTGTGTGTCTTTCCCTCCCTCCCTCCCTCCCTCCACACCTGTCTTCACCCTGTCCTTCCTCTTGACTGCTCTCTGTGTGCAGCTGGTGATCATTGCCCCTCCACCAGCCAGCTGTGTGTCACATCCACTTCGCTCCCAGACACCGTGCTTACAGGCAGGGACAGCCAGCCCCGCTGCCCATCACAAGCCATTAGGGCAGGTTGGAGATGTGACAGATGCGTGGTACACAGAGGGAGCGTTTTCTCCTAACGTAACTGTTTTACCGGATCCAAGAGACCACGATGCCCTTGGGGACAGAACCGGGGTCAGTCAAAGGCTCGCCAATTTGTTTAATTGTTGAGTTTATTTGGAACTTTACAGACTCATCTTCCGTTGATGCTCAGAGTTAGTCATTGTTTGGGCTTGGCAAATGCTCCTCTGGCGCTCAGTCTAATGACAGGGTTGGTTCTGGTGCTGACCCAGCCCTGAGAAGTCAGGCTCCTCATATAGGAATGACAGAGAGCCAGGCCAGGCCAGGCCAAGCCAAGGATTACTAGAGGAAGTGCCTCAGACATATTTAGCACTAGTGAAGTAAAATGGGGGAAATATTACTTAAAATAAGCAAAATGATCCGCCAGCAGAACAGGAAAAGTTCACTTGCCAAGGTTGTCTTAAAACAAGTAAAAGATATCTTACAACTAGTGCAGTCAGACGAGATATTTTTAAGATATTTAATCTTACTTAGATTTACTTTTTTAGATTTAATTTGCAGTGAGGATTTGGGTTTGTGGTATTGGAGGCCATCAATCAGCTACCCGTGGACATCCAGACCAGGCTAATGATACTCCACCTGCCTGCCTGCCTGCCTGTGTCTCTATGTGTGTGTATTTGTGTTTGCCCAGGCTTGTTAATGTGGAGTTCAAAGGCAGCCTGGACATGAGTCCTCACAGATGGGTTGTTAACAGTACAGTGTTGTGTTAACCAGCGGAGGTTGAAGGCAGACCAGGAGATCTCAAAAAGTACATGCATTCTTTAATCTTCTAGTCTGACTTGGTAATTCCTTCGAGAAAAGACAATAACAATATCTCAGCATGTCTTTACATTGGAGGTCTAAACTTCACAACATCGTCTCAGATTTCTTTTATGGGTGCCCCTAAACCACCGGCCTATACTGACTTACTCAAGCCATACATCTTGCCTTTCTTATCATCGATAGTTATCATTGATATGACGCCTATATAAATGGGTCCCATACAGTTATGCCTCTGGCATCCATTCTGTTGGGTATGGGGATATGTGCTTATTATTATCAGATGTAAAACTGTGGTTGTCGCCCATGGCAGACATACCGTGTCGGTGTTGGTGACTCACAGGGAGCCTCAGCTGTTCCTATGCGTCAGCTCCAGTAGGGAGGCTTCTCTCCTGCACGTCTCTCCCGCTGGGTGGTGGAGTCAAGCCTGGGGGCCTACAGCTGGCCGTGGCCGTCCAGACCAGGGTGGTCTCCCATGGTGGTGGTGGGTGTAGGGCTACATTACACTATTTATTACCTGGTCACACTGTTAGCTCAGTGATACTCAATCCTGGTCCTGGAGAGTCCAGAAACTTCTTTAGAGCTGAGTCACCGTCAAACTCTCATTTTGGCTTTGGTCGGCAGTTCGGCAGTTCTGCGGTTCGATCCCCGGCTGTCCACGTGTCTGTCGAGGTGTCCTTGGGCAAGACACTGAACCCCCAATTGCTCCCAATGAGCGAGCCGGCGCCTTGCATGGTACCTTGCTGCCATTGGTGTGTGAATGTGTGTGTGAATGGGTGAATGAGAGGCCATTGTGAAGAGCTTTGGAATAAGGCGATAAGTGCTGTCCATTTAGTTCTTTTGGCTCTCGAGGCCCAGCATTGAGGATCACTTGGCCGGTCCACAACATCAGATGCCTGTGGTATGTTCTATTTGGGTTTCTGTGGTGCTGGTGGTTCAGTGGGGTTGGGATTCTCACCAGGGCCACTTGAACTTGATGTATGTGGGGAGTCACTCTGGGTGAATGAATGTGTCCCTTGAGTGACAGTATCATTAGATGTGTCTATCTCTCTCTCTGTCTACGCCTCGTCCCTGGACACCCCAAGGCGTCGGTATGCAATGCATGTTGGTCAAGATTCGGGCTGGGACCAGATGCTGCCCGCACACGCAGTCTTCCCAGCACACAGACGAACACAGATGAACCACACACACACACACACACACACACACACATACACACACACACACACACACACACACACACACACACACACCACCTCACACACACATACCAGCACACGCACACACAAACACACACACACACACACACACATACACACCACCTCACACACACATACCAGCACACACACGCACACACACACACACACCACCTCACACACACACATACCAGCACACACACACACACACACACCAGCTGCTGTTCCTTATACTGTACAGCCCAAATGTTGTCACTCTACGCTCGGGGGTCCATGGTTTTGTGCTGAAGGAAAGCATATCAAATCATGAGTTGACAGTTTGGACAAAGACTGCCCACAGTTCTCATAAGAGGCCAGTGGTGGGAATGAGAGAGCCTGCCATGTCCCTCTGCATGCTCTTGACTGGGCCGGTCCCCATGGTAACCAATAAGCTGTCGTTGTGTGTGTGTCTGTGTGTCTGTGTGTCTGTGTGTCTGTGTGTGTGTGTGCGCGCTACGTTTGCGAGTGTATGTGTGTGAACCAATCGAGGAATGTTGGAGTTGATGGCCGCTGGCCTGCTAGTTCTTTGTTCATTAGCTACAGAGAGATTAGGTAAGGTTGTTGATTAGGTAACAGTGCATTGTGCTTTTGTGCATATTAACCCCTCTGTGTTGCAAAAGGGCTGGTGTAACAGAGGCAACAGAAAGTGGCAATAATTGACTCTGAACTGATTCAGTCGGCGTCATGGAGGCCAGATCAATACCAGGACCTGACTGACTGAACCTGTTCTTGTGTTCTCCCTCTAGGACCGACTTCTGCGTCCACAAAGACGAGCCCTGTGACACTGTTGGTGAGTAAAGCCTCTCTCTCTCTCTCTCTCTCTCTCTCTCTCTCTCTCTCTCTGTGTGTCTCTTTCTCTCGTGTGTAAATACTCTGTGACCCTTGTTGACCCCAGAGATTCAGAGTCTCTGAGATGGAGAGGCAGGTGACATTTCACCCCCCTTGGTCTGGTAGAGCCACTCAGGCTTATTGTGACGCACGGAATGGAACGAGGAATGGTATTAAACAGGTCGTGAGATTAGAATTATAAGGTTCTATCTCCGTTTAGGGTAGTTCAGAGATATTGAGCTTCAAAGTTTTTACATTCCATTATGTTTTGTGAGATGGAACCTTTGTATTTGATTAATTACTAACTAAACAATTTCAACATTTTAAAAATAACACCACATAGGCATTAATAAACACCTAATGGATCGGATTATGTCGAAAACTCAATTTTGACAAAAATGGAGATAGAACCTTATAATTCTAACGTCATGAGGTATCAAATGCAGGTGTTGGAGACCGTTCCTCATTCTAATCGATGTATTCCAGTGAGCCCCTCAGTCCATGCGTTGCAATGAGCCTGTCCAATGTCTACCTCCGCCAGCCTCCCCTGCACTCGACAGCCTGCCTCTGCTAACTGAACAGATAAGACCCTGTTGAACTGTGCTGTAGTTCCCTCAAACAGTGGCAGAGATATCAAGCAGTGACATAAAGTGTGGGAAGAAGAGGTTATGGCTCGGATTATAGATTTACCGTATATCAAATACTCTGGATATGTGACATTGCAGAGCAGACATGGCACATTGGACATGGACCTGGACGTTATCCTCCAGAGTAGAGAAAGTGTCCTTTCTACATTGCATCTACATTTCTATCTCTCCCAACAGATTGACACCTCATTTGTGGGATTTGTTTTCTGTTTTTATGGCCCCCGTATTAAAGGTAATTGAATGTGGAGTAGGCTAGTGTGTCTTGACACCCTGTTGTGGAGCTTAATGCTGATCCTCTTGTGCCAGCCAAAGTCGTTACGCAGGGAAACGCGTTGGCTTATGGAATAGGCTTTCCGAACACTCCGGTCTATGGAATGGCATTCCCAGAATGGTGCATCTGTGAGGTCTCTCTCGCCTTTCCTGGGTGGCCTTGGCTCCCCCTAGACTGAGGGAGACAAAGGCCGTAGCCTCCTTGGTTAGTCTCGGTTCTCACCCCCCCCCCCCCCCCCTCCCCCTTAGCCCTCGTGACGGTCATACTTCACCAGTAACCTCACCTCACCCTCTTCAACCCCATCCAGGGCACACTGGAGCAGAGGGGAGGAACCTGTCCAACTGCAATAGAATACAATATAGATCAGAAATAAGAAATGAGATGAGAAAGCCTTGAGTGTTGTGGAGACGATCATTGACACTGTTTTGTGATACCCCATAACACAAGAATGCCCAATCAATGACAAAGTATAACCCAAATGTCAATGTGCCGTACATATGGAAACGCTATTGTGTCAGAGAAAAGAATCCCTCTGTGTGGACTGGCTCACTACAAGCACTCCATGGCAGCCAATAGCCAAGAGAGGGATGATGATGATGGCATTGGTTCTTTCTTTCCCTCTGAGAAAGGTTGAGTAACAGGGTTGGCCGCGGCCACTGTCTCTGTCTCCGACGGTGTCTGGCAGGCCAGTGTGTCAGTGACAGCTATCACGATAGAGCAGTGTGATTTACCCCTGACCTACACTGGAAATACATCACACAACCGCTATGTTATAAATTTCACTCGGGGCTCTCTTTAACAAAGCCTAGCGCAGAACACAGAGAAGGAAGGCTGACCCGGAGTTCGCTGCGTGTGAGTTTTGAAGAAAACATTTGTCTTGGTTAACCTAATCCTCAGAATGACATGTCAACGCTTCAGTGGAATTCAACATCGTTTTTGGAATCTTCTTTTTTTGTATTGTTGATTTTTCCGCTTATCAAAAGAATGATTTATATTGTTCTATTCTGGGTCGTATATGAATCGCTCCCAGCTTCTAGGAATCTCTCCATTTTGGATTATGTAATGTTGGGAGCACATCCATCTCAAACTCTGATTTATGCATCTGGAAGTCAAAGAACTGGCTTTTCTCCCTTAAAAGCCGAATCATTATTCTTTTTGGGTTTTCTCCCTCTTTGATGGCCATTTTGTTTTAGAAACTAGCAAGTAAAGGACTTATTGTTGACAGACCAGGCTACCAGACCAGAGAATAGACCTGCAACAAAAAAACAACCTTTGTTCAAATGCATAAAAAACAAACAGACACACACACACAGAGAGGAAGCAGGGTAGGTAGCCTGCGGGTGACATCTGAAGCCTTGGATAACCCTTTGAACACGGTCCACTAAAGCTCCCTAAGCTCGAATGGAGAGGAATTCCCCCACTAAAGCAGCAGGAAGGAGAGGAGTGTTCCGTGTTCACTGGAGGCCGCTTGTCTTAGCCAGGATCTCAGGCTGAAATTAGAGTGCATGGACCCTCTTCACTTTTCATCTAATTTACGAGGAGGAGCTCCCTGAAAGGCTTTGATTGTGTGGAGTCATAAGCTCACCTGGCAGGTGTGTGTGTGTGTGTGGTGTGGTGTGTGTAGTGTGTGGTGTGTGTAGTGTGTGTGGTGTGTGTGTGGTGTGTGTGTGTGTGTGTGTGTGTGTGTGTGTGTGTGTGTGTGTAACTTTGAGTGCATGCCTCCGTCTGTGTGTCTATGTGCACGCACGTGTGTGTGTGTGTGTGTGTGTGTGTGTGTGTGTGTGTGTGTGTGTGTGTCTGTGTCTATGTGGTGAATATAAATGTGTGTGTGTCTGTGTGGTGAATATAAATGTGTGTGTGTGTCTGTGCATGAGGATGCTTGGCTTCCTCTTCTTTGAAGCTCTCCCCTGCGTTTCTGTTGCGGTGCGTTACTTGCCTGGAGCTATCGTTTGAACTCTATATCTGATCTAACAGTAACTGCAGTGTGTGTGTGTCTGTCTGTGTGTGTGTGTGTGTGTGTGTGTGTCTGTGTGTGTGTGTGTGTGTGTCTGTGCACCTGTGTGTACCTGCATGCCATGCGTGTGCGTGTGTGTCTACTAACAAGAGATGCATACAGAGAGAGTGAGTGTATGTGTGTGTGTGTGTGTGTGTGTGTGTGTGTGTGTGTGTGTGTGTGTGTGTCTGTGCACCTGTGTGTACCTGCATGCCATGCGTGTGCGTGTGTGCATTAACAAGAGATGCATACAGAGAGAGTGAGTGTGTGTGTGTGTGTGTGTGTGTGTGTGTGTGTGTGTGTGTCTGTGCACCTGTGTGTACCTAGGTGTGTGTGTGTGTGTGTGTGTGTGTTGCCAGTCTTACAGCTGTCCCTTGTTAGTAGACTGCAAATAACACTGTGGCATTTTCACTCACAATGCTCAGTGAAGCATCACACCTAGTCTTGGTAACCAGTCGGAGAGAGGGATGTTTTTTTTTCCGTATCCGTCCTATTTTAGAAAGTCGTTGTGTCCTTCCTCCTCTCTTCTATGGCGTGTCCCGACAGGCATGTGGTCTGTTTAGTCACAGTGAGTGGTTCCCATGTCGACTCTCTCTCCTGTGGCTCCCTCCTGTATCTCATTCATGTGTTAGGTCGGTATAATGGCCTTTACAGAGGACTCTGAGCTACCATCCCCTACCTTGATGGAAGTCTCACCTGTTGAAATGTCAGGGTTCAAGTTACACCTCAGAAGGGCTGCCACACACACACACACACACACTCTCTCTCTCTCTCTCACTCTCTCGAGACTGTCTCTCTCGATGACTGACAGAGAGATGACTCTTTCATGCGTCGAATGTTTTTCTGTAACAGCGTTTCAACCCTTCGGTCTTTATCGGTCTCCATACAGAGAGAGGAAGCCCGTATACTGCATATATACCCCAAGGGACGTCGCACCTGAAGCCAACGGTAGAATAGATATGACCCATTTTTTTATTAGACTAGATATTATCTAGAACTTATTATGTTAGGAGCTGTACTTTCTCGTCTCTGTCGTAAAAGCTGTCGCTTCTGTCCACCGACCCGCGGCAGATTGATGCCGTCTCGATAAAACTTAATAAAGTCTCGATAAAACTGTAATGAGGCGGGGAGAAGAGGTAATTGTCCTGGAGAACAACAACTTGGTTGTGAGCAGAGTGGCGAACCCTCGCTGACGCTCTTCCTCAACACGTCCACCAGAGAAGGAACACTTAAACGGACTGCACTTATTACATATATAGCGCCTTATTCCAAAGTGCTTTACAATGGCCTCTCATTCACCCATTCACACACAAATTCACCCACCAATGGCGGCAAGCAACCATGCAAGGCCCGCCCGGGAGCAATTTGGGGTTCAGTGTCTTGGCCGAGGACACCTCGACACGTGGCCAGCCGGGGATCGAACCGGCAAACTGCCGACCTTGCGATCATTAGACGCCGGCTCTTCAGCCACAGCCGTCCCTTCACTAGAGGTGACAACAGTTTAGACAGGAGGAGGATGCACAGCTGAAATGGCAAGGCACAGCAGGGGAGGCTGGTGATGAGCCCGACCTCCGATTTCTACCTCTACCAGCCTCCCCTGAGGTACAGGCTGCTACTGTTAGAACCTTAGACCGGAAGAATGAAGCGAGCAGAACACTCTTGCAGCTTGATTTGTTTAAAGTTCCCAACGTTTGGTCACGACAGGTGATAATTAGTGGACAAAAGGGACCTCTTCACAGTTGTATACAGTATGTTCTTTGACACATCATAAAGGGAACCTGTGTAAAATGTAGACTATGTTTTTTTTGCAAGTATAGTAAAGTATAATGTCTATAACATAAATCATACCATGTCTGTATGGAGACTGGTATTATCTGACTGTTCAATTCCTTTCTCTGTGAAGCAGGCTATAAAATCCTCACCGAATATTTCGAATTTCTTGCCGATTTTGAGGATTCATTTTGTTTTGACTTGAGTGTTCTCTTGTAGATTGGAGAGAGATTGCAAAGCAATCTGGGATACTGTACTCTCACACTCTAGTCTGCTGTATATGTGTGTGTATGTGTGTGTGTGCATGGATGCGTGTGTGTCTGTCTGTGTGTGTGTGTGTGTGTGTGTGTGTGTGTGTGTGTGTGTGTGGAGGAGTGTCGTACAGTAGTTGCCCTGGCTCTGGCCTGCTCTCCCTTATCAGACCAGTCCCAGCCCAGTGCCTGACACATTATCACCACACACATAACTGTGATGTCATGGAACCTGTGACCAACTGTGACAGCATGGCGGTGTGAAACCTGGCTCTGCAGTGCACTGTGCTGTACCATAACCATATGTGATAATCTGCCCAGAGCTCACTGCAATGAGAGAGAGAACACATCTGTGTGTGTGTGCGTGTGTGTGTGTGTGTGTGACCCACTTTGAGCCAAACTATAATCACAAGCTCATAAAAAAAGCCCCTGTCCCGACCTCTCCCCCCCCTTCTCCTCCCTCCTCCCCATCTTCCCCTCTTTGTCCCGTGTGAGAGTCAGTAGTGTTTCTCTCCCACTAAATGTTGTGGTCTGGTATTTCTTGCTTGCCCAGACATAACAGGTCCTACTGATCATCCAAAACAACCCAAAACAACCCCAAACAGGTACCCAAAATAACTGAAAAGTACCTAAAAGATAGTTCTTGTGGGAACTATCCATGTCCAAACCATAGCACCCTCCCCCCTCCACCATGTTTCAGAGATGAGGTGGTATGTTGTAAATCTAGGGCAGATTTTTTTCTCCAAACTTTCCCCTTGCAATCACTCTGGTACAAGACAGTTTTCCAGACTTCTGCAGGCTTATAAATATCATTTTCTAAATGTAATGTAAAGCTGAGAACACTACTAGTACATTTGGATTGTTTTTTTAGGTCCCTGTTTGTGATTGTTTTGGGTACTTTTGGGCTTGGTTTGGGGTTGTTTTGGGTACCTGTTTGAGGTGATTCATACGGATTTTCCCTCTCTCTGGGAGATGAAGGGAGTTAAGAGAGGGAGAGAGGGGGGTGTGCAAGGGATGGAGATAGGGAAGAAGAAGGCGAAAGAGAGGGAAACAAATGGTAAGAGAGAGAGGTAAAGAGCTGAGAGAGAGAGAGAGGGAGGGAGGGAGGGATGGGGTCCGTAGGGATGGTGGGCGAGACAGGAGTGGAAGTAATATCCTGGTAGTAGCAGCATCCTATTTCCTGTGTTTAGTTTTCAAGCCCAGAAATGTAATGGGAGAATGGGGGAGTGGAGAATAACAGCCGAACCAGGCCCGGATGGCCCGAGACGCATGGCTGACTTTATGGACTGGTTGTTGACTCGTTGTCAGCCTGTGTGAGACTGGGAGGTGACGCTGCAGAAATGAGCTGATTCACTCTTTGCTGTCGGTGGGTGGGCAGGGGCGGGTGGGGGTGGGGGCGGGGGTAGCGCAGTGTGTGTGTGTGTGTTTGTGCGTGTGCGTTCAAGCATGCCAAAGTGTGTATGCATGAGAGAGCGCGTGTTGGTTGCAGAGGAGGGCAGCGGGGTCGGATATGAGGTATTGTTAGTGTGCATAAAATGTGTGTGTGTGTGTGTGTGTGTGTGTTTGTGTGTGTGTGTGTGTGTGTGTGGGTGTGTGTGGGTGTGTGTGGGTCACAGAGAGGGCAGCCGGGTCAATCCAGGGTGAGCGAGTGTGTGTGTGTGTGTGTGTGTGTGTGTGTGTGTGTGTGTGTGTGTGTGTGTGTGGTTCCAATGGAACAAAGCATCTGCCCCACGTCTGCTGAGCTAGCCTGACTTGGGCGTACTAACCTAGCCTCGTCACTGTGGGCTGTTGTGCTGAGCTGTCTCCCCTCAGCCCTGGTGGGATCCCCTCCACCAGAGGACTCAGCAGGGTTCCTGAGCTGGTCTTAAAAAGCCGTCTAAACGGCTAAAAAGTCTAAAATTCAGCAATCCAATTTATAAGGCCTAAAAAGGTGTCAAATTTCAGTTATTCGGTCAAAAAATGAGGTGCTAGGTCTTAAAAATGAGATCATGCCAGGAAATCAGTCCGGCCACATCTATTTACGCGGAAATTAATCAAGCTGGAACCCAAAAAATGCCAATTCGCTTCCTTTTTTGTCTGTATGGCAGTGAAATCCCTAATTTAATCACCTCGAGGAGGACAAAAAGCTATCATATGGTGTCGCGAATAGGTCTAAAATTCTATTCAAAGAGGTCTAAAAAAAGGTCTAAAAAGGTCTTACATTTGACTTGTTGAAACTCAACAACCCTGGAGGAACCCTGACTCAGCCCAGTCAATGGAAACCCCTTCATGTTCTAATGGCTAATTACCTCCAAATAAATAATTAGACCAACTGCGCTCGTTCGGCGGGGGAGTGCTTGTGTGTTTAGACCCCTTAGGAGGCTTTGGCCCTCTTTTGAGGCTGTCTGGGTGGATGTGCAGCCAGCTCTGTGAGGGGACCACATCAGTGTTTGATCAGACGGCCAAGCACAACCGCTGAGTCAAATCTGAACTGCGATAATGGCAACACACTGGATCTGTCCCCTTTGTCCTGGGGCTTTAACCTCAGAAGTGCTGGCTTTGACGGATCTTTGAAGCTGCGAACATTTCCGACCACTGTTGACTCAACGGGGCTCTTGTTCTTCTTCCTTATTGTTCGGGTCATCATCGGTGACTGTTTCAGCTAACGAGTGACTTTGGTTCATAGGCTAGGCAGACTGCCAGTCAGACAGCTTGTGTAACAGAGGGAGGCTGGCGGAGGTAGAAATCGGAGGACAGACTCATTGTGAGGCATGGAAATGGAATGAGGAATGGTATCCTGGTGTATGGTGCGTTTGTGATACCATTCCTCATTCCATCCATTACAATGTGCCCGTCCTCCGATTTCTGCCTCCACCAGCCTCTCCTCATGTGTCATGATGTCAGACATTCATCTCTATCAGCTATTCCGTCAGATTCCAGGAAGGTTACCAGTATGGTTACCAGTAAGGTTACCAGTAAGGTCACCAGTAAGGTCACCAGTACGGTTTTCAGTAAGTTTACCAGTAAGGTTACCAGTAAGGTCACCAGTAAAGTTACCAGTAAGGTTACCAGTAAGGTCACCAGTAAGGTCACCAGTACGGTTTTCAGTAAGTTTACCAGTAAGGTTACCAGTAAGGTCACCAGTAAAGTTACCAGTAAGGTTACCAGTAAGGTCACCAGTAAGGTCACCAGTAAGGTCACCAGTAAGGTTACCAGGAAGGTTACCAGTAAGGTCACCAGTAAGGTTACCAGTAAGGTTACCCGTAAGGTTACCAGTAAAGTTACCAGTAAAGTTACCAGTACGGTTACCAGTAAGGTCACCACCAGTAAGGTTACCAGGAAGGTTACCAGTAAAGTTACCAGTAAGGTTACCAGTAAGCTACAGTAAGTGGAAGGTTAGCTTGTTGCTCAGCTGGGCGGACAACTTCTATGTCATCTTAGGTCAGCCTGCTAGCCAGTGAGCTAGCGCCTTAGCTCAGCTAGTTACAGTAGTAAGTGACATGATTGAATCTAATTTGGCACGAAAAACACTCTGCTAATCTACCAATTATTAAGTCTGTTGCATTACAACATTCCCACCCCCCACCCCCGCCCCATGTACAGTCGATTCCCCCTCCTAAACGCATAAGTAGCCATGTAAACAATCATTTAAATATGATCTCAAGGCAGTAAAAAAAAAAAATTTGAGCATTTTGAGTTGCTTTTATTTGCATAAAACCGTCAAGGTTTCTTTCCTATAATTCTGGCGGATGATAGACATTCTGCACACATAATTGCACCCTCTGACTAAGCATGCATGGTTGTTAAACAGAAATGGAGGGGGAAAAAACATGTAAGAATTCAGCGCACCATCTGTTTCCATTGGTACGATATTTCTCCCGTTGCGGAAAGGCTTTCCTGAGCTGAATCCTCTTTCAGGTGATCGTTTATTCCTACTATAATAGAGGGATATGTACTGTACACTAGTGGGTTGAGCTGGGCTATGCAGTAAATACCTCTACATGGTGGATTTCTTTCTTTTTTCTTTTTTTACCATGTGTGCATAGCTTTGAGGTTTGGGGACTCATTGCAGTATGACATCCAAGTGGATGTTAAACATCTCTCTCATTCAGGGCTGTTGCCCTCCTCTGATCACTCTGTTCATCTCTCTTCCTCCCCTTCTGTGTATTTGCTTTGAGCGAAGGGCCTAGGGCCTGAGGCAGGGGTGCGATGATGACAGGAGAGAAGGACACTGTAAAACACAGCATAGCATGGAAATGCAGAGTGTAAAACAGAATCCAGACCCTCAGGCATACTGGAGGGCAGTGGTGGTGGGGGAGGATGATATGAGACATTCACACCACCCATGCCAGACAAGCACACACACACGCACGCACACACACACACACACACACACACACACACACACACACACACACACACACACTCTGTAAACCCGGTTAAATTAATCTTTCTAAAATGTAAATAACTTCAGTACCAGTGCGCGTGTGCGTGCGTGCATGCGTGCGTGTGCGTGCGTGCGTGCATGTTTTCTGGAAAAAGTCTAGTAGTCTTCCAGTGCTCTAATTCATTGCTGTAACTATCCCACTTTAGATGACCTATTTTCACCATTAAGTCTTTAGAACTAACTTTAGCCTGCAGAGGCCAACAGGATTAGTTGACTTTGAGGATTAGCACATTCTCGTGTGTGTCTCTTACCAATTCATCAGATGTCTGCCATTTCCATTATCAACCTCATTATTGCTTGCACAAAATAAACGCATGTCTTTTATGACTACACAGCTGCATATACAAGACCAGGGTGCTTAGATTTCACAGGCCAATGTGAGAGTCTTTGACTTTGAAAATCTTTACATGAGACAACTGTTTGCTGATAAAGTAGATCGACACTGTACACAATAACCCAGTCTTAGCTCAGGGACTGTCATGGAACCGTCAATCAAAAAGTCGTTATAACCGCCATAATAGTTTGAAGTAACGCGGAGATCGAGACAGTATGATAGGTAGACGGATTAGGGTAGCGAAACAGTTGTTCATAGTCATTACTTAACATTGGGTAAAGGATATTTAAAAAAAGTCTTCAATCAATGTACTTGAACGGTCTTTCTTTTTGTTCACGTCCACATATTTTTTTCACGTCCACGTATAACAAAGCATTGCACTAACCAACACGTAGGTTGTGGGTCCGATTCCCTCTGGGACCATCTATACTGGAGAAATGATGGCATTCACTGCAATGTAAGTCACTTTGGATAAAAGTGTCATCTAAATGGCATATATTCTGATATTAATATATTATTATATCATCTTCTGTGCTCTGACACCACAGTCAAAGCAGGCCTATTTGATTCTGTTCCAATTTCATCTTGACATTTTTTACCCTCTATGATTGCAAGTACTCTAACTACAGCAGTGGAGGCTGGTGGAGGTAGAAATCGAAGGAAGGGCTCACACGTGTTTGATACCATTCCGTCATTACATGCCATGTATTACAATAAGCCCGTCCTCCGATTTCTGCCTCCCCTGAACCACAGTATCTAATACTCTGGCAGAACTTGCGCTCACCCAAACGACTCCAAAAACACTTCTCCCTTCATGAAGACTGTAATCTCAATGTGGTCTCCTCAGGGAGCCAACCGCTGTTTATTAGAACACTAGCGTACCAGGACCTTATCAGCCTAAAATGCAATTTCTCCTGCTTTTCTTCCTCGAAATCCCATCTGGGTTTGATTGCTTTTCTCTTGTCAATGATTTAATTCATGCCTGTCTGGATTCAAATGACTTTATCTGGCCTGGATCCAACTGTAGAGAGAAAGCAGACGTGTGTGTGTGTGTGTGTGTGTGTGTGTGTGTGTGTGTGTGTGTGTGTGTGTGTGTGTGTGTGTGTGTGTGTGTGTGTGTGTGTGTGTGTGTGTGTGTGTGTGTGTGTGTGTGTGTGTGTGTGTGTGTGTGTGTGTGTGTGTGTGTGTGTGTGTGTGTGTGTGTGTGTGTGTGTGTGTGTGTGTGTGTGTGTGTGTGTGTGTGTGTGTGTGTGTGTGTGTGTGTGTGTGTGTGTGTGTGTGTGTGTGTGTGTGTGTGTGTGTGTGTGTGTGTGTGTGTGTGTGTGTGTGTGTGTGTGTGTGTGTGTGTGTGTGTGTGTGTGTGTGTGTGTGTGTGTGTGTGTGTGTGTGTGTGTGTGTGTGTGTGTGTGTGTGTGTGTGTGTGTGTGTGTGTGTGTGTGTGTGTGTGTGTGTGTGTGTGTGTGTGTGTGTGTGTGTGTGTGTGTGTGTGTGTGTGTGTGTGTGTGTGTGTGTGTGTGTGTGTGTGTGTGTGTGTGTGTGTGTGTGTGTGTGTGTGTGTGTGTGTGTGTGTGTGTGTGTGTGTGTGTGTGTGTGTGTGTGTGTGTGTGTGTGTGTGTGTGTGTGTGTGTGTGTGTGTGTGTGTGTGTGTGTGTGTGGGAGCAGCAGCAGACATATTGCCTGGCAGACTGGCTGATTGATTGGTTTCTAAACACGCTTGGACACTTGTGTGTTGTTCTGATATAATCTCAGAATAAACTGTTTCTTTTTTTTTTCCATATCTGGATGCCAGCAATACCAATGAACTCTGTCTTCAATTCAGCAAATTTTTTATTATTTTTTTTAAAACGTAACTGACGTGTTCGGACACATTCTTGATCCAGCTGACTTTGTTCAATCATCCAGTTTCGACATTACTACAAATGTCGATTACACTTCATAAACATTAGTATTTACATAAATCATTGGCATAACATTACACAATACTACACCTACTGTCCTAATGCGTCTCATCACCTCTCATAAGTATACATGCGCATTGATACCTGTTTAGTATTGTTGATAATGGGAGGGTGTGTCTTGGTGTTGGTGTGGTTCCTGCCTATTTCTACACATCAACCCAGACTCCCAAACCATGTCTCTCACTTAGAGACTCCAGAGTAGAGGACTTACCCTACTGTGAGTAGAGCCATATGTTTGGCTCTGGTGATGATGAAGTCAAAATGCTTCTCAATGATATCTCAGAGGGCAGAAGAGACTTGCTTGCTTTCGCTAACCATTCTCACATGCAGAGTGCAAGAGTGGAGAGCCACACTGTAATCAGATGACTGTCAAAGCTGCACTTTCAACTGGTTTTAGCCAAAGATGTTCTCAGAGGGAAGCAGAGATGAACTGGTCCAGTGTTACCCATGGGGCCAGGTATGAGAGGGCGAGGGGGGGAGGGCGTTGAACCATACTGTTATGCTAGTGTAAATCTAACAGACATTGTCATGACCTTAAAAAGGCTGGACGTGTGTTTTCTCAACCAATATGTATATTATTTAGGGCGAGAGAAAACAGAGAGAGAGAGAGGGAGAGAGAGAGAGAGAGAGAGAGAGAGAGAGAGAGAGAGAGAGAGAGAGAGAGAGAGAGAGAGAGAGAGAGAGAGAGAGAGAGGGAAACATCTGGGAGCAGGAAAGGAGAGGGAAAATAGGATGGAAGGAAGAGAGGGGAAAAAAGCTGTGGTTATGGCATGTGTCTTTGACAAATTACAAACGGGTCTGAAGGTTGGCGAGGAGTAGAGGGGGTTGTGGCAGCGCTGTCATGGCAGAGCCCTGGTCTCCCTGGTCTCCCCCTGGTCTCCCTCTGTCTCCCCCTGGTCTCCCTCTGTCTCTCACTCTGTCTCTCCCTGGTCTCCCCTGTCTCTCCCTGGTCTCCCCCTTTCTCCCTCTGTCTCCCCCTGGTCTCCCTCTGTCTCTCCCTCTCTCCCTGGTCTCTCCTCACTCTCCCCCTGGTCTCCCTCTGTCTCTCCCTCTCTCCCTGGTCTCTCCCCACTCTCTCCCTCGTCTCTCCCCACTCTCTCCCTGGTCTCCCTCTCCCCACTCTCTCCCTGGTCTCTCCCCACTCTCTCCCTGGTCTCCCTCTCTCTCCCTGGTCTCTCCCCACTCTCCCCGTGGTCTCAGTCAATGTTGATGACATGCTTGAGTCAATCTGATGATCACATTAACACATTAACATTAACATTGTTTATGTACATTACTGTCACATCACTTGATGACATAAGAGGCCATGTGACCTCATTCATTAGTGACCAAAATGGAAAATCCTGGTCTCCCCCTGTCTCTCCCACCTCCCCCCTGGTCTCCCTCTGTCTCACCCTGGTGTCCTGTCTCTCACACCTCTCCCCCTGTCTCTCCCACCTCTCTCCCTGGTCTCCCTCTGTCTCCCCCTGGACTCCCTCTGTCTTTCACCTCTCCCTCTGTCTTTCTCACCTCCTCCTGGTCTCCCTCTCCCTCTCTCACCTCTCCCCCTGTTTCTCTCACCTCCCCCCTGGTCTCCCTCTGTCTCTTTCACTTGCTGTCATCTATCGTCCGCCTGAATTCAATAAGGACTTTATCAATGACTTTGCTGAGTTCCCCCCCGGGATCATGGTGAAATATGACCATATTCTAATCTGTGGCAATTTTAATGTCCGTGTTTGTTGTCAATCACAACCTCTGTCCCGGGACTTCCTAAATCTCATTGATTCTTATGCAGTCTGTTACTGGCCCAACGCACGATAAAGGACACACCATAGATCTTGTTTTATCGTCATCTGTGCATTGGATGGAAACTGTGCTCTTAATGTTGATGAAATTAATTCTATGTTTGACTCAACCTGCTCTGAAATTTTAGACTCTGTGGCTCCCCTCAGGTCCAAACGCAGGAAGGCATTCTCAACACTGTGGCTCAATGATTCCGCGTGCACTCTCAGACGCATGCAGGCGCGCAGAGAGAAAGTGGAAAAAGGACAGGCTCCACGTCTCCCTTGAAATTCTACGTGGTTGCCTGTCTGACTATCAAAGAGCTGTTAAAACAGCCAAAACAGAGCACATTTCCAACTTGGTCTCTAACAATAGCCACAAGCCCCAGGTTATTTTTAACGTCCTCAATTCTCTCATCAACCCCCGTGTCGTATGTCGTTGTGCCATCACCTGCTCTTTGTGAACATTTAAAAAATGTTTTCATTGACAAAATCTCTGCTCTTAGACCAGCTCACCTTTTAACTCCTCCAGCCCCCCCCCCCCCCCCCTCTGTGCCCCCAGCCTGCTGTCTTCAAGCAGTTTGAGCTGGTATCCCTTTCCTCACTCTCCAATTTAGTTCAGCACCTACGGCCCACACATTGCCCCTCAGGCAGCCTTCCCTCTCGCCTTCTTAAAGCAGTGTTTGAGTCGGTCGGCCCAATTATCCTATTACTTATCAATACCTCTCTCAGCTCTGGACGCGTCCCAGCTGCCTTCAAACATGCTGTGGTACAACCCCTGATTAAAAAGAAAAACCCCTTATTTTATCAACGCCTTTATTCTCTCCAACTTCAGGCCCATCTCCCAATTATCGTTCTTGTCCAAAGTCCTGGAGCGAGCAGTTTCCGTTCAGTTGCAAGCATTTTTAGTTATGCATAACATCCACAAGACATTTTAGTCTGACTTTAAACCGCGCCATAGCACTGAAACGGCCCTCCTGCAAGTCCTAAATTATCTGCTGTTAGCTGCCGACTCTGGTAGTCCCGCCATTTTGGAGCTCCTAGACCTCTCAGCCGCCTTCGATACAGTGGATCATTCGATCCTACTGTCACGTCTAGAACAGCATGTGGGCATCACTGGTGTCGGCTTAAGCTGGTTCAAGTCCTACTAGTTTCTCCGTTCAGCTAGGATAATTTTTCTCCTCTAAGGCCCCTCTCATCTGTGGGGTTCCTCAAGGGTCGATACTGGGCCCCCTTCTATTTCTCCTTTACATGCTGCCACTAGGCCCTATCCTGGTAAACCATGGCGTGTCTCGTCTCTCCCACCTCTCACCATGGATGGAATCATACTAGTCTGCTTTCCTTACCTCCTTTCCTTACCTCTTCTCCTTCATCTGCAATAGTCGGATAACTCAGGACAGATATTCACTGTGTACACCACCTGTGTATGGTAAGAAGCCACAGTGAATTTTCTTTCGCCTTTTCTGATCTTTTATCAGTCAGTGTATACACAAGGAGAGCAGATGCATCCCTGTCTCACCCTGTCTGACCCTGCTCTGCTCTGTCTGCGACAGGTATCGCCTATCTGGCAGGAACCTGCAGCTCCAAGAGGAAGTGTGTGTTAGCAGAGGACAACGGCCTCAACCTGGCCTTCACAATCGCCCACGAGCTGGGACACAAGTACGTCTGTCTGTCTGCCTGTCTGTCTGTCTGCTCCCTGCCTGCCAGTGTGTCTGTATGTCTGTCTGCTCCCTGCCTGCCAGTGTGTCTGTCTGTCTGTCCTTCTGACTGTCTGTCTGTCTTCCTTCCTGCCTGCCCGTCTGCCTGCCTGCCTGTCTGTCTGTCTGTCTGTCTGTCTGTCTGTCTTCCTGCCCGTCCGTCTGTCTGCCTGTCTGCCTGCCTGCCTGTCTGCCTGTCTGCCTGTCTGTCTGCCCGTCTGCCTGCTTGACTGCCTGTCTGCCTATCCACCTGTCTGCCTGCCTGTCTGCCTGTCTGTCTGTCCGTCTGTTTATCTGCCTGCCTCTCTGTCTGCCTATCTGTCTGCCTGTCTGTGTGTGTTTTGTATTGAATTACTTAAGCCAATGGTTAAGTTTCCAGTGTTGATACTGTTGGTGGCCTCCTTTTGTATCCGTAGTACTGTGAACACTACTGTGTGGATATGTAAATAAGAGATCCAAAAACTCCCTTGGAAATGTACAGCTTAATCACAGCGTAATTATCATCAAAATAAAAGTATAATTAACTCTTGTCTTTTATTCAACCATGGCTGTAAAAGCTACTACAGACAGACTAGTGTTCTGTTGCGTTCTCAGGCGGTCCTCGGTGTTCTACTATAATCAGCAGCATTGTTACTTCCTCTGTAATCGCCGGGCTCTAGCAGCAGCCCTATTATTCCTTCACTCAGTCCAGAATAGGAGAGAGGTGTCTGCTAGTGCTGGGAGCTATGCTAATGCTTGTACCCACATAAAGCCCTCATTGATAGAGGAGCGCCGCAGAGCCAACACCAACTTCATCTGCAAATTATTGCCAAGGTATATTAGCGTTAGCAATAGCTTTGTGGCTTTGCCAGGCCCCTCAGGAGTTATCGCAGATTTGTTTTCATCGGGCAGCATTGGGCAGCCCTGCACAGGGTGCCAGGACCCCTGTTTTAATGGCCAAGAGAGGCTACGAGCTGGCATGGAGCGCACCTCACTGGTGCCTGTGTATGCACACACACACACACACACACACACACACGCACACACACACACACACACACACACACACACACACACACACACACACACACACATACGTGCACACCTTAGAGGTAAAAAACTGGCATGTAATGTATGGGCTAGATTATAAAGACAGTGCCACATTGGTCACACACACACACCCACACACACACACACACACACACACACACACACACACACACACACACACCCACCCACACCCACCCCTCTACAAGGCTTCATTGTGTTGACTGTGTGAAACACCTATTAAAGTGAGAGTATTGGGTTTAGGTGCCCCTCTCTGTGTTTCATATAAAAACTCAGTAAGCTCAGGCTGGCATGTTGTCAGGGCCTGTGTGTTTAACCCTGCTGCTACAAAGGTACTTACTGTGTTTTAATGCAGATCTTGACACAGGTCTCCTCGTAGGAGTCGAGCTATACTAATCTCAGAAAGCACACCAATTGGTGACTAGTAACTATCAAGTGAAATGATCAGGTCACTTTAAGTCACTTTTCACAGGACTAGTAGATATCGATTTGGTTGTCCCTCCTGAGACATCTACATCCTCTTAATCCCCCTGTACAGTTTCTCGACCTTTTTAATATAAAAAAAAGAAATCTTCTTTCTTCTAGCATTACGACTGCCAATGGCCCCTGGCCCGAGCATAGATTACTTTTTCCTGCTATGATGGATAGATGATTCACTTACTTAGTCAAATGTGTTTGTCTGCCAAAAATGTAAATGTGATGGTTGTCTCAGGGTTGTGACTCTAATACCGATTAATATCATTCACTGTACTTCAGTACCTCACGCCTAGTAGAGCTTAATGTCCAATCAACTCCCAGAGAACGTTTGATTGATGTCCGTTGTCCACTTTGGGTCGAGAGGTCATTGAAATATGAACACTACCGCCACGCTCCATTTCTTCAGCTGATGACCGTAATCGAGTGTTCTCAAAAGCTTAAGTGCTCATAAGCTTTTGTCTTTTTAGAACTTTCTAAGCGTAAACACAGAGTATTGCAGCCCTGTGCACACTGAAACAATACAGTATGATAGCCTGGGCGGACACAATATGGCATTGTCCATTTGGGTTGGGAATTCGACCTTCTCTGCCCTGTGCAGTAAGAAATAACACATTTCAACCAAACAACAGTTGAGCACTAGGGATAGTTGTGGCGCCACAGTGGATACTGAGTTGGACTAGTGACCGGAAGGTCTTGAGTTCAAATCCCACCTGGGAACACCACCACTAGTGTGCCCTTGAGTAAGGCACTTAGCCCTAAATGACTCCAGGGAGACTGTCCCTGTAATCTTTAATTGTAAGTCGCTTTGGATAAAATGGTCTGCTATATGGTTAACATGTAAAAATGAACACCTCCATGAACACCTCCATGAAAGCACACAGAGCTCTTTGGATCCCTCCATGTTTAGGCTGAACTGGGCAGAGACTGGGGGACTGGGAGGAGAGAGGTCTGGTCTGGTAGTTTGGCTTTAGAGAGACTCCTCTCCTATCTCCCACTGTCACGGTAGACATGGAGAAATACGGGTCTCGATATGTAATTTGATATTGCTTTCATTAAAGCCTGGAACAAAGACTCTCCACTCAATTGTTTTTATTAGTTTCTGAGTCGCTGCCTGGAGTTCAAACTGGGTTGTTGTTTTTAATTTGCAAATGTAGGTCACGGCTTTAGAGGAAACACACACACACACACACAGTAACTCTGAGTAAAATCCTCTTTGTTTCAACACACACATGCACACGTACGCACACACACACACACACACATATACACACACACACACACATACACACACACACACACACACACACACACACACACACACACACACACAGTGAGAGACCTTCTCCTGTTGAAGCTGCCCTGGAGCAGGGACCGTTCTTACTGAATGTGTTGCAGGTGTGTGAGGATGTGCTGCAGGTACTTAGAATGTGTAGTGTGCGTGTGCGTGTGTGTGTGTGTGTATGCGTGTGTGTGTGTGTGTGTGTGTGTGTGCTATAAGTATAAGTGTGTATAAGTATATATTTGACATTGTGTGATAATGCCGTAGTGTGAAGCTCCACTTCAAACGTTGTAATTTTTCAGGTGACGTCTGTGTACTGTCATCAGGACGGTTGTGTGTGTGAATTTCAATATTTTAATGGTGTGTGTGTGTGTGTGTGTGTGTGTGTGTGTGCGTGTGTGTGTGTGTGTGTGTGTTTGTGTCTCGCTCTCTCCTCAGTATGGGGATGAGTCATGACGACGACCACGCTACCTGTACAGGCCACTCCCACATCATGTCCGGCGAATGGGTGAAGGGACGGAACCCCAGCGATCTGTCCTGGTCCTCTTGTAGCCGCGACGACCTGGAGAAATTCCTCAGGTGACTCACACACACACACACACACACACTCACACACACACACACACACACACACACAGTTAGACTGCCAAGTGAAACTGGTCCCAGCAGCTCTTGTGTCCTGGCAGAGGCCAGGTACAGCTGGGTATAGCCTGACCCTCCTACGGGAGTCTATAGTGGCCTTTAGAAGTGGAGCGTAACATTCGGAAAGTGGAAAATCAGCCTCATCCCGCCAGGCTAAAGTCTGCAATTTTCCACTTTCAGATTGTGCTTCTGCATCGCAAGTAGTTCACAGGAGTCCTTTGAACGCAGTCTACACACACTCGCACGCAGACACGCACGCACGCACGCACGCACACACATACACATGCACGCACACACACACACCATGGGCTTCGATAAGGCCTTTGTTCCTGTCACTTGTTCCTATGGCGACGGAGCGAACGGAGTGACACACAGTGTATAATACATATGGTCTGATCTGACATGGACCTTTAACCTTGAGAGGAAACATCTTGACAACGGCGTCTATTTATAAACGGTATGATGGATGGCGGGTTCCTTTCGGTCCACCCACTCCGCTGTCAGAGAACCCTTTAATCAAGTTGAATGGCGTGTTCACAGTCAACGCGTTTATCATCAGGCCAACGAGACGGCACCGGAATTTGATCGATGGGGTTCCGCTGCTCGTGAACCCTTATTGGTGATAGATGATTTTGATTAACGCGATAAACAAATCGGCGCATTAGCCGTTGACGCCCGACGGGATCTTGGCTGAACGGAGCCGTCTGTTGTCCAGCCTGAGGAAACGTCCCCTCCCAGGGCCCCGCTGTGATGCAGACCGCCGCCGCTCCGCAGCCTGCCAGGAGACTGGTAGTCGTTAGCGACAGGAACTAGAAACCATGGTAACACAACATTTATAATCCCATTTCACGATAACATGACATAACATAACATAACTACATGATTACAAGACACAAGACATTTTATAAACGTTAGTAAATGCGGCGTAAATTAGGACTATAGTCACAAGCGTTTGATGAAATGATTTACAGATTAATCGACTGTGCGACACACCTGACTCCTACACTTTCTTGCTCCTCATTACTGGGGGGGGTCAGTGTATCTCAATGGTAGTCCCTGTTGATGTAATGCACTGTAAGTCACTCCGTTGTCAAAACAATCTCTCTCGGGAACCTTTCAGGCGTTTTGTGAAGATAAATGGAAGAAGACCCACAGAGATGGGTTAGCTTAGCTGGTCTTAGAGCTTCTGGGCTGTCTTGAGGTATTATCTGAACTTCCCACAGGACCACACATTCCTAGTCAAGGCACATTCTGCTCGCTGGACTACAGAGGGCATGTTCCCCTCCGTTTAAGCAGGGGTCACTGGGGGAGGAGGTAGTGGATTCTCCCTGTGAGGGAGACACAGAAGCGTTGGTGTGTGTATTCTCTGGATTATGTACTTTATGATGTGTGTGTGTGTGTGTGTGTGTGTGTGTGTGTGTGTGTGTGTGTGTGTGTGTGTGTGTGTGTGTGTGTGTGTGTGTGTGTGCGTGCGTGCGTGTGTTCTCTGCTGTATGGTCTCTGCTGTGTGTGTTCTCTATGGTTGTCTGAGATAAAGGCTTCCTGCTGAATCTGTGGGCTTTGTGCTGGCTGTTCTCATATCAGCCACATACAGAGGATCATCACACAATGCAGGACAGCATTACAATGTTTACCAGGCCGTATTCTAAACTCCCACTGGATTATTTCTTAGGGCGTCTTATTAGAAATATTACGGTAAAGCCTGACTCAGCCTGACTTGGGACTCAGTGACTTTTATTTCACTTTCAGGCTATTTTACAGCTTGTGAGAACAGAAGTATAAACTAAACAGCTTTTCCCCCCCTCTATTGTATGTCCCTCTGTGTGCGTATGTGCGTGTGTGTGCGTGTGTGTCTCTTGTCTGTCGCTGTGTGTGTGTGTGACACAGGACCAAAGCAAGCGGCTGCCTACTGCATACTGACCCTCGTACTCGCTACCAGATCCGGCTACCTCTCAAGTTGCCAGGCATGCACTACAGCTCAGACGAACAGTGTCAGATCTTGTTCGGAAGCAATGCCACCTTCTGCAATGACATGGAGGTAAGGAGTGGCCCTGCGTGTGCATGTGCGTGTGCATGAGAATGCCCTTGACTACATTGGGCTCATTGTGGACCACACCAGGTGTCTCTTTAAGGTGACGCTTTGACATTAAAACTTGACACTTAATTAAGTCACTTTCACCCAATATGTTTTATTTATTTTTCTCCTCTGCTGTCACACATTGAATTATCCCTCTCACACTCCTCTTTGATCTTCCCTCTCTCCCCTTCTCTCTCTCTTTCCCTCTCTATCTCTCTCTGTCTCTCTTCCTTGTTGCACAAACAGCCTGTATCCTGGGGCATCTTTGAGTTTGTTATGGAGACCCAGCGAAAACAGAATTACACACCTGTTTTGTGCTGCCAGTCCAGTGTGGATAGAAGTAGCCTGTAGGTTCTGGTCCAGGATCAGCTTCCTCCCCCTTCACCTTTCAGGCCCTAAACACGCCAACTGACTTTGGGTCAGTGGTGGGCAGCTCTGGTTCTGCTGGGCCACTCTAGCCAGAGCTGGTTACATTTACATTTATATAATTTTTTACATTTTAGCAGACGCCTTTATCTAAAGAGATTTGCGCCAAATACATTTGTGACAGCAGCTGGTGAAACAGGGAACAAGTCGGCAATCGATGGACTGTTCAGACATTGATTCTGAAAATGTTGTCACCCTCGCTAGTCAAGCCAAAACATTGCAATGCAATGGATTCTGTGAGTAATCCCCACTTCTACCTAGTTAGTGTAGAGTAGTGGGGATTACTCACCGAATCCATTGCATTGCAATGTTTTGGCTTGGTTTTAGCGAACGTGTCATTGATTTTCAACGTTGTAATACATTGTGTTTACATTTTTCGGAATAAAAGTCTGAACATCTTGATTGGTTGGCGACTTGTTCCCGGTTTCACCAGCTGCTGTCACGTTTGTCTAGTGAGTAAGTGAATCATCTATCCGTCATTGAAAGAAAAGTAATCTATGGTTACGAAGTGTTGCTGCGGGTTTACTACCCTGCCAGGACCTGTGATCTATCTATCCGGGGTGGCTGTGGCTCAGGAGGTAGAGCCAGCGTCTAATGATCGCAAGTAGGGCTGGGTTCCAAAAAACGATTTCCCGATTCTGAATCGATCTTCATTGAATGAGCGATTATCGATTCATAAATCCCGAGATCGATCTTTCATGCATTTTCCTGCTTGCAGCTTCAACCCGCAACGAGATCTCGTGGCCAGATCTCACGCTACAATAATTTATCATATCTCACGCAACGAGAGGTCTCAACACTGTAAAATCTAAAAACATGGCGATGGCAGGGACACTCAAGTCACCAACAGGCTTAAAGGCAGATGTCTGGGTGCATTTTGCATGTACAAATTATGACGATAGAGATGAGCTGACGTGAAACATGGAAAAGCGGATCCGAAACAAGCCTCGCTGATAAAGACGTTTGGTTGCAAATTACAATCAAATTCTCCGCGTGCCCAACAAATTACCGAGGCTGTAGCACATTTTATTTGCAAGGATATACGCCCGTACAGCGTTGTCGAAAATGCTGGCTTTCGAAGCCTCGTCAGTGTACTAGAACCACGCTACGTGTTACCGACACGCAAACAGTTGAGTGAAGTGATAGTCCCAGACATGTCCGCGCAGGTGAAACGTGACATCGCAACTTCACTTCAGCCAGCAGAGAGTTGCCATAACGTGTGACAGCTGGACATCCAGAGCAATGGACTCGTACCTGACAATCACTTGCCACTTTATCAGCGAGGCTTGTTTCGGATCAGCTTTTCCATGTTTCACGTCAGGGTGATGCCTCAATAAGTGGTTCCGTAGATTTGTGATGTTTCCACGAACTTATTGTTACTGTACACTACAGTATTTTAATAATCATTGATTTTCCAATTATGTTTATTCCTGAATAAAATCTTCCAATCTCCAAAAAGTGAGAAAGCAGTAATGAAGGGCTTTAGTTTCATGGACATTATGGTTTACAATCAAATCAAATCAAATCAAATTTTATTTGTATAGCGCATTTCTTACAAGATGCAACTCAATGCGCTTCAAATAATGAACATTCTCAGTCAATCAATCAATCAATCAATCAATACTGACAGAGCCGCAAGCAGGCAAAAGTTAAATGTGTTTTTTTGTTCCCCAAAATACCCTCATCTATTGCACTATTTTCGTTTGAGTTTTGCACATTTTTATTTTGTATATAACATATATATACAGTATATATTATGCAAATAAGCTATTTGAGACAGTCCTGAGGGATATGTGATGTCTTGTTTACCGATAGGCTATGTTTGT
>NC_137679.1:33569830-33589830 GCF_963989245.1 Nansenia antarctica | reverse complement strand
CAATTCGCTGCCACCCGGGAGACATTATTGGCGAACAAAGCTACGGCAGGATGACAAAAAGCTATCATATGGTGTCTCGAATAGGGTTAGGGTTAGGGTCTTAAATTTGACTTATTGAAACTTGTAGGAACCCTGTTATTCTGTTACCTGAGGCTGTTACGGTGATTCCAAACTGCTACTCAAACCTGTGACACGGCTGAGATTAATATTTGTCATACACTGAGAACAAATATCTACCAATATTATATCAACATTATTAGCCTACAATAAATCAGTCGAAACCAGATTCATCTCTGATAGATATGGTAATGTATTTATTATCTTGCGCAATACCAGACACGCGTAAACTATCTGTCCAGACAGTTATAAATAATACCGGTAATGTCGCAAACCATCGCTCCGAATCGAATGCGTCACGTTAATCGTGTGCTGATATCAAGAGAGAATAGACACGGTGAAATAATTCGTTAGAACCCGGCATTTATTGAGGACAGGCTCCTATTTGCTTATTTGCGCTTCAATGTCATTAGTGGCCCCCGGCTTTTACTGGAGACAGGTCTTTACTGGAGACAGGTCTTTATTGGAGACAGGTCTTTATTGGAGACTTTATTGGAGTTTTATGGTACGCCAGCGTAAAAAGGGGGTTCCGAAAAATGAAGTTGAAAAAAAAGAGGTGGAAGGATTAACACCCAGTGGGTGTCCCTGCTACTGCTGTGACGAGACCTTAAACTGACATTTCTCACTTAAGGGAATTGAACCCTCTGACCTCTGGTGGAAAACACACCCAGAGCCAACACAGCAAGGTGCACTGTAACCTCCAGAGGCCAAAGAGGCCAGGGTGTTAGAGGAAACACACCCACACACACATACACACACACACACACACACACACACACACACACACAGAGTGACTTACACCTGTGCTTCTATCCCTTGAGTAAAGTTCAGGTTAACGTCCACAGCATGGTTGGCATTTGGTCTTACGGTGCACCCAGAACAGAACAGAGACTTGCTAGAGATTAACCACCTGATAAGTATCCCTTTATGCTGTTTTAATGGCTTTTCCCAAATACCAATAATACGGTTTTATCCTCTGCGAAAGGCCAAGCAAAGCCTGTGGCTTTCAGGTGCAGACGGCAGAATTTTAATTTTGTTTTCTGGCGGAAACCTGTCTCATTACCTTGTTACCTAAGTCCTCTATTGGAATCTGTTATCTACTGAAGCTAGACTGTGTTGGTTGTCATAAGAAAGCCTATTCATACCCAGGCAAGATTACCTGTTCCATGTTCTCTTCTCTGACAAAGAAATGTCAGTGTGAGCGAGCAGAGCATGCATGTGTGTGCGTCCGTGTGTGCGTGTGTGTGTCTGTGTTTGTGCCTGTGTGTCTTTATGTCTATGTCTGTCTGTGTGTCTGTCTATGTCTGTGTATGTGTGTGCGTCTGTGTGTGTGTGTGTGTGTGTGTGTGTGTGTGTGTGTGTGTGTGAGGTATGGACCACAGGAACTCTGACCCCGTCCTCCCTCTCTCTCTGTTCCCCAGTCCCCAGTAGGCAGTGTAAGAGGGTTTCTACCTGTGTGATGGCTAAACCAAGAGCTGTCCCCAAGTGTTTCTCATGTAAGATGCCTGCTGTGTGGTGTGTGTGTGTGTGTGTGTGTGTGTGTGCGCGCGCGTGTATGTGTCCGTGCGTGTGTGTGTGTGTGTGTGTCTGTGTGTGCGTGTGCTTCCTGCCTCGACTAGAGTGTTTGAACGTCGGTAGATGAGAGTACCAGTCCTATTTGGGTTCTCCTGGGACCAGTAGTCCAAACGTGGTGCCAGTGCTTTAAACAGCCCGGTTACATAACCACCTAACCCATAACCCCCTGCTCTGTGAAAAGCCAGCCATGCAATCATTTCACAAAGCTGTTCCCTCCCCTTTGGCCTTGTTCACGCCACCCTCACTTGTACACACCACGAGAGGCTGGTGGAGGCAGGAATCAGAACACGGGGCTCATTGAAACGCACGGATTGAAATGATTAATGAATAACATTCCTGATTCCGCGCCATGCATTACAATGAGCCCGTCCTCCGATTTTCTTACCTCCACCAGCCTCCCCTGCTGTACATCTATCCAGTCCAGCCTCAGATGTGCAAAGGGTAAAACTCTCTGTCTGTCAGAATGCCCACGTCTGCCTTCCATGTGGTGGGCTTGGCTGAGAACAGCTGGCTTCACAACCCTCCCAAGTCATTGAGAAGAGAATCTGGTGCCAGGTTTGAACACTATACTGAATAGCTTTTCCTCCTGCTAAAACCCATTCCAAATCAAGAGGAGGAAAAGCAGCATACTGGGCTATAAGTGATACTGCCTGGATCCATGCCACTGATAAAGTCAAACTGACGTCCCAGGAGAGACTGAAAGAGGAGTGTTTGGGTGGTGTGTCTACTCTCTCCAACCCTGAAGAGGGTTGTCTGGAAGAGGGTGAGGAGGAGGAGGAGGAGGAGGGTGGTGGGCTGGGGACCAGGTTTGGAAGGGGAGTTGTACTGCTGTACTCAGAACGGGTGATCTGTTGCAGAGGTGACGGGTGCTTTTTAACTTTTGGGTGTGTGGTGTGGTCCTCTCAGTCAGGGTAGAAGTTGTCCCTAGGCACAGAGCTGAGATCAGACTAACCTTCCCCAATCCTATGGGTAAAACTGACTGTAGATCAGTGCCTAGGGCAACTTCCTCCCTCTCTGTGTTCTATTGTGTTGTGCTGAGGGGTTTGGTAACAGCATGGTAGTGGTAATTACAGCTGAGCCCAGGAGGGCGGCGCTGTGGTGAGTATGTACACACTGGGCTCTGTGTGTGGGGTGGGGGCAGTGAAGAAGAACCAAGACAAAGCAGCTCACTGAATCCCATGTTGTGTAACTCAAACTCTGCTGTGTCAATCATGCATTGGCGTCAATAGAATATTTGCACAACGGGATGATTCTCAAGATGTCCTTGTCCCTTGGTGACACACACTGAAACATGTTTTTTTTTTCAAACAAACCCTTCAATGTATTAAATAGATTTAACGAAAACTTTTTTAAACCCTATATAACTAACTCCAAACTATTTAGTCAGTTCTATCAAATGTTTGTTTCATACAGTATACACTATCTTCTGCTGCGAGAATAGCTCCAGAGCTTATTGTTATAATCTATTGTGGGGTTGGCCTCTCGGTTTCAGAGGGTTTAACAGTCCTATTATCAGGAGGTCAAATTGGAATAACCCCCGTCTGGGTCCTCTGTCATGGTTTCATCCTATTGCAATTATTTGTGGTGTTGAGGAACGATTTGCCATTCTCTCTCTCTCTCTTTCCTTCTCCCTCTCTTTCTCTCCCTCCACCTCTCCCTACTTTTTCTCGTCTCTCACATAAGCTTGTTACTGTCTAATCCATTCTCAAAAGCTACCCAATTGTAAAAAAAAAAACAGCAACAACAACAACAAAAAACTCTGTGTAGCCTGGAAACATGGTTAGAACTATCATGTTGATCTCTTGGATGGTTAGTTTTTGCATCCATAGCTCCGTCTATGAATTTGAGAGTGGTTACAGTGGTTTAGCAGCCCCCCCTCCCTCAACTGTTTACCCAAAGACGTGGCAGGGAGAAGGTTTTGTTATTGTTTGAATGCCCCTTTAAGCCTCATATTTAACTGTGAGACCACAGTGGCCTGAGGGACAGGGTCAACCGAGGAACCAGTGAGCTGCTTTGTATTGTCATTACTGCCCAAACACGTGGCACTAGTGTGTGTGTGTGCGTGTGTGCGTGTGTGCGTGTGCATGCCTGCGTGCCTGTGTGCCTCTGTGCGTGTTTAAGGATGGTGAGAAGGGCTAGTCTGGTTCTAATCAGAGCTTGCTCTCCTCCAGTGAACATGGCTTCAGTTCTCTGCAGAACACAGAGCATGGAACATACTGTTCATGTCATCATACAAGGCACGATGGGAGTTAATGATAAATGTTGGGGTTTCGGGTGGGAGAGGAGCAGCACTGATGCAGACCCAGAACCAGCCCAGCCCAACCCACCCTGTGTCCCACCCCCTCCTCACCCTGTGTCTCATCCTTTGGTGTGGGCCCGGTTGTGTGTGTCTCTGCCCCCTTCACACTCTCGTCCGTTGCCTAGGTTACATCGAGGCAGCCGTTATCCCCGTGGGCGCCCGGAGAATCAAAGTTGTGGAGGACAGACCTTCCCACAGCTTTCTGGGTAATAAACTCCTCTTTTCACGTTACAGACAATGAATGATGCAACGCACACACACACACACACACACACACACACAACTGTTGATGTTTATTTTTGTAAACCGCTTATTCCTCGTCAATTTCAATCAATGCCAACAACCCTCTGCAGTGTCCTGTGTTGTTTTGTTACAACACCAGAGCTTCAAAGGCCTATAAACACATTCATCTGTCTGACCCTGCTTAGACAGAGCTGCTGCTTTGGGATTTCACACACTGATTTACTCACATGGATCTCCGGTCCGGTCCAGTCGGGTCAAGTCAAGGTTCTGGTTCTGTCTGTGATGAAAGGACAGGCGGTGCTGGATTCTCTGTGGCAGTGGGAGGGATGAGGGGAAGAATAAGGGACAGGAAGGAAGGAGAGGAGGAGAGGAGACTGAAAGGCCAACCACTCCCTTTAGAGAGAGAGAGAGAGAGAGAGAGAGAGAGAGAGAGAGAGAGAGGAACATCTGGTCTTCAAAGAAACACTCAAACACTACTTTCTTTTGTACAGTGTGAGGCCCTATGTATTCACCCACTTTTTTTATGAACAGTAAACAACCAAATTGGGTTACTGCATAAAACAATAGGCCTTTGACAATACAGAGTAGAGAGGCCTGTCAAATTGGCGTGAAACAAATGCAGTGTGTAGAAAAACAGAAAAGATAATTTATGGTTGTGTCACGCTAATATATGCCATGATCATGGAACATGTGCTTGTAGTTAGTTGATGATATGGCAACAGCCTTTTTATTTTTTATTTTTTTAACCCCATAGCTTGTGTGTTTATGAACAATACTTGTTCTGGATGCCCCCAGGCAGTTTACGCCATACCTCATCACATCCATAGTTTGATTTACATTTGTTAGAGAGCGATCAACAGTGCAATGCTTACTTCTACCAGAAGCAGAACACCTAGTCTAGGGCTAGTCAAGTCATTCCAAACGAGTCATTACAACAAGGTTAAATCAGAGAGGTCCTTCAGCTGGTCTTATGTAAGGTCGTATGTCTTCTGTCTCAGCAGTATAGGAGCTCCTAAACCCTCTCCAGGCAGCAGTCAGGACAACCTCTCTGGTGGATTACCCAACACCTGGTTGACTAGACTATAGTTCCTCTCTGGCAGTGTGCCCAAGTACACACAACCTCAAAGAGAGAGAGAGAGAGAGACAGAGGAAGCGAGAAGGAGAGAAAGGCAGAGAGAGAGAGAGAGAGAGAGAGAGAGAGAGAGAGAGAGAGAGAGAGAGAGACAGACAGACAGACAGACAGACAGGGAAAGACAGAGATAAAGAAGGACAGAGAAGTGGACTAACTCTAGACATGTGATGAAGTGGTGTGTTTGGCCAGGCTGCATAAAACCCCACAATGCATTGCAAGGGTTCCATTAACACACAGACTGGGAGGGATGCTTTTGCTGTGGTTGGGCAGAAAATAATAAGACCCATACCCAGACACCCGGGTTCTCTCTTTCCAAACCGTTGATTTGTGCTCAGAACGTTACTTAATACATTGTTTCTGCCAGCATCATTGACTATTTTAGTGTCATTGTTTTCTCCACCCCTCGAAAGGGGCTTGAACCAGTGACCTTGTACAGTAGTTGAAGGGGGAAAATGCTCTTCCTCACGTGGCATCCATTGGAGGTTAGTGGAGGTAGAAATCAGAGGACGGGGCTCATTGTAATGTAAACTCACGTGTTTGATACCGTTCCACATTCCATCCCATGCATTACAATGAGCCCGTCCTCCAATTTCGACCTCCCCCGGCCTCCACAGGTGCAGTCATTATTCCAGACCTCTTAAGGCCAATGCACACGGCGTGCGATTTTGTCGCACGACAACATTCGATTCTCAATTGTCTCTTTCTCAATTCTCTTTGAATTGTTTCAATTGGTGTGAATGGAGAATCGAATGTTGTCGTGCGATAATATCGCATCGCACGCCGTGTGCATTGTCTCATTCAAAACAATGGAATCGAATTCGTCGGTGCGACAAAATCGGGGCCGTGTGCATTGGCCGAGGGTGTAGACTAGTGCAGAATGCTTAGACTTAGAGACTCCTCTCATTGTTCCTCCAGCGCTGAGAGACTCCTCCAAGAGGTCCATCAACAGCGACTGGAAGATCGAGCTTCCGGGAGAATTCCAGCTGGCGGGAACCACCGTCCGCTATGTGAGGAGGGGGCTGTGGGAGAAGATGTCCGCCAAGGGACCCACCAAGACCCCCCTGTACCTGATGGTAAACACATTATGGCCCTACGAACCACCCCTCTGAACAGAGTTATGTCACAGCGTAGGTTGACCTAGCTTTTTAGTGCCAGGGATATGCACCTAGAGATAGAACACTTCTCTAAGACCATCCAGGGTATTTTGGAAAACTGGGTTTTTCCTCTTCATCTCTGTCTCAGTGAAAATGCAAAAACGATTCAAAAAGGTTACCGTAGCACGAAATGTCGTCTTTGGATGATGTAAACAAAGGAGATAACGGAGCCCGCTCTGACGTCACAAGACAAAAACTCTGTTTTACCTTTCAACACTGAAAACAGAGTTTCTAAATGTCTTCACCCGAGAAGGAGTTTTCCAAGAGGTCTGTTTTGAGTAAACGACAATGCTGTTTGCGTGTGGACGAAAGTCCTCCTGGGGACGTATTCTCCCTGTGGAATACCTGACGTAGCTAATGAGGGGACTGGAGGTAAAGGACTCAGGGGATCGAGAAGGGAGTCCTTTACTGAAGGGATGGAGACAGACAGACAGACAGACAGACAGACAGATAGGTATTTTATTGAAAACACTAAGTTCTCAAAATATCTGTGTTTGTGTGGACTGGGCCGAAGTGTGTCTGTCCATGGCACAACCTGATGTCACTGGGGTCAACCTGATGTCCCAGGGTTCAACCTTTTGCCAGACGCTTGCCAACCTAAGGGAACGTTGTCCCTCTAATCGCCCTTTGGGGATTAATAGAGACATGTAATGTTATTGAATTATTGTCCCAAGGGTACACTTTGGGCCGGTTTCACAGATGAGGCTTAAGCTTAATCCTAGACTAAAAAGCATCTTCAATGGAGATTTTACATTGAAAGTGTGATTTAGTCCAGGACTAGGCTTAAGCCACAGTACATGTTTGTGTCAGGAAAGCTGTATATCCATGTGGTCCTATGGATATAAGAATAATGCATTATTCAACAGCCATCGATCACAGAACCTACTGTATAATTCCCAAACTATGTTCTAACACACCGTTATAACCACCTACTGCAATGAGTCTACTCTGTGTAGTACGAATTAGACGTCCCTCAGTCATCTATAATTATAATTAGCTGTACTGGCGGTTGTAACACAGTAATAACATTTATAACACAGTTATAACCACCTACCGCAATGAGTCTACTCTGTGCTTCTGAAACATGTTAACACATTAGACCCCCTTTCTTGCTGCAGCTGGAGGGATGCCTTTCTAGTTAGTAGGAATCAGACATCCCTCAGTCCCCTGTAATTATAATTAGCTGTACTAACGGTAATGAAGCTTGTCAGGGAGCTGCCAGGGCTGTAAGAGTCCTCCTGGGGACGTATTCTCCCTGTGGAATACCTGACGTAGCTAATCAGGGGACTGGAGGTAAAGGACTCAGGGGATCGAGAAGGGAGTCCTTTACTGAAGGGATGGAGACAGACAGACAGACAGACAGACAGATAGGCATTTTATTGATCCCAGAGGGGAAATCCAGGCGTTACAGCAGATTAGACCACAAAACAACAGCTACAAAAAAATAAAATGATAGGCGAAAAATGTAATGGTTAGAAATACAAAAATAAAGATTTTTGAATGAACGTGACATACATTTTTTCACCATCGGTTTTCAACAACCATGGTCCACCCTGAAATGGCCTCTCCCCAGGTCTGTCACTCTGCCCTCTCCACCACCCACCCAGCCACCCACCTCCTCCTCCTCTCCACCACCCACCCAGCCACCCACCTCCTCCTCCTCTCCACCACCCACCCAGCCACCCACCTCCTCCTCCTCTCCACCACCCACCCAGCCACCCACCTCCTCCTCCTCTCCCCCCCAGGTGCTGCTGTTCCATGACCAGACCTATGGGATCCACTATGAGTACACCGTGTCTCTGAACGGTACCCAGGAGAACAGCAGCGAGGCCCAGAAGGAGCCTGAACATATCTACCTCTGGACTCACAGCCGCTGGCAAGACTGCAATGTCCAGTGTGGAGGAGGTCAGTCAGTCACGTGCACACACACACACACACACACACACACACACACACGCAGACACACACGCACGCACACATGCACACACACACACGCACGCACACATGCACACATACGCATACATACATACATGCATACACACACACACACACACACTCTTTTAAATGGTCTTTTAACCTCCACATACTTTTAAGTGGTGGTCCTAAAACCAGTCCCATCAGCTGACCGTGGTCCCCATCACGCAGGGTAACATTGAGCCTCTCAGCCCCCCCCCCCCCCAGCTCTGCTCCCCTTCCTCTCCCCTGCTGCTGCTGCTGCTGTTCACTGTGTTTATGTGTTAGATATGTAGCTAATCTTGACCGCAGCACGTCACATCTGTGCCCCACGCTGCTGCACTAATCTGGGGCTGGCTGCTGAGCAGAGAGGGCCTGCCAGGCCAGGGCTCCACTTCAAACAGTCATGGGGACTAGGGGGACTAGGGGGAGACTAGGGGAGGGAGAAACTGGGAGGCTGGGGCTGGGGCATTGGGACGTCTTAGAGGGTGGGTCTGGTAGGCTTGGATTCTGCTCAGCAGGCTGGGGCACGGAGGTTCAGTGGCTGGGGTAGGGGGGGGGTAGGGGGTTAGGGTACGGAGGTTCAGTGGCTGGGGTAGGGGGGTAGAGGGTCGGGCTGGGAGGCTCAGCGGCTGGGGTAGGGGGTTAGAGGGTAGGGCTGGGAGGCTCAGCGGCTGGGGTAGGGGGGGGGGGGTAGAGGGTCGGGCTGGGAGGCTCAGTGGCTGGGGTAGGGGGGTAGGGGGTAGGGCTGGGAGGCTCAGCGGCTGGGGTAGGGGGGTAGGGGGTAGGGCTGGGAGGCTCAGTGGCTGGGGTAGGGGGGTAGAGGGTAGGGCTGGGAGGTTCAGTGGCTGGGGTCGGGGGATAGAGGGTAGGGCTGGGAGGCTCAGTGGCTGGGGTAGGGGAGTAGAGGGTAGGGCTGGGAGGCTCAGTGCAACTTTTAGCTTCTGATCTACAGTTCATCAGACAATCAGAGTGGGCTCCCACTGTGGGCCTCTCAACAGGGTTCACACGCATAGAGGCAAACACGTGTGCACACACACACACCCACTCATACACAAATGCGCGCGCACACACACACACACACACGCATGCACCCACCCACCGAGCATTCATTGAGAGCTCATTAAAACCCATGGCTCTACTGTAGCTGGTAGTGGACAGCCTTTTGTGTTCTTCCTCTGAGCTGAGCAGATTATTATTGAGAATTATGCTCTCAGTCTCCGAGGCTTCTTTTTATAGCTGGTGATATGAAAAACAAACACTTCTTCTGATGAAACCAGCTTTCTTTTTCATTTTCCAAACTCCGAGAGATAGTGCAGTCCTCTCAACCATCCCGCAGCACATGTGAAGTGTTCAGTTACTGTGTTTTTCTGCCTCTTAGTGAAATGTTTCAACCGAAGGACCTGGTTGAATCAAGTCTCAGTATGTTAGGGAGTTGGCGAGCTTCTGTCAGCTCCAACATTCCTAGGCGGGAAAGCCTGAGGTAATAGTAAACCTTGTTTTTGTGAGTGACATCAGTGGTTTGATCACCGTCCACGTGATTATTACCTAGGATGTGCGGTCAGACTGAATTAACCCAAACACTCGTCTTTCAGTGCGACGGGAGTTTTTACCTCTGTTGATGGGAGCGTGTGTGTGTGTGTGTGTGTGTGTGTGTGTGTGAGTGTGTGTGTCTGTGTGTGTGTGTGTGTGTGAGATAGGAGGGTGTGTGTGCTTGTTTAGGTGTTCTGGTTTTGTTTGGAGTGGGTAATCATGTTTGAGGTTACTGCGCCTCAGCAAAGTCGTCATTTGGAAAACTCGTTAGCGCCGCGGCGCTAGCCAGGAGCAGTGGTTAGCTCGTTAGACATCTGTCTGATCTGTATTAAGGGTATCTGTCTTTGATGTGGTCCCATCGTCCTGGATCCTGGCTGCAGTAGGACACATCACTCTGAAACACTGTTTCTGTTCATGTTTAAGGAGCACACACGCACGCGCACACACACACACACACACACACACACACACACACACACACACACACGCACACACACGGGTGGGACGGATTTCAACCTGTGACCTAATGTCCTGATTGGGACTTTGAAAGCCAAGGATGTCAGCTCAATGTTGTGCTTCCTGTGCATGGTGGCTTCATGAAAGAGATGAATAAAGTTTTATTTTGGTTGTGTTATTTCTGAATAAGAATTTTAGAGAGCAGCTCAGCTTGTGGTTTTTGCGACCCGCTTTTGGTGGGATTCAAATAGGGGAGAGAAAGACTAGACGTCTAGAGGATAAATAGAAAGACTTGCTTCAGCTGTTTCCTTGGTAACTACTGTATAACTCACAGATGTCGATTGCTGTGTCTTTTAGATGGAGCACTGTGAGGAGTTTGTCCTGGAAATTAATTCTGCCCACTGCCGCTCTGACAGTCTGAGAATAGAGGGGTAAAAAAAGGAGTACATCCCAATAGTCTAAGACAGCTTCCTCACCTCATGTCCTCTCCTCCCTCTGCACTGTTACCACTAGGTAATCTCATAACATTCAAACATCAAGGCTTTACACACGACAGGGCCGACCAGAACCATAATGGGCTGGCGTCAATATCTTCCTTTCACGTTGTCCTTTCCAGCCCTGTTTCAGCAATTTTGGTAGATACGTACTGTAACCAAGGTCAGGTTAGCACAGTTTAGCTCGGCTCAGCTTAATTTGGTTCTGTATCGAATTAACCGACAACTTTCCAGAACAGTAACCGACAACTTTCCTAGTGTCTCAGCACGAAACTGTGTCCCAGTGTGTCTGTCCTCCAGTCGCCTCTCCTGGGGTTAACATAAGGGCTGTGTTTATAGTTTGGCTTGGCAGCGTCATCACAACAACAGAACATTAATGAGCTAATCCCACACTCCTGGCCTGTGTTATCAGACAAGAGCTCATCCCAGAACCGGCTCCCTGACTCGTTTCACATCACACAGACACACACACACACACACACACACACGCGGATCAGAGCCATAGCCAGCCAGAGGGGTTTGGAGCCTGGCCAGAGGGGCTCTAAGAATAGGCCCGTTGGCCCTTTGAGGTTCTTACTTATAATTAACTGAGTTTTATTGTGTAATTGCCTTTGCATTAGGCAGTGTCTGTGATGCAGTTCACTGGGGGGTTATGGTGGGGGTTAGAGAGAGAGAGAGAGAGTAGGGGGGGGTGTTAAAGGAGAGTGGTAAAGAAAGAGGAGGAGGGGGTGTGAGCTGTGGGTATTTATGTGAGCTTTGGTTGAATGCCTTGGTTGAATTGCTTTAGTACCATGGCACAGAGGAACTTCAACTGCACTTGTTTTCATTAAATGAAAGAGAACATTAAAAAATGTTCTCTCTCTCTGTCCCCCGCCCTCTCTCTTCAATGATTGAAGGCTTAAATCAATCATACCCCTGACGTAAAACAGAGGTAAACACTCTTCTCCTAATGTGTGTGTGTGTGTGTGTCTTTGCAGGTGAGCGGAGGACAGTGGTCACCTGCATGCAGATGCTCAACAAGACCATGACCCCGGTCAACGACAGCCACTGCCACCCAGAGAACCGGCCCGCCCCCCAAGTGCGTCGCTGCAATTCCCACCACTGCCAGTACCGGTGAGACACACACACACACACACACACACACACACACACACACACACACACTGCAGAGTCCTAGTCTCACTCCCTACCTCATACGCCGAAGAGTTAGATATGAGACAGCCATTTGGCAGCAGAGAATAACTTGTGATGTTGTTGTTATTAAGCCAGTCCACCCCCTGCCTCTGCCTCTGCCTCTCATATCAAAGACTCGAGCTTCCAGACTTGTTCCATTTGAAGTGTCTTATTGCCTTTTATATCCACATAAAAGGCAGTTGGAGTTGCGTCTTGTTTTTTGTTTTTTTCAACCTGACTCCTACTCGGCATCTAGCGTTTCACTCAAAGCTAACAGGCTTTGATAGTGTGGGGGTCTACGGAAGGCCCCTGTTCACCCACCCTGCTGTAGTTTCAATCGTTTCCGGCTGTGTGTGAAGTGAATTAATCGCACCATCTCGGTGCCTCTCTCGCCTCATTCAGGGGGTAGTTATCGTTCATTCAGGATCATTTTGGCAGCGACAGCCTGAAGGAAGGAGGAGCTTATTGTAACAGATCTTATCTTCAGTCTTATCTAAATCCTGTCTCATACATCTGAATGGACATGGAAGTGGAAACCATTTATATACACATACACACACACACACACACACACACACACAATCCATCTACTACCCACTCTGCGTATTGTGTGTCAGTCCCAGATGGCGGTTGTGACAGACTGTCCTGTGTGGACCCAGCTGAGAAGCCTTAGATTCATTAACAGTAATCTGTTGCCGGGCAGTTTTTACCAGAGGCAAATATAAAACGACATCAAAGCTGGTCTAAATGCTGTGTACAATTCTTTGTTCTGTCCTTTATATTTCATTAGTTTCGGATAAAACGGGCAGTGTGCGTGTCGTGTGTGTATGTGCGTGCGTGTGTGCTGTGCCAAAATGTGCCTCCGACTACTGTAAAGCTGCACTCCTCACCCAGACACAGTCTTTGATTGATGTGTTTCCTTTCAAGCAAACAGCTGAGGCTTTCACGCTGGCTGGCTGAATCATCGCCACGCCGAAGATTGGCCGATTAGCTTTGAGAAGGCTGAAACGCTGAGGCAGAGTTAATGACAGGAAACATGCAGGAACACCAGCAGAGAGGAGGAGGGGAGGAGGCTCTAGGACCTCCGACTGGATGAGAGAGAGAGGACGAGAGAGAGATAGAGGACGAGAGAGAGATGAGGGAGGGAGAGAGAGAGGACGAGAGAGAGATGAGGGAGGGAAGGAGTGAGGGAGGGAGGGAGGGAGAGAGGACGAGAGAGAGATGAGGGAGGGAGGGAGGGAGGGAAGGAGGGAGGGAGAGAGAGAGGACGAGAGAGAGATGAGGGAGGGAGGGGGGGAGAGAGAGGACGAGAGAGAGATGAGGGAGGGTGGGAGGGAGGGAGGGAGAGAGATAGAGGACGAGAGAGAAATGAGGGAGGGAGGGAGAGAGAGAGGACGAGAGAGAGTTGAGGGAGGGAGGGAGGGAGAGAGAGAGAGGGAGATGATGGAGGGAGGAAGGGAGGGAGAGAGAGAGAGGGAGATGATGGAGGGAGGAAGGGAGGGAGGGAGCAACAGCTGATGGAAGAGAAAGAGAGAGAGAGAAGGAGCAAAGGATGGAGACGGAGAGAGAGAGAGAGAGAGAGAGAGAGAGAGAAAGAAAGAGACACCAGCAAGTTGTTAAAACAGGGAGATCTGAGAAAAGGGATGGTTGATAGAAAAATGGAAAGACAGACAGAGACGTTTTAGTCTGGGAGCTCTCTACTCGTTGACGTTTAATAGACAGTCAGCACATCGTCCCAGAGAGCCAGATGCTGAGCTGTAACTCTTTATGGCGTCTTTTCAGAGGATATTACAATATCACAGCAGGCTTAGCGCTGATGCTATAACCCTGAGCTCTAATCTATTCTCAAATCTATCTGCTAGGATCTACAGTACATTACATGCATCTGCACTCGTCTTTCCACGGGCGAGGCTAGCTCGTAGCTAGCTGCGCAGGCGTGGGTCTGCCTGCCTGGTGGTTTTACTATTAGATTAGATTGTGCTTTATCGTCTGCTTGCGCAGACATTAGTTTCGCTTCACATTCTTCCACAAGGTGCATAAAACACAATGACACATTCACAACGTCGACATATTAAAAACACGAGGCACCACCCAAACACATAAACACAATCCACAAACGCAGTCACCATTACATCCATATGCAGCCATCAAATACATCAAGTCCCATCATTACACTGGTCAGTGTTGCACGTTATGAATCAAGTCCTTGAGCGTTTCAGCTCATCTCTGCTTAATGTGCTGGGTGTACAGTTTGCTCATGTTAAGTAACACCAAAAAGAGCTTAGTGTGAGCGTTTGCTAATTGCCTCGTTATTAAAGTTCCGAAAAGAGCGACTGCAGACTCTCAAAAAGTGTTTAGGAGTGATTACTTACAAAACTTAGTTTTGCAGGGGAGGTGTACATGATCACATTTGATGCCTGGGAAATCAAATTAATTGAATCTGTATTTGATGAGGCTTAACGGTTAATTGTGTACTGAATCCAGGTCCTCTGTGTGTGTGTGTGTGTGTGTGTGTCTGTGTGTGTGTCTGTGTCTGTGTCTGTGTGTCTGTCTGTTTGTGTGTGTGTGTGTGTGTGTGTGTGTGTGTGTGTGTGTGTGTGTGTGTGTGTTCCCCCCAGCTGGATGGCCGGGGAGTGGGGGCCCTGCTCGGCGTCGTGTACGAAGGGTCTCCAGCGGAGGGAGGTGGTGTGTGTGTACCAGCTCCAGAACGGCTCCCTCATCAACACCAGAGACCTGTACTGCCAGGGGGGGAAACCCCCCACCCTGCAGGGCTGCGAGGGGCGGCTCTGTCTCACCATCTGGGAGGCCTCCGAGTGGTCCAAGGTCTGACACGCGCACACACACACACACACACACACACAAACAGACGCAGGCACGCACACATACACACACACAACAGACGCACGCACCCGGACACACACATACACACGGACACGCACGCACACATACACACGCACACATACACACATACACATACACACACATACACACACACACACGGACACGCACACACACACTTACACCAGGGTTTCCGTTAGAAAAAATTCGTGCCGGTCAACGTGTCCGGGAAGATTTCAATGTGTCGGACAAACGGGAGATATTCCGGTCATCATATTAGAATATAATATAGGTGTTTGTCGCGGTGATTAGCTGTTGTGTAGCCTATATAGGCCTATGCCATTTAATGTCTATTTCTCATCCGATACGATTAGATCGCGAACTATATAATAATAATATAGGCGTTCATGATTCGCATGGCTACTATGGCATTATGTCCAGGGCTGCACGCGCGCCACACTGGGCAGCCTAGTCACCTTTGCTACTTTGAATTACGACTGTAGGCTACTTGAAGATGTTTATTTCAATTGCATTAATGGGATTTGAGTATGTAATTGGTAATTTTAAGTATGCCTAGTTTAGCTTTTGACGGCTATTTGAACGGACTGCATCGATCGATCAATGAACGGACTCCACATTACGTTAACTGAAGTGTGTTAAATAGTTTCACGACAGTAATGTAAGTTTTTTATATTCTCTTTCCAGTTTTACCCTTTTTATCAATAAAACAACGTCAATTCTATAACCACGTCTCGCTGATTGGGAAGGCATTAAGTCTAGCTGCCTGTCAAATCATACTTACTCGGACTCGGGAGTATGAGAATGAGGAGGATGTATCGGGGGGATACACACCCCACATTTCAACTTAGTGGCACAAATTCAACTCTAACACTATAGATAGACTAAATTGAACTAAAATGATGGACACCGACTGAATAACTGAGTGGGGGGAAGACAGGTCTCAAATGTGGAACAATTATAACATTTAATACATAAAGATAAAACATACACAAATATATAACATTGATATCCCTAAACTCAAATGTAGTGTGGTATTGTCAACCTAATCTAATCAATCCTAATCTAATGGTACCAGTAGCCCATGTTGTCGATAGTAGCGCACTACTCCCGTAGTACTTCTCCTGACTCAGGGCTGGAACGGCACGGCAGGCTCAATCAATGAACGGGGTTGAGATGGCTAGCGTCCTTTACTAGCCGCATCTCACGGCCCTCTGTGGTCATTCACTGTGCTCTAGCACATCCAAAACACGCAGAACAATAACCTTGACTCCGGTCACTGCAGTGGTTTTATTTAGACTAGATCAAACTAAATTAACTGACGAAACTACTCGCGCCGTTGAGAGACAGGGTTGCCAGATGGGGCGCGTTACCGCCGAATGGGCTACTGGGTTTAGCGGTTATTTTCACCGGACATTATGACCGAAGAGGTTTAAATATGTCGGGCTTCAACAGATTTTATCGGACAAAGACCGGTAATTACCGGTTAACGGAAACCCAGACATACACACACACACACACACACACACACACACAGACGTGCATGCACCCACACATACTTTGACTCTGTGTTGATCCCTATCATCACCGTACAAAAGAATGACGAACTTGACCTTCTGATTGTTGAAAAGAATGACATTTTGACTTTGTTAGATCTCTCTGTCTCTCTGTCTCTCTCTCTCTCTCTCCATCTTTCCCTCTCACTTCATTGAAAGAGGCTGGAGGAGTGCAGTTAATGATACAGTACAAGAGGGCTCTATAATGAATAACACCATGCCTCCTCTCTCCACTCCCCCTCTCTCTCCCCCCCCCCCCTCCCTGCCTCCAGTGTTCGTCAGACTGTGGTGAGGGGGTGCGCACGCGGACAGTGACCTGCACCAACCCCCAGGGCAGGTGTGACCCCCTGTCCGAGCCCGCTGAGGAGGAGCCATGCCAGGACCACTCCAAGTGCTACGAGTGGAAGACCGGGGACTGGTCCAAGGTGTGGACGGACACACACACACGTATGCGCGTGCACACACGCACTTGCGCACACACACACACACACACACACATTGACACACACAAACACACACATTCACGCATGTGACGCAGACACACACACACACACACACACTCACACACACACACACACACACACACACACACACACACACACTGACACAAAGGATGAACAGAAAATCCATTGACCTCAGATGCCCTCTTCCCTGTGATGGATGCTGCGGCGTAGAGGAGGCCAGCGCCGTGCCAGGCCTGATGTGAGTGTGTTGATAGATGCTCTGGGTACAGCTGTCTGTCTACTGATGACATAGCCCCAAGCCTGGCCCTCCTCTCTCACTTACTGACAGCTGGCTCACCTTCGCACACACACACACACACACACGCACGCACGCACGCACACACACACACGCGTACGTGCGCACACACAGACACACACTGCTGGAGTAATTGAACTGAAGCTCCAACTATCGGGGGCCTCATCTCTTGAGTCTGACGTACAAGTGTGGTCAGTGTAGCGGCTGACTGACATTCGATATCACCAGACCGCAGCATCCAGGCCACCACTAAGCCCCGGCTTCCTCCTCAGCAGTTGGAGTTATTAGAGTACACACACGCACACACACACACACACACACACACACACACACACACACACGCTTAAACTTCAGATGTTCTCCTGCCAGAGTGTGATGATGAGTGAACCAGATGGACCGTGCAGCTTTGCACTCACAGGTGTAATGAATAATACTCCGAGACAGAGGACTCAATAGCACGACTCAGGACAAAAGCGTGACCCAAAAGAATGGTCTTTACTTGCGACGGTTCGATACAGAGGCGGACAGTCGATAGGCAGCCGTATATATCAGTAAGGAGGAGGCAAAACAAGAGTTCGGTACACAGGTAGTGAAATTCAAGACCGGGGCAGATAATCCAACAGGGAGAAGGCAAAACGGCGAAGTCAAAAACACACTCAAAAGATCAAAACCATGTAAACTAGACACTAGGAAAACTCCTGGAATGTATTGACTCAGAGGCGCAATAAACAAACGAACTGGCGACGAGACAAACGAACACGCCGACTATATACACAGGGAATGACGGTAAGAACTGGGGAAATCAATCGGGGCGGGGGAAGACAATTACACTAGTGGGAAAAACACACAAGGGCAGATAACAAAGTGGCAGAGATGAAAAAAACAACGTGAGTAAAACAGGAAATGCAAACATAACACAACATGACTCTGGATGGGGAGGGGAGGGTCCAGCGCACCTTACTCAGCGACCTGGAGGGAGACATCAAAGCCTCCCTTTCCAGTTCCACACACTTGACAGGGGTGGTGTGTTCCCCTACCGACCCCTGTCGTGACCCCGAGGCTTACACTTGGCGCCGGTGTTTTGAAACGTTGGTCGTAAAGTCTCCCTATCGGGTGTCAGGCAGCTGAACAGGGCCAAAGGACCTTTTATGACCGTGGTGGGTCATTGAGATGTCTCAACCTATAGAGTAAACCCTTATTCAGGTTGGACCCTAATACAGCTCTTCCTTCCTGTGGTTCTCAACGTTGAGGTCGCAAAAAAAAAAAAAAAAAACTTTATTAATTATTTGTTTATTTCTAACAGGCCTAGCCAAATACACTGTACGCTTGGCGAACGTGTTGTTGCTAACAGCCTTGTTTAGCTAGGAAGTGAAGCATAGGACATTGATATAATTGGATTATTATGTTATAATGGCATTTCCTGGTCTGGAACTTGGAGTGTATTTTCTGGCTAACTGGACCGTAGGGATCCAATATGGCAGCCTGCAGAAAGACCTACAGCTGGTTCCTCCCAAACACAGCCTCACAGACAGACAGACAGACAGGCAAACAGACAGACAGACAGACAGACAGACAGGCAAACAGACAGACAGACAGACAGACAGAGAGACAGAGAGACAGGTAGAAAGACTGGCAGACAGACAGACAGACAGACAGACAGACAGACAGACACACACACACACACACACACACACACACACACACTGCTGGCTGGGGATAACACAGTCAAGCAGCTGAGAGTGTAGCCCGAGGGTACCAACACACTAAGTTATTCCGTGTGAGGAAAATCACTCTTCATCACTGAGTTCATTCATACTGAACTCTCAGGATTGAAATCTGCTCCACCAAACAGAGCCAGAGCCATTAAACAAAAACAAAAAAAGCTTAAAGTTGTTTTAGTTTTTCTCCTCAGAGTAGAGCAGGACAGGACAGGGCAGAGCAGGGCAGGGCTGGCCAGGGTTGGCCAGCGCTGGGCTGGGCTGCATTAGGTTAGGTTAGAGTCTCAGCTCACAGTACCCGACCAGTACGGTGCCGGTCCATTTGACAGCCTTGATGACAGGATGGGCTCTGTGGTGTCCCTGGCTGAGGGCTTCAAAAGAAGCTGCACTCACTATTAACAGTAAGCTCTGTGTGTGTGTGTGTGTGTGTGTGTGTGTGTGTGTTTTTTGCTCACGCCCTTCGATAGGATGGCGATGAGAGTGTGTCCTCTCAAAGGACTCACCGTCCCGACTCTAATCTAAAACATAAACACAGGTTACGTAAGTCAATCATTAGTTTGTAAGACTGTGAGACTGAACCGTTTAAAGAACTCGGAACTAAGAACTGTTCTCAGTGACAAGGACTTTAGATAGGCAGAGACAGTCTGACAGGAGCCGCTGGAATACCTTTCATCTTCCAAGGTGTTATTTTGCTGCGAGGCAAAACTGCCTGTCCTTCACCTGCACATCTGAAGGGCTTTTTACTGGGAGAGTCAATTCAATTAAAGCCGTCCAGCGCTGACTGACCTTTCCGTGTCAGCACGGGTAGCACTTGAGTGTTTGATCAGCACGGTGGGGTATTATCTGGATGTGACATGCTCCAGGGGGGCGGTGGTGAGAGGCGCACGCACACACACACACACACACGTACACACACACACTGGCTCTCTCTCACGGGCACATACACACATACATACACACACATACACACACACTAGCTCTC
>NC_137679.1:33552330-33567330 GCF_963989245.1 Nansenia antarctica | reverse complement strand
GGGAAGGGTCTACAGTCCAGAGTGGTCCAGTGTATGCACATAGTGACAGGTCGCCATGGTAACGACTGCCCAGCAGTGTTAAAACCTCTGGCCTATCGACCCTGCCACCAGGGGCCGTGCAACGAGAAAGTCAACGTCAACACCATCACCTCACCCAGATTAGGTAAGATTGTGTGCGTGTGTGTGTTTTCAAGTGTATTGTTATGTCACATTACACAAGGTTAACAGAGTAAAATTCATAGGCTTCAGTTCCTGACATTGCATTGCAGCACAAGACAGAGGGCATAATAATTCAAGCATAATTCAAGATAAAAAAAAAGTGTCAGTAGTACAAGGACATAAGGGACAACAAATAATAGGCATAACTAAGATAGCCAGCTACCTTATAGGATAAAATAACATTGTATGTATTGACCCCTATATTCCCATCCTGTCCCTCTACAGCTGCTCTGACCTACAAGTGTACAGGGGACCAGTGGACCGTGTACTGCCGGGTCATCAGAGAGAAGAACCTGTGTCAGGACATGAGGTGGTACCAGCGGTGCTGTGACACATGCAGGGACTTTTATGCCAACAAAACGCCACGCAAGAGTTAATGACCAAAGCACTCTCACCCCAACTAGTGCTCCATTTTAGAGTTTTTTTTTTTTTAACTGTTTATAATTATAAATGTTATTGTATTGTTATTATTATTATTATTGGTAGAACGTTGAATTTACAGTGTAACTTGCGAAGAAAGTGGTACATTTCAAGTGGGATCATTCATAAGCTGACTTGAAAGACTTGAAAACTTTTTTTTTCTTTTGCTGTAAACCAAAGTGAGTGACTGTGAGTTTATTGAGGATCACAGAAGCCTGTCGGGTTGGTGGTGTGGTGCAAAGTGATCCAACGTGACTGTTACATAACTCAATAACACTTCATATGAATAATCAGTGTCAGATGACACATTGTAGAGGTGTTCAATGAACCATCAAAAAGTCTGTCGCTTTGAATTAAAACTTATCACCTGCAACTTAGTATAGGCCAGTGGAGGCTGGTGGAGGTAGAAATCGGAGGACAGGTTCATTATAATGCATGGAATGGAATGAGGAATGGAAACGTGTCAAACACACGTTCCGATTTCTACCTCCGCCAGTTTACATCTAATAAAGTCAAACAAATAGTGTGTTGTTAGTCAGAGCATCTACCTATGATCTTTACAGGACTATCCATCTGAAATGTGATCATCATCATGTCGCAAGTGTTCAGCTGGCACTGTACTTCCCTAGCCTAGCCTAGGTGCCAGCTGGCCACTCACACTAGACAGGACCAAGGAACCTGGTCTCCTCTCCTCTCTTCGCTCCCTGACAAACCATGCGTACCTTTACCTTTATTATTCGTTCATTTCATCATCGTCTTCTCTTGTGGTTGTGGTTGTTGTTATTTAAAACTTGCCAGGAGCCATTGTTAGATACTGTGGTTCCACAGTGAAACTATACCGTACTGTAGAAATATAATTCATAGAATGGAAATGCTGTAGCCCTGGTCACCCTCCTGGTCACCAGTACTCAAGTTGCAAAAGAAAATCAGGGGGGATGGTGGATTTTATCATTATGGGGACAATTCCCCACAGCGTCAGTGACTTCAGTGTCAGTGACTTGGTAAAAATGTCATTGCATGTGTGCGTGCCCCCTCGCCCACAGTATTTTACTCAATATGCGCAAAACTAAATGTTGAAATACCACGTTCATTGATAAAAATGACATAAGGGATGGAAAGGGGGCATGGCAGTTTTCCAAGGGGGATGATTTTTACTGTTTTTATTTCAAGCAGGGATGCCATCCCCTCTCATCCCCCCTCAACTCGAGTGCTGCTGGTCACCCATCAGGAACATTGGTTTGAATGGAGATTTTCTGTTCTATTCATTGTATTTCTAAGCTCACAATCACCACTATTCCCGAGGTCCGTGCCTCTATCTGGGGGGCCTGGGAAACTCATTTACCACAACACATAATGATGGCGTGCGTAGCAAAGGAAGGCTGGTGGAGGTAGAAATCAGAGGGCGGGCACATTGTAATGCATGGAATTGAGCTCGTCCTCCGGTTTCTACCTCTACCAGCCTCCACTGGTGTGTAAGTATTGTACTCAGTACTCAAGTTGTAAAAGAAAATCTGGGGGGATGGTGGATTTTATCATTATGGGGACAATTTTAGCATCCCCACAGCGTCAGTGACTTCAGTGTCAGTGACTTAAAAATGTCATTGCATGTGTGCATGCCCCCCCCTCGCCCACAGTATTTTCCTCAATATGCGCAAACCTAAATGTTGAAATAGCAGTAATACCACGTTCATTGATAAAATTACATAAGGGATGGAAAGGGGGGATGGCAGTTTTAGAAGGGGGATGATTTTTACAGTTTTTATTTCAGGGGGGATGCCAACCCCCCTCAACTCGAGTGCTGATTGTACTGTACAGTCACAGTAGTTGGGATCTGTTCCATTTGAATTCAGTCTTTTCAAGATTATAGGATGTATAGGAAGCACTACGTATATACATTTGAATTCGGGAATTTAAACCCTAACCTTAAAATGGACTGGATTGGAATGAAGTTGAACCCAACCTGCTTGGTGGTCTCTCCCATAAGGAGTGAGAGACGGGGCAGTGCCTGGCAGTACTCAGAGTGCAGTTTAGTGTGTGTGTGTGTGTGTGACTTGAACAGATGTGTGTGGGCAGTCGCACACGTGGGAGGTGACCAGTGTTGCCTTAGCCAACTCAGCCATGTGAACTGCTAGCCTTCACACACACACACACACACACACACACACATACGTTCCTATACTCTGCCCCCTTTTAGTGCTTAAAGTGCACATCAAGATGGTGTAAACGAACCTCTGGTTTTGAACTGTACACTGATGTAAATCATGGTGCTTTTACATGTATGTCTGTACTCTACTGTACACACCTCTCTCCTTTACCCTCCCGTTGACATGTCAGTGACTGAGGAGGTGAAACAGATCTGGCTAGCAGGCTGTGTGTGTGTGTGTGTCTACGTTCTTGGTGTGGTTGTATGGGGTCCTCAGAGACCACCGTGACTGATCAGAAGGCCCACAGGCAGAGACCCTAGTCACGGGGATAAGAGCTGATAAGGGCCTGGGTCAGCACAGAGTCTAAGACTGAGAAAACAAACCCACCTCTCCAGGCTCCTAGACCCTCTGCAGCAGAGGACTGTTGATCAATCAAACAATCAAACACTGTGCTGTTTGCCTTAGGGGTCTTAGAGCACATCGGTCGGACCACCCTGTCTGCAGTACTGTAAGTGTGTGTGTGTGTGTTGTGTTTTGTGTATGTGCACTCACAAACACACACAGTCACATCAGAGGTGTGGTCACACTATTGGGATCTCTGCTGGTCTATCCATTTTGAGGTTCAGGAAAGTAGTTCTGTCTACTTTTGAGGGGAAAAAGCCCCTCATTGTCATGTTCTGTCTTAGAGGAACAGGGAATACTCCAGGCCCCATCCAGGTTGAGTGGGAATGAGGATCATGTTCAAGTGTAGCATCACATTTCATTTCATAGTTCTGACCTTTCGGATGTGGTAGAGACCTGATATGGTAGTGACCCATATTGTGTGTGTGTGTGTGTGTGTGTGTGTGTGTGTGTGTGTGTGTGTGTGTGTGTGTGTGTGTCTTGGCCCCAGCTCTTGGCTCCCCTGACAGCCTTGGGGTTTGAATGGTGCTAACTTACGACAGAATTCACTTCTCTGGAATTCAGCTTGGTGTCTTCCTAGGTCTCAGATGTTGTTGTTGTTGTTGTTGTCTTTATTGCCGCTGTTTTCCCATATTACAGTGGATATTTCTGTCTTGTTTTTTTAGGATTATTTAATACGGAAATGTAGCTACGTTTTTTTGTGGTGTAATTGTTACAACATGCTACAGCAACAGCCTTGTTACTGCTATACATAGTGCAAATATGCTTAACTTCTCCTGTACTGTAAGGGTTTTAGTTGCACACATGTTTGGTACATAAACTGCCACTATGTATTTTATGGTGCTGATTCGGTTTAAGTATACGTTTTGAACTGTTAATAAGTAAATAAGTTAATGTGTTGTTATACAGGGATTTAACCATTTTGTCTGTTTTCACAAGGTGCCTAGTAGTCAATCTGTATTTGTACTGTCATACAGTAATACTCCAATATTCACCGACCAGTAAGACCTTAACATAAATCTGAGTACGAATCTGAATGATTGGAAATTATATTTTTCAAGTCTACTGTAAGTTGATTCTTTTTTTATTTTTGACATAATAAAATATGTGATTTTACATGAAGAATTTACATTTTTTGGCCTTCAGCTCTCTCTCTCTCCTCCTGTGTCTTTTATTTATTTATATTTATTATTTGTATTTATTTATTTTACTACTAAGTCCGCCCACTATGGTGCCTTGCTATCAACAGTCTGCTCTGCTCCTTAGAATTCTGTGTGTGGTGCAGCTTTGCAGGGTGCATTCGATGACAAACTGCCATCTGGCTAGCTGTCTCCGATTGCGCGCTAGCCGCTCAAACTAACGGCTCTGAGGTGGGGTGGCAGGAAAGGAAGCAGGGAAAGGTCGATCCCTCTATCTATCTCTCGCTCTCTCTCTCTCTCTCTCTCCTTCTCTCTGGTGAAATATGGTGATACATTTCAGTTGAGGGAAAGGAAAGATCACTGTGTTTTCCAGCTGCTGTGGTCTGTGACCTTTGACCCCTTTCTGCTCCATTAATGGCTTTTATCACTCACTGGATAATGGATCTCTCTCTCTCTCCCTCCCTCTCTTTCTCTCTCCCTCTCTCTCTCTGCATGTCTGTAATAGTAGGTGTCTCAGTGGTGGACAGGACGGGCCACAGGTCTGTGAGAATCAGAGCACAGAGGATACCTACTGCTTTAGAATGTGTCTATTCTCCCTCCCACACACACACACAGACACACACACACACGCTATGGGTTTACCTGTCTGGTCTGGGAGGTATTGTGCTAATGCTATTGAAGATAAAGCAGTTATACTGGAGAGCAGACTCTGCTCTAACTCAAGGTGACTTATAACAAAGTGCTTATCCTGACAAAATGCATTTTAAGGTATAAGGTTTAAGGTAAAATATCTGCTGTAATGCTCTGATACACTATTATCTCAACTGCACTACTTCTTGTTATTTGAGCGACCTCTGTAGAGAGGCTGTACCTAAGCTGTACTTGTGTGGTTAGTAGGACCCCTTTGAAACCTACCTCGCTGGGCATTTACATAAACATTTTGGCATTTAGCAGACGCCTTATTCCAAAGCGACTTACAATCGATACATTTGACTAAGCAAGTTAATCTTCAATTCACCAGTCGTAGCAGGAAGAGTAATCTAGCTCAGGCCAGGGGCCATTGGCAGTCGTCGTGATAGAAGAAGATTTTTCTTTTTTTAATACACAGGAGAAACAGTACAAGGGGGGGGAGTAGACATCTTAGGAGACACAGTATAGGGGGAAGCAGGCGTCGCAGGAGAGACAGTGCTGGGGGGTAGTAGTCACAAGAGGAGCAGTTAAGGTGTAACCTGAAGAGATGGGTCTTCAGTCTCCAGTGGAAGTTCTGACAGCTGTGGGAAGCTCATTCCACCAGTGGGGAGCCAGTATAGTGAAGAGACGTGACCACTGTGTTGGTGTAGAGTTGGTGGGGCCAGTCGGCCAGCAAAGATGGAGGAGCGGAGTGAACGGGCAGATGTTTGGGGGGGTGACCATTGCCTGCAGGTAGGCAGGGGCTGTCCCTTTTGCTGCCTGGTAAGGCAAGCACCAGGGTCTTGAATCTGATGTGAGCTGCTATCGGGAGCCAGTGCAGGGTGCAAAGGAGGGGGATAACATGAGAACATTTGTGTGTGTGTGCATTCTGGATGAGCTGCAGAGGTCTGATGGCGGAGGCGGGGAGCCCGGCCAGGAGTGCGTTGCAGTAGTCAAGGCGGGAGATGACCAGTGACTGGGTCAAGAGTTGCCCTGCTTCTCTGGTGAGGAATGGTCGTATCCTTCTGATGTTGTAAAGGAAGAATCTGCAGGAGCATGCTGTCGCTGCGATGTTCTCCGCGCAGGATAGGCAGTTGTCCAGGATCACTCCAAGGTTCATGGCTGTCTGGGAGGGGGTTACAGTAGAGTTCTCAACTGTGATGGAGAAGTCTTGGAGAGGGCAGGCTTTCCCAGTCTTGTTAAGGTTGAGCTTGAGATGGTGGACTGACATCCATGTAGAGATGTCAGCGAGACATGCAGAGACACGTGTTGCCACATGTAGGTCAGGAAGAGTTGAGTGTCATCTGCGTAGCTGTGGTAGGAGAACCCATGTGAGGAGATTACTGAGCCAAGAGACATGGTATGGAGGGAGAACAGTAGGGGCCCTAGGACAGAGCCCTGTGGTACCCCAGTGGTGAGGGTTCGTGGAGAAGACAACGATTCTCTCCAAGTCAGCTGGTGGGAGCGACCCGCCAGGTAGGAAGCAAACCAGGATTGTGCGGTGCCAGAGATGCCCAGTTCTGAGAGGATGGAGAGAAGGATCTGCTGGTTGACTGTGTCGAAGGCAGCAGACAGGTCCAGGAGAATGGGAACAGAGAAGAGGAAGGAAGCTTGAGCAGAGTGGAGGGCCTCCGTGACAGCAAGGAGAGTGTCTCAGTAGAGTGCCCAGCCTTGAATCCTGATAGGTGGGGGTCCAGATGTTCCATCTTACGGAGATAGTCAGTCAGATGCAGCACGTTCAAGGGTTTTGAAAGGGAAGGAGAGAAGGGATACCGGTCTGTAGTTGTGGACAGAGGACGGGTTAAGGGTTGGTTTCTTGAGGAGAGGCTTGTCTCCACTTACGGCAATCACTACCTGATGTCAGCACACACACATGGACACACACACGCACAATCTAATCATAGGAGAGCAATTTTGTGCTTAAGGAGAAAAGTGTTCCTCATTTGCTCATTCTACTATTAACCGTTAAAGCCATCTGAGCCTGTTTGTTGTACTGTATGATGCGTCTCCTGCCATGCTGAACAACACTGCTGTTCCACATAGAGGAAATGTCTGGGTGTTACACCGTGGAATCGTTAGGCCTGGGCGTCCGGACAAAAGACGATGCATGCTTTCTGGGCTGGGCCTAAGCCTCTAATGGTTCAAGGTCCTAACAACGCCTCTTTCCTTTGCTCACATCGGAGTGTTGTCGGGCTAGCCAGAGTCTGTAGAGGGATTGTAATGTTGTTCAAGTGTGTGGATACGATGGAGCTATTATCTTAGCCACATAGCATGAAGAGAGTGAGAGAGAGAGAGAGAGAGAGAGAGAGAGAGAGAGAGAGAGAGAGTGAGAGACAGACAGACAGACAGAGTCAATAAAAGGGCCATGCATGGACAGCTATGAGAAAAAGTCTGTCCAAAAAGGGCGATGGAACCAAATTGAATTTGGCATCCAGTATGATGTTATCCAGATTCTTATTGGCGTACTGCTTCATGGTGGAGGGAGTGTTGTATTGGCTGACTGCCTGGCACTATTGAGCGTCCGTGGGGCTGATCAGAAGTGATGACCATGTGGCAGGGGACAGAGCTGCCGGCTCCTGTCACTCTCCCTCTCACTCTCCCTCTCCCTCTCTCTCTCTCTCTCTCTCTCTCTCGGTCTCTCTCTCTCTCTCTCTCTCTCTCTCGGTCTCTCTCACTCTCTCTCTCTCTCTCTCTCTCTCTCTCTCACTCTACTGAGAATGACAGCAATAGACTGCCGAGTGACAGAGAAGTCGGACTGTGTGTGTGTGTGTGTGTGTGTGTGTGTGTGTGTGTGTAACAGCAGGGAGAGGCTTGATTGTGTTCAGCATGCTGTAACACTCTTGTCCTCCTCTATTACCATCCCCCTCAGTCTCCCCCTCTGTTCCTTTGTGTCTTTATTAGTCCTCTCTTACTTTCCTCCTTTCCTGCTCCTCTTCTCTTCTCCTCCTCTCCACCTGCAGCTGGGAGAACCTACTGATAACAATAATGACTGAATTGATTAGATTTACTATATGTCAGCAGCTGGTGAAAGTCGCCAACCGACCGTTCAGACTTTTATTCTGAAAAATGTAAATAAATGTAAGCGTTGTTGAAAATCAATGACACACTCGCTAGTCAAGCCAAAACATTGTAATGCAATGGATTCGGTGAGTAATCCCCACTTCTACCTAGTTAGTCTACTGACTAGTGAGTGTGTCATTGATTTTAAACAACGGTGACATTTATTTACATTTTTGGGAATAAAGGTCAGAACATTTTGATTGGTTGGCGACTTGTTTTCCGGTTTCACCAGTTGCTGTCACATACACAGTAGTTGACTGTACATGGTAACACACACACACACACACACACATCCCTGTCTCTAAAATGTTCAGCTCTTCACACTGTCTCTCCACATTCCATATATCTAAGCCATAACATTAATAGTTTTTACTTTGCAAAAAATGCCGGTCGAGAGAGGACGCTGGCGTTGCTTGTTCGCCGCTTCTCCGCTCGAAATCTAGATGTACTTGCAGTATACAGACTACCTTACAGCCTCTACGCTCTTGATCCGACTCTCCCATCTGGTATCTGACCAGGATTTCAGCGTTGTGTTGACATGGCTTTTTAAGATGGTCCATCTCTGAGTGGAGGCAGAGAACAGTGTGAAAAGCTTCTGCAGGTAGCCAAAGTAGCCAGTGGCCTCTGCAGAGCTTTTTGCCGCATCAGCTACCACCAGATTCAATGTATGTGCTCCGCATGGCACAAATAAAGCTCTTCCATTCACTTGATGTAATGGTTGAAGCATGGGGGATGGTAATCTTATTCTTCTTGATTGTCGCAGATCAGCCAAACAAAGGATTTCCATCCCCCACACCTCCCAAGGGGAGCCAAGCGGGTTTCAAACACGGCTCTCAAGCTTACAGCAGTTTTAGGGGCTGACAGGCTGACATTACAGGCAGGGCTAAATTCAAAGGATCTAAAACAATTGTGGCTTGTTTTTCAATGAAGCCAACAAGGTCTTTGAATTTAGCCCTGCCATGACTAATCTCAAGTATATTGCAGGCAATAGACCTCCATTTATCCCTATACTTGTAGGGCAACTTAGAAACAATAAGCCTGAGGTTTGATGGGCTATCAAGCTCTTCCAGATAGTGCAAGTCTTGCATGGCATTGTTGCATCCTCTCAAATACAGTGCATAGGCCTGTAGTGACTTTCCATCTTCAGCCTTTATGCTTGGCCAGTTCAAGGCTTTTTCCATGTAGGCACTGGTTATCTTGATTTCATTTCCAAAGTTCTTTTCAAGTAGCTTCTTAGCTTCAGCATAGCCTCTGTCTGGTTGCATATGCATGCAGCTACGCACCAAGTCTCGTGACTGTCCAGTGGTGTACTGTTCCAGGAAATAAAGCCTGTCTGGATTGCTACTTGTCTTGTCCTCAATACAATGTTCAAAAGCACGCATAAAGGGTAGGAAATTCATTGGGTCTCCATCAAATGTATTAATTTCCCTCACAGGAAATAAAGCAAGTTTCTGCTGAGTAAGAAGGATATCAGCGATGTCATGTTTTTGCTCTACATTGGACATGGTGTCTTGATTGATAAGATTATCCATTGTTGACTGATTATTCATTGTTGACATTTGATCATGTTCTCTTTTACTGTGCAATGTGTTAGTAGGCTTTGGATGCTGCCTTTGAATAACAACCTTTTGAAGTGGGGTTTTAGGCACTGTTCCTATATTAGCATATTCAACCGGTGATTGTTCAAGATTCATAGACACAGATTGTCCCTTTTGCATATCATCATAATAGGCATTCGTGTCATCATGTTCTTTACACATTACATAACCAAGATTTATTTTGCAATCACAACAATGTCAACACAATCACAACAGAATCTTATTTAATCCAATCAGGTTGTATATATAATCTATATATATATATAATCTATATATTGGTTTCAATATACCTCCATAGCAGTCTACAGTCTAATTTAGCTATATCTATAATTACATTATGAGAACATCAGTATTTTTACGCCTTTGGTTGTATTGTCTGAACGAACATTGATTGGGAGACATACTGTACAGTTGATCATTTTCATAACTGTCTGCACATATACATATCTTATTTTGATTGTTATTGTAGCCTATATATAAACACAAATATCAGTCTTATGCACTGTGTCTCATTCAGCACTGAAGCCTGAATTTGAGCACAGTGTGTGCCCCCTTGCTACCTCTGCTGATATAAAAGAGAATTGCAGGCTTGGAGAAAAAGATGGCAGCCACAAATACACAGACACACACAGAAATACTGCTAAAACGCTTTATACTAACTCGATTTTGAAAATGTAAAAATGCTGGGTGGTAGAACGCACCTATCTAGGAAAAGTCATGAAAGGAGGGTCCTGAAATGTGATCGAGTGCAAAGGTCGAATTTTTTTTGTACTCACTGGTGCTGTTTAACACCTCACGGCTGTTCAGAGTGGGTGAATAATATAATCAAAGACGCTTTTGGATCTGAGCTAAATGAATGATAGGATATAGATACCCGGTAATATCACAGCATGACCTATTACAGGACGGAATAAAGGGGCAATAACATGGTAGGCTAATAATTAGGTAACAATTAATAGTTTCTGGCATTAAAATCCACATTACTGCCTACAGTATATACTAATAATTGGGTTAGGGGCTATGGCAGAGAAATAAAGTGTCTTACCTCCTCTTTTCCAGGTCCTCTCTGGGTCCTGACCAAAGCGTATCCGAGCATAACAGATTAATCTGCAATAGAGTAGAAGACCATCTTTGCAGTTATATCCCTGATAGCATACAATACCATGTTATGAAGTATAGTGTCACCCTGCCATACGACTATAATTACACCGAAATTGCCATTGATAATGTAGGGAAATTACACGGAATCACGGTTGTCTTGCACCTGTCCTGTTGTAAAGGGCGCTCCACTGTGCCATAGCAAATTCCTAACATGTTTACATGTCATGGCAATAAAGTCTTCTGATTCTGATTCTGAAGAATGAGGTGATGGCTGTGATACTAATGTTACCCCTCCTTACCATGTCATGAAGTAGGCCTATGTGGTGTGAACGTTACACACAGGGCCGCTTTAAGGGGGGGCTAGCTGGGGCGGTGGCACAGGGCCTCGCGCTTTGGAGCATTTCTAAATGTTCACACATGTGATAATCATAGTCAATCATACATCTAAAATCTAGCATACCTGTAGGACAGGGAGATTCTTAGCAACAGAAAAAAGTAATTTCCCCCTATGACACCTTACGTGAAACGTGAAAAGAATTTTTGGGCGCGCGTTGACACTTGTTGTGCATAGTGACTGCTTAGTGCAACGGACAAAATGCAGAGGGAACGAGACCGAGGAAGAAAATGTTAATCGGGTGCTGAAAAAAGAAATACAAATAAAAGAAAGGAAGGCTTCAGGGCCTCGCTTAGAGGTTCGTTCGAAACATTTCTAAAAACAAGTGAGGCTCCCGTTAGCACCGAAGAAGCTAACGTTACTGCTAGCACTAGCAATGCTAGTAGTAGCACGGCACAGCCCCCCCTGAGAGGCAAAGATGATGTCTCTGAGGTGGAGGAGGACAACTGCTACACCGGCAGCAGTGGGGCTGCCCAGCCCCAGGTGATGATGGTCAGGAGTGGCGAAGTAGAGGATACGGAGGCGGAAGATGGAGCTACTCAGAGCAGCAGCAGGGCTGAGAGTGATGGAACGCAAGACGAGCCTATGTTAGATATGTCATGTATGATGATCCTGGTAAATTGGCCGGTACATATGGACTCTACAGTTACAGAAGTGATCATTAGAAGAGGTCCCCCAAAGATGAAACCTGGATTTAGTTATCCTAAAAATAATGAGAACAGGAACTTTAGTGAAACTTTATTTCTCCGAAAACTACCAAATGGGGAAAAAATAGAAAGAAAGTGGCTTGTGTACTCTCAAAAACGGGACATGTCTTTTTGCTTTTGCTGTAAGCTTTTCAACATAAAGGATAGGCCTACATGGTGGTGAGTAACATCTCTATTCATGTCAATAATGGCTTGTGCGTATTTAATGTTGGGTATGATGACTGCTTTATCCTAAATCCTAATCCTTTACGAGTATAAAAGGTTTGAAATGAAACAAACATGGTTGTAAACTATCTAAATAAGTAGATGTGCTATTGTCTATCAGCACAGCATGTGAGCGCATTTCTTGCAATATATCGGTGCGTGCGTGTCGCGCGGTTATAACAGTAGCCTCGCAAATCTGACTTCGCACAGGGCCTCGCATATCTCCCAAGCGGCCCTGGTTACACAGCCGGCATTTCAACGTTTATTCACGGGTGAATCGTGGAGCAAGGTTGAATCACTGTTCACTGAATTTGGTTTCGATTTGGAAAGGACATTTAGCATTAAACGTTGAAACAACTGACATAATTTCAACGTTGAAGGTCGGTCACCTGCCGGCCGAGAGAGTCTGTAAGCAAAACCGGTACTGGTTGGTACTATCTACAGACCTCCCGATCAGAATGATTTCTATGATATTCTTGAGGGGTGCTTGGATGACGTTGACTGTGTGGAAAAGATTCTTATTGGAGATTTGAACACGGACATGCTCAGAAAAGAAGCATCCGTTTTCAAATCCTTCACTAGGTTTTCTGAATTACACGGTCTCCGTCAACAAATTACCAAACCCACTAGGGTGTGTATTTCTACTCAAACCACCATAGATCTCATTCTAACATCGGATGAGTCCAAAATCTCCAAGAGTGGGGTTATTGTATGTGGGCTAAGTGATCATTACATGATCTTTTGCACTCGTAAAAAACAGAAACCCAAGGCTGGCGGTCATAAAACTGTAACCACGAGATCCCTTAAATCCTATTCTAGTGAGGCTTTGAACCATAAACTGGAGAATCAAGACTGGTTAGATGAACTAAAATGCACACAGGTTGAAGAGGCATGGCTAGGTTTCAAAACCAAATTCCTAAATATTATTGACAGTATAGCCCCCATGAGAACCACCAGGGTTAAAACCCGATCGGAACCATGGATGAATTCGGACATTCTAAATGCTATGAAAGTCAGAGACCTAAAATGCTCTGAAGTTCAAAAATGCAAATCAAAATTAGTGAAACACTTAAACGAAGATCACAAAACCCACTTTGAGAAAATTAAAAAACAATGCAACAAACTATGCAATCAGGTAATTACCATGACCAAATCTGCTAAGAAAGAATACCTCGATAACAAAATCGAAGAAAACTTAAACAAACCACGTGACCTTTGGAAGCTACTTAATAGCCAACTAGGTTGCAGTCAAAAACTCAAAACCAGGTCTACAAACATCAGCATAAAATCTGGTGATTCTCTCCTTACAGACAAGCTGGATGTGGCTAAGTGCTTAAACACTTTCTTTACAACCATAGCCACTAAATTAGTTAACAATCTACCACCCCACTCAGGGCGTTATGGTGTAGAGCACATCCGTGCGTTCTACAATAAACTGGGTGTACGCAATGATGATTTTAAACTCTCCATGGTGTCAAACGATGAGGTGTTTAAAAAGCTAGGCGCTCTACACTCAGAAAAGGCCACGGGCCATGACAATATTCCAGCCAGATTTCTAAAAGACTCAGCTGCCTCCATTACCCCAATCATCACCCACATAATAAACCTCTCCATCAAACAGGGACACGTCCCCCTTGACTTTAAAATAGCAAGGGTAACCCCACTGTATAAAAAAGGAAGCAAATTAGACCCAGGCAACTACCGATCTGTTTCTATTCTTAATTCCATCTCGAAACTTATGGAAAAAATAGTTTATGAACAGGTCGATAGGTACCTTACCGAAAAAAAGCTGATGTATGAATTTCAATCAGGATTCAGAACATCCCATTCCACTGACACATGCCTCCTCTATTTGAACGACCACATCAACCATGAGGTGGACTCGGGCAAGTACTGCGGCATGGTCATGCTGGACCTCCAGAAGGCCTTCGACACAGTAGATCACCACATATTGTTAGATAAACTGAAAGCAATTGGGTTCGATAGAACATCGGTGAGCTGGATGCAATCCTACTTAGAGGGGAGGGAACAGGTGGTTAGTGTGAACGGAACACTGTCCCCCCCCCTCCCAGTGACCTGCGGCGTTCCACAAGGAAGCATATTGGGACCTTTACTGTTCCTAATATATGTGAATGACATGTCATCAGCATGTAATTGCAATTTGTTCCTGTTCGCGGATGACTCGGCTCTGCTGGTCTCTGACAGGGACATATTGCAGGTGGAAAAAGCGCTAAGCACTGAACTGAGTAGAATCTGCATCTGGCTAGCTGACAATAAACTATCAATACACCTAGGTAAAACTGAAACCATCCTATACGGATCCCCATCTAAACTCAGAAAGGCTGAACATTTTAAAATAAAAGTGGGTAACATTAATATCACAAGAAAAGAGGATATTACATACCTGGGCTCCATCTTAGAGGCAAATCTTTCCGGAGATAAAATGGCAGCAAAAGTAATCAAAAAAGTGAACCATAAAACGAGATTCTTGTACAGGATATCCTCACTTGTCAGTAAAAACACACTGAGGACCCTATCAGGAGCTCTCATTCAATGTCACTTCGACTATGCCGTAACATCATGGTACTATAGAACCACAAAGGCCCATAAAACAAGACTCCAGACAGCCCAAAATAAACTGGTTAGGCTTCTGCTAGGCCTCAACCCTAGGACACATCTAACCGCTGCTCATTTTTTGAGCCTTGATTGGCTACGAGTAGTTGACAGAGTGCAGCAGCTTGCACTGGGCCTAGTCTTCAAGATACGCTACACCACAAAGACACCCAAGTACCTGTCAACATACTTCCAAAAAGTGAACAACGTCCACACTTACAACACCAGAGGAAGCTCCACGAACCACGTTCAACCGCGTTGCACCACAAACAAGGGTTTAAACTCGTTTACAAACTATGCAGTAAAGATGTGGAACGCCCTTCCTATAAT
>NC_137679.1:33532330-33547330 GCF_963989245.1 Nansenia antarctica | reverse complement strand
GTGGTATAAGGGGTATAAGGTGGTATAAGGGGTATAAGGGGTATAAGGTGGTATAAGGGGTATAAGGGATATAAGGGGTATAAGGTGGTATAAGGGGTATAAGGGGTATAAGGTGGTATAAGGGGTATAAGGGGTATAAGGTGGTATAAGGTGGTATAAGGGGTATAAGGGGTATAAGGAGGTATAAGGAGGTATAAGGAGGTATAAGGGGTATAAGGTGGTATAAGGGGTATAAGTTGGTATAAGGGGTATAAGGGGTATAAGGTGATATAAGGAATATAAGGGGTATAAGTGGTATAAGGGGTATAAGGTGGTATAAGGGGTATAAGGGGTATAAGGTGGTATAAGGGGTATAAGGTGGTATAAGGGGTATAAGGGGTATAAGGTGGTATAAGGGGTATAAGGGGTATAAGGTGGTATAAGTGGTATAAGGTGGTATAAGGGGTATACGGTGGTATAAGGGGTATAAGGTGGTATAAGGGGTATAAGGTGGTATAAGGGGTATAAGGTGGTATAAGGGGTATAAGGTGGTATAAGGGGTATAATTGGTATAAGGGGTATAAGGTGGTATAAGGTGGTATAAGGGGTATAAGGGGTATAAGGGGTATAAGGGGTATAAGGGGTATAAGGTGGTATAAGGGGTATAATGTGGTATAAGGGGTATAATGTGGTATAAGGTGGTATAAGGGGTATAAGGTGGTATAAGGGGTATAAGGTGGTATAAGATGGTATAAGGGGTATAAGGTGGTATAAGGGGTATAAGGGTTATAAGGGGTATAAGGGGTATAAGGTGGTATAAGGGGTATAAGGTGGTATAAGGGGTATAAGGGGTATAAGGGGTATAAGGTGGTATAAGGGGTATAAGGTGGTATAAGGGGTATAGGGGGTATAAGGTGGTATAAGGGGTATAAGGTGGTATAAGGGGTATAAGGTGGTATAAGGGGTATAAGGGGTATAAGTTGGTATAAGGGGTATAAGGTGGTATAAGGGGTATAAGTGGTATAAGGGATATAAGGTGGTATAAGGGGTATAAGGTGGTATAAGGGGTATAAGGTGGTATAAGGGGTATAAGGTGGTATAAGGGGTATAAGGTGGTATAAGTGGTATAATGTGGTATAAGGTGGTATAAGGTGGTATAAGGGGTATAAGGTGGTATAAGGTGGTATAAGGGGTATAAGGTGGTATAAGGGTTATAAGGTGGTATAAGGGGTATAAGGGGTATAAGGTGGTATAAGGGGTATAAGGGGTATAAGGTGGTATAAGGGGTATAAGGGGTATAAGGTGGTATAAGGGGTATAAGGGGTATAAGGTGGTATAAGGGGTATAAGGTGGTATAAGGGGTATAAGGGGTATAAGGGGTATAGGGGGTATAAGGGGTATAAGGGGTATAAGCTGGTATAAGGTGGTATAAAGGGTATAAGGGGTATAAGGGGTATAAAGGGTATAAGGGGTATAAGGTGGTATAAGGGGTATAAGGTGATATAAGGGGTATAAGGGGTATAAGGTGGTATAAGGTGGTATAAGGGGTATAAGGGGTATAAGGTGGTATAAGGTGGTATAAGGGGTATAAGGGGTATAAGGTGGTATAAGGGGTATAAGGGGTATAAGGTGGTATAAGGGGTATAAGGGGTATAAGGGGTATAAGGTGGTATAAAGGGTATAAGGTGGTATAAGGGGTATAAGGGGTATAAGGTGGTATAAGGGGTATAAGGTGGTATAAGGGGTATAAGGTGGTATAAGGGGTATAAGGGGTATAAGGTGGTATAAGGGGTATAAGGGGGTATAAGGGGTATAAGGTGGTATAAGGGGTATAAGGTGGTATAAGGGGTATACGGGGTATAAGGTGGTATAAGGGGTATAAGGTGGTATAAGGGGTATAAGATGGTATAAGGTGGTATAAAGGGTATAAGGGGTATAAGGGGTATAAAGGGTATAAGGTGGTATAAGGGGTATAAGGTGGTATAAGGGGTATAAGGGGTATAAGGGGTATAAGGTGGTATAAGGGGTATAAGGGGTATAAGGTGGTATAAGGGGTATAAGGGGTATAAGGTGGTATAAGGGGTATAAGGTGGTATAAGGGGTATAAGGTGGTATAAGGGGTATAAGGGGTATAAGGTGGTATAAGGTGGTATAAGCGGCATAAGGTGGTATAAGGGGTATAAGGTGGTATAAGGGGTATAAGGTGGTATAAGGTGGTATAAGGGGTATAAGGTGGTATAAGGGGTATAAGGTGGTATAAGGGGTATAAGGTGGTATAAGGGGTATAAGGTGGTATAAGGGGTATAAGGGGTATAAGGTGGTATAAGGGGTATAAGGTGGTATAAGGGGTATAAGGTGGTATAAGGGGTATAAGGTGGTATAAGGGGTATAAGGTGGTATAAGGGGTATAAGGTGGTATAAGGGGTATAATGGGTATAAGGGGTATAAGGTGGTATAAGGTGGTATAAGGGGTATAAGGTGGTATAAGGGGTATAAGGGGTATAAGGTGGTATAAGGGGTATAAGGTGGTATAAGGGGTATAAGGTGGTATAAGGGGTATAAGGTGGTATAAGGTGGTATAAGGGTTATAAGGTGGTATAAGGTGGTATAAGGGGTATAAGGGGTATAAGGTGGTATAAGGGGTATAAAGTGGTATAAGGGGTATAAGTGGTATAAGGTGGTATAAGGGGTATAAGGTGGTATAAGGGGTATAAGGGGTATAAGGGTTATAAGGGGTATAAGGTGGTATAAGGAGGTATAAGGAGGTATAAGGGGTATAAGGTGGTATAAGTTGGTATAAGGGGTATAAGGTGGTATAAGGGGTATAAGGGGTATAAGGTGATATAAGGTGGTATAAGGGGTATAAGGTGGTATAAGGGGTATAAGGTGGTATAAGGGGTATAAGGGGGTATAAGGTGGTATAAGGGGTATAAGGTGGTATAAGGGGTATAAGGTAATATAAGGGGTATAAGGTGGTATAAGGGGTATAAGGGGTATAAGGGGTATAAGGTGGTATAAGGGGTATAAGGTGGTATAAGGGGTATAAGGTGGTATAAGGGGTATACGGTGGTATAAGGGGTATAAGTTGGTATAAGGGGTATAAGGTGGTATAAGGGGTATAAGGTGGTATAAGGGGTATGAGTGGTATAAGGGGTATAATGGGTATAAGTTGGTATAAGGTGGTATAAGAGGTATAAGGTGGTATAAGGGGTATAAGGGGTATAAGGTGGTATAAGGGGTATAAGGTGGTATAAGGGGTATAAGGTGGTATAAGGGGTATAAGGGGTATAAGGTGGTATAAGGGGTATAAGGGGTATAAGGGGGTATAAGGGGTATAAGGTGGTATAAGGGGTATAAGGTGGTATAAGGGGTATAAGGTGGTATAAGGGGTATAAGGTGGTATAAGGTGGTATAAGGGGTATAAGGTGGTATAAGGGGTATAAGGGTTATAAGGTGGTATAAGGGGTATAAGGTGGTATAAGGGGTATAAGGAGTATAAGGTGGTATAAGGGGTATAAGGGGTATAAGGGGGTATAAGGGGTATAAGGTGGTATAAGGGGTATAAGGGGTATAAGGTGGTATAAGGTGGTATAAGGGTATAAGGGGTATAAGGTGGTATAAGGGGTATAAGGGGTATAAGGGGTATAAGGTGGTATAAGGTGGTATAAGGGGTATAAGGTGGTATAAGGGGTATAAGGGGTATAAGGTGGTATAAGGGGTATAAGTGGTATAAGGGGTATAAGGGGTATAAGGTGGTATAAGGTGGTATAAGGGGTATAAGGTGGTATAAGGGGTATAAGGTGGTATAAGGGGTATAAGGTGGTATAAGGGGTATAATGTGGTATAAGGGGTATAAGGTGGTATAAGGGGTATAAGGGGGTATAAGGGGTATAAGGTGGTATAAGGGGTATAAGGTGGTATAAGGGGTATAAGGGTTATAAGGTGGTATAAGGGGTATAAGGTGGTATAAGGGGTATAAGGGGTATAAGGTGGTATAAGGGGTATAAGGTGGTATAAGGTGGTATAAGGTGGTATAAGGGGTATAAGGGGTATAAGGTGGTATAAGGGGTATAAGGGGTATAAGGTGGTATAAGGGGGTATAAGGGGTATAAGGTGGTATAAGGGGTATAAGGGGTATAAGGGGTATAAGGTGGTATAAGGGGTATAAGGGGTATAAGGGGTATAAGGTAGTATAAGGTGGTATAAGAGGTATAAGGTGGTATAAGGTGGTAAAAAGGGTATAAGGGGTATAAGGGGTATAAGGGGTATAAGGTGGTATAAGGGGTATAAGGGGTATAAGGTGGTATAAGGGGTATAAGGGGTATAGGTGGTATAAGGGGTATAAGGGGTATAAGGTGGTATAGGGGTATAATGGGGTATAAGGGGTATAAGGGGTATAAGGTGGTATAAGGGGTATAAGGTGGTATAAGGGGTATAAGGTGGTATAAGGGGTATAAGGGGTATAAGGGGTATAAGGGGTATAAGGGGTATAAGGTGGTATAAGGTGGTATAAGGGGAATAAGGGGTATAAGGTGGTATAAGGTGGTATAAGGGGTATAAGGTGGTATAAGGGGTATAAGGCGGTATAAGGGGTATAAGGGGTATAAGGGGTATAAGGGGTATAAGGTGGTATAAGGGGTATAAGTGGTATAAGGGGTATAAGGGGTATAAGGTGGTATAAGGGGTATAAGGTGGTATAAGGGGTATAAGGTGGTATAAGGGGTATAAGGTGGTATAAGGTGGTATAAGGGGTATAAGGGGTATAAGGGGTATAAGTGGTATAAGGGGTATAAGGGGTATATAAGGGGTATACGGTGGTATAAGGGGTATAAGGTGTATAAGGTGGTATAAGGGGTATAAGGGGTATAAGGTGGTATAAGGGTTATAAGGTGGTATAAGGGGTATAATGGGTATAAGGTGGTATAAGGGGTATAAGGGGTATAAGGTGGTATAAGGGGTATAAGGGGTATAAGGTGGTATAAGGGGTATAAGGGGTATAAAGGGTATAAGTGGTACACGGTGGTATAAGGTGGTATAAGGGGTATACGGTGGTATAAGGGGTATAAGGGGTATAAGGTGGTATAAGGGGTATAAGGTGGTATAAGGGGTATAAGGTGATATAAGGTGTATAAGGTGGTATAAGGGGTATAAGGGGTATAAGGGGTATAATGTGGTATAAGGTGGTATAAGGGGTATAAGGGGTATAAGGGGTATAAGGTGGTATAAGGTGGTATAAGAGGTATAAGGTGGTATAAGGGGTATAAGTGGTATAAGGGGTATAAGGGGTATAAGGTGGTATAAGGGGTATAAGGTGGTATAAGGGGTATAAGGTGGTATAAGGGGTATAAGGTGGTATAAGGGATATAAGTGGTATAAGGGGTATAAGGGGTATAAGGGGTATAAGGGGTATAAGGTGGTATAAGGGGTATAAGGTGGTATAAGGGGTATAAGGGGTATAAGGGGTATAAGGTGGTATAAGGGGTATAAAGGGTATAAGGGGTATAAGGTGGTATAAGGTGGTATAAGGGGTATAAGGGGTATAAGGTGGTATAAGGGGTATAAGGGGTATAAGGGGTATAAGGTGGTATAAGGGGTATAAGGTGGTATAAGGTGTATAAGGTGGTATAAGGGGTATAAGGGGTATAATGTGGTATAAGGTGGTATAAGGGGTATAAGGGGTATAAGGTGGTATAAGGGGTATAAGGTGGTATAAGGTGGTATAAGAGGTATAAGGTGGTATAAGGGGTATAAGTGGTATAAGGGGTATAAGGGGTATAAGGTGGTATAAGGGGTATAAGGTGGTATAAGGGGTATAAGGGGTATAAGGGGGTATAAGGTGGTATAAGGGGTATAAGGGGTATAAGGTGGTATAAGGGGTATAAGTGGTATAAGGTGGTATAAGTGGTATAAGGGGTATAAGGGGTATAAGGTGGTATAAGGGGTATACGGTGGTATAAGGGGTATAAGGGGTATACGGTGGTATAAGGGGTATAAGGGGTATAAGGTGGTATAAGGGGTATAAGGTGGTATACGGTTGTATAAGGGGTATAAGGGGTATAAGGGGTATAAGGTGGTATAAGGGGTATAAGGGGTATAAGGGGTATAAGGTGGTATAAGGGGTATAAGGTGGTATAAGGGGTATAAGGGGTATAAGTGGTATAAGGGGTATAAGGGGGTATAAGGGGTATAAGGGGTATAAGGTGGTATAAGGGGTATAAGGTGGTATAAGGGGTATAAGGTGGTATAAGGGGTATACGGTGGTTTAAGGGGTATAATGGGTATAAGGTGGTATAAGGGGTATAAGGTGTTATAAGGGGTATAAGGTGGTATAAGGGGTATAAGGTGGTATAAGGGGTATAAGATGGTATAAGGGGTATAAGGTGGTATAAGGTGGTATAAGGGGTATAAAGGGTATAAGGGGTATAAGGTGGTATAAGGTGGTATAAGGGGTATAAGGGGTATAAGGTGGTATAAGGGGTATAAGGTGGTATAAGGGGTATAAGGTGGTATAAGGGGTATAAGGTGGTATAAGGTGGTATAAGGGGTATAAGGTGGTATAAGATGGTATAAGGGGTATAAGGGGAATAAGGTGGTATAAGGGGTATAAGGTGGTATAAGGGGTATAAGGGGTATAAGGTGGTATAAGGGGTATAAGGGGTATAAGGTGGTATAAGGGGTATAAGGTGGTATAAGGGGTATAAGGTGGTATAAGGGGTAAAAGGGGTATAAGGTGGTATACGGGGTATAAGGTGGTATAAGGGGTATAAGGGGTATAAGGTGGTATAAGGGGTATAAGGTGGTATAAGGGGTATAAGGGGTATAAGGTGGTATAAGGGGTATAAGGTGGTATAAGGGGTATAAGGTGGCATAAGGGGTATAAGGTGGTATAAGGGGTATAAGGTGGTATAAGGGGTATAAGGTGGTATACGGGGTATAAGGTGGTATAAGGGGTATAAGGTGGTATAAGGGGTATAAGGGGTATAAGGTGGTATAAGGGGTATAAGGGGTATAAGGTGGTATAAGGGGTATAAGGGGTATACGGTGGTATAAGGTGGTATAAGGGGTATAAGGTGGTATAAGGGGTATAGTCTAATGTCCTATAGTCTAATGTCCTATAGTCTAATGTTCTACAGCCTAATGTCCTATAGACGAATGTCCTATAGCCTAATGTCCTATAACCTAATGTCCTATAGCCTAATGTCCTATAGCCTAATGTCCTATAGCCTAATGTCCTATAGACGAATGTATATCAATGAGTGTGCAGTATACATACTAGTTGCATATCAGAACTGAACAAGAAAGTGTAGACTACCGGTATATGAATGAAAAATTTAGAATAGGCTACAGTAAGCTACTCACCATGGCTGTCTAGTTTACAGAACTCTTGATTGAAGTCATGAGCACCCCAACTGCTTCTTGCTAACTGTATCTTTAAGAGTCCTCATAAAATACATGTACTTGCCCTCAGTAATTGCACCCTCTTATTAAAAACATTGGGATTGTATTCCTAGTGATCTCCTACATTGAAAATGTCCTCCATAATTATTTTTACTATTATATATTAAGCGGGAGCAGATGAAAAATAAAACAAAATACAATTTGTGGGTATAATATATATTTCACTCTCATGATCTGTTGTTATTTCATACTTAAGTAATAATGTATGTACAACATTTACATTTTATAAACAATGTATCAAACAGAAGAAAAAAATCACTAACCATGTGTATATTCAGGGTACATATAGCTGCTTTATTTCCATCTATCTGACTTTAAGATATAACTGTTTTAAGATGAAACCCTACACAGTATGTGGAGAATTAATTGACTGAGTTGCCAGAATAAGCACCCAAGCCAAAATCTCACCACTATCGTTGTCAGGTAAACTATCACAGTTCAGTTGAAACCATTTCATCACAAGTGGATCAATTCTCCATTACAAAAAGAAAACATTGACACGTGACCAAATAGCACTATCATTACACGTTTTAAGAACATACTTTTACCATCCACTGACTCTGTAAAACTGGTTACCAATGCTTCCATTTTGAGTACAGCATACTTAACAAAATAGTAAATATTACCCAGTGAATACATGACCAAAAAAAAGGACGATGCCATCGTCCTTGTAAAAAGGACGATGCCTTGTAAATCTGGTGAAGGTACAATATATAGGTACATACACCAAAGGTGATATATATTAAAGTTGCTATGTACATGAAAAAAAAGCTTTCAAATTTAAATTTTACATACAGAACAAAATATGGACAACAATGGTTTCAAGACAATTTGTCTTTTTTTTTTTTTTTTACAGAAATCAGAAAACAAGGTACAAATAAACATATTCAAACATTAATAGTGCAATCAGAAAACAAGCTACAAATATACATATTGGAACATATGTGCAATAGTACTTGGTTTAAAACCCAAAACTTTGGAGTTGGAGGGACTCCTCCGCCTTCCGTAGGGCCCATTCAGGCCAACAACAGTTCTCCTTCTGATGCAGCCTTCAGACAGTTCCCAGTGTGGAGGACCCTGGATCCCTCAGCCATCAGGTAGCCTACATATCCTTAAAATCGGACACGTCTGGACTTCCTTGCTGCAAGGTCATCTATGGCATCATCAAGTGATATCTGCCTAGAAACCTCACGATTGATGCTCATTAATGCAAGTCCATTGAGACGCTCCTGAGCCATTGTCGACCTTAGGTAGGTTTTCATTAGCTTCAATTTGGAGAAGCTCCTCTCTGCTGCAGCAACTGTCACTGGAATAGTGACAGCGATTCTGAGGGCCACCCACATATTTGGATATACCTCCTTCAGTTGCTTCTCCTGTAAGAAAGCCAGAAGTTCCAGGGTGGTCATTTTGGCTTTTGGCAAATCTGGGAAAGTCTGCATCTCCAGTGCCAGTTCCCTCCCATCCAGGTCTGACTGTCCACCACAGCTCAGGGTGTTGCTGAGTGTTTCGCACTTTTTTGTCAACTCTACATTAGGCAAGTCAGGGAAGTTGACAAGCACCCCAAACTTTTCCTCGACTTCACCTAAGGTCTGGAATCGTTCCTGCAGTGACACAATTGAAGCATCCACCACCACATTGAAAAAGGACATTTCCATTTTCTTAAGTGCATCACTCACTTGCTCATCAGGAGACTCATAGGAAAACTGTCTCTTGGTTGTTCTCAGCCTCTTCTGCTTCAGAACAGCTGCCACATTCATATCCTCACAGATATCTTTGGCAGATGCTTGGGCAGAAGCAAATCCAGTGCCTCTGTAGCTGACCAGAGAGGCTTCTGTTTTCCTCAAGAGGTCAACTGCAACATCCAACTGCATTGACACTGATTGCAATACTTTGCTGACATGCTGGATTTGGGTCAGGATGTCATACCATACCACAGTACAGATTGCAAAGCGGTATGATGCAACCTCTTCAGCCAAAGATTGTGCCTCAATGTGTATGACTGGATCTGTGGCTTTGTCCCTCACCTGTACAAGTGCATCTCTGACTTCTGCAGTCTGGTACAGAGTAGATTGTCCTACAAAGACACTTAGATGTAGATATAGTAATCTAAAAAAGAATTAGACCCCTATACTTTATTTTATTAGTTTTTTGTTTCTTTTTATTTTACTACTCGATCTTTTCAGTTTGTAAAGCGTCTTTGAGTGTCTAGAAAAGCGCTATGTATTAAGTATGTATAAGTCTAATGTATTATTATTATTATTATTATTATTACATTCTGTCCATTAGTTTTTTTGTCTAAAATGTTAAGCTTTTAACTTACACGTTCAATATCAAGGGATAGCGTTTATACTTCTTGGCTTAAATACACCAATATGGGTTTCAGGGCAAGCACACTTTAGCACACCACCTCTCTAGAGGAGTGCTAATGGATGTGACAGGGACTGAGGGAGGGGACCCCAGGTGGACCTGACAGATGAATGCTGTGTGGAAGCCCGTTTCAGCACAGGCAGTTGGGCTGAATAGACACTACCATTACCATGAGAGAAGAAGATCCTACTCTGCGTGTAAGCATACACGCACACACACACACACACACACACACACACACACACACACACACACACTCTGAGAGGTGGTGGGCTGCATCTCGGGGGGGGACGAGGCGGCGTACAGGGATGAGGTAGAGCAGCTGAGCAAGCTGTGCAAGGTTAACAACCTTCTGCTGAACCAGTCAAAGACCCAGGAAATCATCGTGGACTTCAGGAGGAAAAAATCTGAGGTCCAGCCCCTGCTCATCGACGGAGAGAGCGTGGAGAGAGTCTCAACCCTCCGATTCCTGGGGGTGCACATACAGGATGACCTGTCCTGGAAGAACAACACAGCAGCCATCATCAAGAAGGCACAACAGCGGCTCTTCTTCCTGAGAGTCCTCAGGAAGGACCACAACAAGCAGGAGATACTGGTGGCCTTCTACCGCTGCGCAGTGGAGAGCATCCTCACCTACTGCATCTGCAACTGGTTCTCCAGCTGCACAGCCGCAGAGAGAAATGCGCTACAGAGAGTCGTGAGAACAGCCCAGAAGATCACCGGCGCCCCCCTCCCCTCTCTGGAAGAGCTGTACAACACACGCTGCCTCAGGAAGGCCTCCAAGATCTCCAGAGACCCATCCCACCCTGGGTACGAACACTTTGCCCGGCTGCCCTCGAAAAGGCGGTACAGGACCATGGCCGCAAGGACAAACAGACTGAAGCTCAGCTTCTACCCCAGGGCCATCCAGGCCCTGAACACAGCAAAGACCTAGGTTCTGGGCCCTGGACAGTCTGGACGGATTGATGGCAGTTGCTGGATTGAAAAATCAGGTGTAGTGCTGAGGCACAAATGTGTACATTTCAAGCCTGCAAACTGCGACACTTTAAATGAATGTGCAATAACACTATGTGCAATATGACAACCCTAGTCGTTTTATCTGTACAGTATAGTATAGTGGATAGTGTACATAGCCTTTATTTATGTAAACCAGCTCCTTTCCCTTCTTGTTTTTTTTCTTTCCTAGCACCAGGGGAGCCACCCCTCCCAAATTTCGTTGTTTGGTACCTGTACTATAGCAATGACAATAAAGACCATTCATTCATTCTTTCGGAGCTCTCTTATTTAATCATGTTTAAACACACACTCTCACACACACACACACACACACACACACACACACACACACACACACAAACACACAAACACCCATACAGACTTTGTTCCCTTTCTGAAAAGACTTTTAATGGAGAGATGTCTCTGATAGTGTCCCTCGTGAGTCTTGTAGCTGTAGTGGTACATCAAAGAGACCCCTGCAGCAGTTTCCTAGGCTCAGTGCTGAAATGGATCTGCTGACTTTGAAGGAAACGTTAAGCCAGAGCAGAGACCCGGGCTGACATGAGTAACTGAAGGCTGGCTAGTCCTGACCCCTTCACCTCTTGACCTTTCACCCCTCCTCCCTCTAACGCAGGCCTCACACCGCTGCATGGTGCAACTGCTAGTGCAAGGGAACTCTGGTATCTGTGTGTCTGGTTTCACTGTGGATCGGAGAGCTATTTGAAGGGGAGTTAGGGCCAAGGTTTATAAGGGGGAGGGGAGAAACATACACTTGCACGCATGCACACACACACACACACACACACACACACACACACAAATACAGCTCCTGGCAGACAGCTTTGCATGGTCAAATGTCATCATGATAATGAGTGAGGAAATTGGCCCCCAGATGAGAGACAGACTCACGGAGAGAGAAGAGAGGTGCACCAGTGTCGGACGCAAGCGCACTGTAGCTGGGACCTCACCTATTACCATAACATGCTGTGTGTGTGCGTGCGTGCGTGCGTGCGTGCGCATCCCTACTTACTATACAGCTTGCCACTATCTAGGAGGTCTCCCCTGTGTCTCACCCTCTCCCCCTGCTTTCTCCCTCCCCACATGCACCTCTCCCTTGCTTTTCTCGATCTCCCCCTACTTTTCTCCCCCTTTCCCCTTACTTTTTCTCCCACTAATCTCACTGTACAGGGTTGCTGCATGATGTCATAGCTGCTCTCTGAGGCAATGAACACTTCTGCTCTCTAGGGAGGGGGGGTGGGGGAGGACTGGACTCTTAGTGTGTGTGTGTGTGTGTGTGTGTGTGTGTGTGTGTGTGTGTGTGTGTGTGTGTATCTTTGACTGAACATGGACGTTGGATGTGGAGGGCTTTCAGCTGGGAGATTGCCACCAACCAGGCTGCTTTAATTCGTCCAATCACATGCTGGTAATGAGGACCAGACCCCACTGAGAGGGAGAGGAGATGGAACACCAGCCAGCCGTGACAGTCAAAACATTCAGAGTGGGCAGAGTGATGATATGACACACATACACACACAGTGCTCGCTTGCAGATGTACAGTATTGCACTCTTCCACGCTCCCCCTACCTGTCTCTCTAATGACAAATTGCCCCTCAGACCACACACACACACACACACACATACACACACACACATACACACGCACACGCACATGCACATGCACACGCATAGCCTGATGAATGGTCTGTTTCCTTTCCTAGAAGGTAGAGATCCATTTGATAGTGAGATGTAATTTGTCTTAATTTTTGAAGTGAATTGTTTTTCTTCTCAGTGTTCATATATGCATGTGCTGTAAAAGGGAGGCTGGTGGAGGAAGAAATCGGAGGACAGGCTAATGTTAATGCATGGAATAGAATAAGGAATGGCATCAATGTTTGATATCACTCCTGATTCCATTCCATGCGTTACAATGAATCCGTCCTCCGATTTCTACCTCCACCAGCCTCCCTTGATGTATTGTATTGTACTGTAGTGCAGCGGTCAGGGAGAAGCAACTTGTGTGGCTCACAAGCTGATCGGTAGTGGCGGCAGATAGCCTAGAGGTTAGAGAGGCCGGCTAGCACTCGGAAGGTCGCTAGTTCGATCCCCCCCTCAGGAGGGAGCCGGATGTGAGCTGGTGACTGGAGGGTTGCTGACATCATATCTAAGGTGCCTACCGCTACCGAAGTGCCCTTGAGCAAGGCACTTAACCCCTAATTGCTTCAGGGGCAATGACTATGGCTGTGGGGGGCAATGACCCTGTGCCTAGAGCAAAAAAGACATTTGGTTGTACTCTGTACAATGACAAAGGTTGAATATAATCAGTGAGATGGTGTGTCCAGATAATGGGCGGGCAGGCTGAGCCAGACATACCGTCACTGTCCTTCCTGAAAGCAGTCCTGTTGTTACTCGTACAGCTCCATCATCTCCACTGGCTTCCACTTTTCCACTCTTGCTTGCTTCAACCTTGACATGAAACAAATCTGATGAAAACAAGTTCCCTGGAGACCGTCCAGTACATTTCCTTTATTCTCGGAGACTGTTGAGATCATTGAGACTCATAAACTTCAGCTGTAGCCCTTTTTTGACATCATTGTTGTTCACTTCAGAGCTCCTCCTTAGAACAATGTCCCAAAGTCATGCTGTGGCTCAGATGGGAGTGATGTGAGATAGAAGAGAGACATTTACAAAGTGTTTGACGTGCATCTCACTTTCCCTCTCGCTGCAAAGGAAAGGACTGGTTTGATTGTTGTGTTTTTTTGGTTGTTGTGCTCATTGTGTTTTTCTGCTGTGTTCAGGCAAATTGAAAACCTGTTCACTTGAACTTACATAATGGAGGTTAGACAGAGGACACACGAGCAATCAGTTTGACTGTGATTACTGTATATGAGAAGAAACAAACAGTAAAGGAGTGTGCCAGTAATAGCCTTGCCTCTTATGTTGCTGTGTGTGTGTGTGTGTGTGTGTGTGTGTGTGTGTGTGTGTGTGTGTGTGTGTGTGTGTGTGGGGCATGTGTGCGCACTCATCCGTGAATACTCTCATGCTCTCTCCCTGTAGACGTTGTGTATATGGGACCCAGTTCTGACGGCCAGACCTCAGTTAATTAATTGTTTGTTTGTTCTTTCATATTGCAGCAAATTGGAGTGTTTTCTCTTAAGCTGCTTTCACAGAGGAGAGCAATTAATCACTCATCCTTGTGTGGCGAGGAAACATCCAGCACTATCACTTAGTGATCTCCGTCTCCAGATGGCTGCTCACAATGCTAATCAGGACACGTTGTACAGTATGTATGTATGTATGTATGTATGTATGTATGTGTTTGTGCAATGCGCGCGTGCATGTGTACGTGTGTGTCCCTACACATTTTGATCAGAGGAATTGAGAAATTATTGTTATTCATTTGATATCGCTCTGTAATGACTGGATCATGAAAGGGACTGTGTTCATGGTCATAATTGGGCTTGTTATTTTTTGCCAGTGCCATTGAGTCTTCTGAATGCAAACTAAACTGTTGACCCTCTGAATGCTTGATTCTTGTGTGGATGCAAGAACATAATATGGTGTTCATCAGGTGTTCGTCATGGTCCAGAAACAGCAGATTCCCCAACGTCTCTTCAATATCCATTACCATTCAGTCACTGCCTGTGTTCCAAAGGTTCTTACATCATTGTGATGTAACCGGCATGTGAAACCTGTAGGTGCGCCACCTAGTGGATGCCTCTAATAATGCAGCTGTTACGTAATAAGTCATTTTGGTGACCAATACACTTGTCTGCTTATTGCAACGAAATTGATCAGCTGAATTTGAGGGCATTCACTCTGATGTCTGTTTGTCAGCTGTTCTTTACCTGGACAGACTGCTGGAGATGCCTTTTATGGAAAGCCTTCACTAATTCTGCAGATGAAAGCTTTTTTCTTTCTATGTCAACAATTTATACTCATTTCACCCTTTCATAAATTGCATACCTGGTCCTCTGTAGGTGTGTTTTCTGATCACAGTGATACCTATGGGACTAGAGAAAGTTGCAGATTTCCAACAGCAGGTCAGCCAAATTCCTCAGCTAGGGAGGCGTATCAGCTTTTTTTAAAGACACAATCATAGGCAGTTTTTTTGTATTGCTGTGTGATCAAACGTAGTCTGTGTCAAATATGACCTTCTAAAACATTTGATGCTGCTATAACAAATGGACACAGCTGTGACTA
>NC_137679.1:33507330-33527330 GCF_963989245.1 Nansenia antarctica | reverse complement strand
CACAGTCTATCAATCTCTGTAATCTGCACCAAGCTCTCCTGCAGTTTTCCTGCTGATTATGAACCGTCCGACTTGCGAACTGAATGTTGCTGGTTCGAATGGTGCTTGGGACTTTTTTGGTTTTGTTCATTTTTCCTTCTTGCTGTTTTCCTTCTTGTAGTCTTGTTGTTTATGCTAACCTTACCTTTACCGTAACCACTGCAAGTAATGCCGCCTAACCGCCAAGCAAGTTGTAATTCACCTAACTCTCAGTGACGTATCTTGTAATTCACCTAACTCTCAGTGACGTATCTTGTAATTCACCTAACTCTCAGTGACGTATCTTGTAATTCACCTAACTCTCAGTGACGTACCTTGTAATTCACCTAACTCTCAGTGACGTATCTTGTAATTCACCTAACTCTCAGTGACGTATGTTGTAATTCACCTAACTCTCAGTGACGCATCTTGTAATTCACCTAACTCTCAGTGACGTATCTTGTAATTCTCCTAACTCTCAGTGACGTACCTTGTAATTCACCTAACTCTCAGTGACGTATCTTGTAATTCACCTAACTCTCAGTGACGTACCTTGTAATTCACCTAACTCTCAGTGACGTACCTTGTAATTCACCTAACTCTCAGTGACGTATCTTGTAATTCACCTAACTCTCAGTGACGTATCTTGTAATTCACCTAACTCTCAGTGACGTACCTTGTAATTCACCTAACTCTCAGTGACGTATCTTGTAATTCACCTAACTCTCAGTGACGTATCTTGTAATTCACCTAACTCTCGTGCAACATATCTTCAGTTTGTGTACACGTCTTACAGCACCACATGTTGTTGATGCAGGTATGCTTAATTAATAATAAGTAATATTATAATATTCTAATATTCTCATAGAACAAACAATATTCCCTAGAACGTACAGTATTCCCTAGAACGTACAGTATTCCCTAGAACGTACAGTATTCCCTAGAATGTACAATATTCCCTAGAATGTACAATATTCCCTAGAATGTATAATATTCCCTAGAACGTACAATATTCCCTAGAATGTACAGTATTCCCTAGAATGTACAGTATTCCATAGAACATACAATATTCCCCTAGAATGTATAGTATCCCCTAGAACGTACAGTACAGTATATCCCCTAGAACCTACAGTAATCCGTTGGAGACTAAGTTGGGTTATTGGTAAAACGTACACCTGAAGTGAGAAAGTGCATCAGTCACAGCCAGGACAGCGATGACCTCAGAGAACCCCAGCATTTGGTTAAACTACCACTCCCTGCAGGATAATTGCATTTTTTGGTCACAAATGCAAAGTGTTTGCGGGCGTCTAGCAGAGTCCGATAGAGAGTTCCTTCTCTCCCCCGCCTCCAGAGAGGACAGCTAATGAAGCGGAGCAGCAGACCAAAGAGACACCCCTGGACGCTGTGTTCGCTCCACTCCAGGGTCTAGTATTAGCATCCTAATGAGCCGCCGGCAGTCAAAACACGCACTCTGGTTTGGGTTTAAACAAGGACTCATGCCATAGTGTCAGATAGGCATGGTAATTGTATCATGTGTTGAAGGTGTGTCATCTGGCAGCATTTCTCATACCATCCCTTCGTTCCTCATTTCATCCCGTCCCTTTCTTATTTTGAGTTACCAACGAAGCGAAACAAATCTTACCGACAAACGTAGGTGAATGATACAAACTGAAAACATAATACTTTATAAACCATAGTCACCTTTGATCATGTATTTATTGATTATTAAAATTTAAAGGAGCATGTTACATCAAATACAGTGAACATAAATCGTATTGTGAGAATCTGACATCAATAGATCAGTGTCAAACCAATCTCTGATCAAACCCCTCCCTCTTTGGTATTAGAAGTAGATAAGTCATCAAGTTGTAATACTAACAGTGGTCACACAAACCTTGCTTTGGCATGATATCAATCATGAAGTCAAGTTCATTTTGTAGCCTAATACATTGCAGCAAAAAATATTAAAGATTAAAACAATAATGTGCCAAAATGTTTTTCCAGATCACACAAATAAGTGACACAAGTAAAAGAAGAAAAGTAGAAGTAAAATGTAGATCACAGATAGATATAGCAGAGTTTCTGCTTGTTTTGTTATTTTCAATGTCACATATGCACAACGCTTGTATGCTTTCAGTTATCAAAATCACATTGAACCACAATAATGAAAACACATAATATTGTATGAATATATTATAAATATAAAATAAACACTTTTTTTCAATTTTTTTCCAATGACAGGCAAGTGTGATTGTCAGGTTAGCTTGTTTTCTAGGTCAGCACAATTGGGAGTCCTATTGTAATGTGCATACAACTGAGCAACCATCAAAGTAAGGCACAGAGAGCTAACTTCTTTCTTCAGTGCAGAGCAGTATTGATACTGCTATATTTATTTCCAGGTAAAATGGATTGGGGAGGGGAAGGTAGGAGAGAGAGAGGTACTTATTCAGACACCTCCACAATGAGCGGAGCAATGAACTCTGAATGACGGATTCCAAAAGAGAAGCTTGGAGCCTTGATCCTTGTGAAGGTCACCTAGAAATAAGACACTGGCGGTTAGTGCACAAGGGTCTTTCACACCATTGTTTCCAGATTAGAAAAATAAGTCATTTACTGCATATTATAATACAAGTAATAGTAGATGAGATGAGTAGACTTGCCTGCTCGGGGTGGTGAGCTCCAGGGCCTGGTTTTTGGGTGGTGTCTCCAGGCATGCTGTTGCGTCCTGTCATGCTTTAGTGGGGCGGCTTGTGCTTGTAGGTACAGGGGTCCACCACTCTGTATGTCCCTGGGCCGGGGGTCTGTGGTCGATTGAGCACATTTAACATTTCAGTTCACACCACATGTATAAGAGAAACTGGATTCATAATATGATATGTAGGATTTTCATCTTGAAGTGACAGCCTTTGACGAGTGAGACTCACCTTCTGCAGGTCCTCATGGAAGCTGCCAATCTTGCTGCGACCCCGGAGGGAGAAGTTGGGAGCTGAGGTTTTGTTGACAGTAGCTGAGGGCAGCATGTATGCAGCAGGACCTGAGAAGACAAGGGAAGAAAAACACATTCTGTCAGTCTACAAAGAACATTCAGTCACTGAACATTCTACTGCTTCCTTTCTGTCAGTCTATATGAACAATTGAAATCTGCAGTGATGGAATATCATTGGAGAGTGTTACCTGGGTTACCTGGTGTTTGGTCGTTACGGAATCCTTTGCTCCTAGCAGACAGAGAGTAGGCAGGAGCAGAATAGCAGGAATCCTTTGCTCCTAGCAGACAGAGAGTAGGCAGGAGCAGAATAGAATCCTTTGCTCCTAGCAGACAGAGAGTAGGCAGGAGCAGAATAGAATCCTTTGCTCCTAGCAGACAGAGAGTAGGCAGGAGCAGAATAGAATCCTTTGCTCCTAGCAGACAGAGAGTAGGCAGGAGCAGAATAGAATCCTTTGCTCCTAGCAGACAGAGAGTAGGCAGGAGCAGAATAGAATCCTTTGCTCCTAGCAGACAGAGAGTAGGCAGGAGCAGAATAGAATCCTTTGCTCCTAGCAGACAGAGAGTAGGCAGGAGCAGAATAGAATCCTTTGCTCCTAGCAGACAGAGAGTAGGCAGGAGCAGAATAGAATCCTTTGCTCCTAGCAGACAGAGAGTAGGCAGAAGCAGAATAGTAGGCAGACTTCCCTGACCTCTGACCTCTCAGGGGAGTAGCGGCCTACAACACAAAACATATGATCAGTATGAGAAACATATTCATGATTAGTTGGTGAGACTTTTACTTTTCGATTTTAAAGCTTTTGACTTTATTACTGACCAGGTCCAGGGGTCTGGAAGAGCAGAGGGTCTTTAGGGCGGCTATAGAGTGAGTATGCGGGGGTCCCGTCCCGCCCTATCCTGGTGATGTTGGAGGGGACCAGGTAACCTGGTCCAGGGGAGCAGTCAGAGCTGAACTGGCGATGGCGTGTTCCGAAACTGAACGCCGCCCCTTTGAGCTTCCTGGGGTCGTGGTAATTTATACCTGTGAAGAGAGACAAAGAGAACAGATTACAGAAGATGAGGAAGAGAATGGATGCATTTTACTTGTGTATAGAGTCTCCTCAGTGTCATTACTGTCTCTCAGCAGAGTGTTATGTAAGGTAGTTTTACCCCAGATAATGGGGTCAGTGGAAGCATGCAAACGGTTTATAAAGCCATGATACATAAAGCACTTTGAGCTGCAACGTTTGCAGGAAAAGCGCTATACAAATAAATGTATAATTATTATTATTATTATTGAAGGTGTCCATTCTATGGATTGAGAGAATCAGACTGTAGAATGTCAGTCATCAAAATCATCATTAAACTGCCTGTTCAATTGGTTCAAATCAAAAATATTATTAATAATTAATTAACAGATTTCATAAAGACATAATCATTGATAGATTCATGCTGATTATGGTTTTATGAAATCTGTTGGAACATTTTATTTTGTTGACAGAACTGCATTAAAAACTCCAATAACACAGGCATCAAAAGGTACAAAGGTTTTTATTGTGTACAGTAGAGATTTGACAGTAATACTTTACAGTATGGCCCTTCATACAAAGGTGTTTGGGTTTGTTCAGTTAACAACTTATCAAAAGGGACTAGTCTATTTCTGCTTTTGCCAAATTATTGTTGTCTTGGCAAGGCAAAGTGGCTAAAGCTGTGTTGTTGAGTGTGTACACAGTCGGGTAACAATCTTACAGAGAGTCAAGTCTAAATCACGTTACCAGTTTGATAGAGGCTGAACAACATGATTAGGCTTCTGCTGAAAATGTCACTGTGTTGTCAGAGGCTCGAAGAAGTTGGTGTGGACTCTGTCAGAGTGTATTTGTCGGTTGATCCAGTTGTTTTAACGAGTACCATGTGGATGTGGGCTCACACCTGTTCAGTCTGATAAACATGGATAACAGCAAGTCTCTCTGGAGTCTCACTTGTGGCCTCACAGGAGTCAAGATGGAATCAGCAGGCGGTAGATTTCCATAAACGTCCCCAAATTAAACAAACACGTGGGTGGTAATCAACACAGAGAATAGAAGTTGCGCTGATTGAAGCAATTAGAGAAAGTCGCTGCAGTTTTTCCAGTTTTTGCATAATCATACATTGCAATCTGGCGATGTCTATTTTGAGGGATTAAGTTGGTTGACAACAAAACCAACTGATTACAAGTTCCTGTAGATTCCTGACAGGTGACTTGAATGATTATATTCCTCACTACATATCGTTTTTCTTTCTAGGATTTTTCATCATAACATTACTGTCATAGTGTCTCCTCACACCCCTGTTCGTCAGTGAAATTTGAATGAGCAATCTCATCTGGTTGGCAGGCATGCTTAGTTCATTGTACAAATGGCGGAGTCACCCATTTGTAAATGCTGCATTTAATTGCAAAGCGAGGACGGCGAGACACTGGCTCAGAGCAGTCTGACCTTTTCGAGAGTGAGAGTGAGAGAGAGAGAGTGAGAGAGAGAGAGATAGAGAGAGGGGGGGGGGTCACTATAGCGTGCTACTTTTTCAATTCCACCCTCTAATGCATGTTATTATTTCAGACAGAAACTCCATCTCTAGGGAACACGTCCATCATCTAACCACGGACTGGAACAATGATTACAAATTCATAATTTTGACTAACTTTGGATTAATCCCTCAGGTGGTGTGATACTTGGACTGGTTGGGAAGCGGCTGTTTTGTACCATAGATGGAGTTGAGTAAGTCTCAGTCCCAACATTACCTTTGGGTTTGATGACATGTTAATCATTACACGTCTGCACTGACACATATGAATGTTGTCTTGCTCCAAGTTTAGAAGAAATATGGTAATCACTCCCAGAAAAGAGCTGAACACTGAAAATCACATGGATACAATACTGTAGTTAGTGAGGCTAGTATTGGTGAACCTTGTTAAACTTTCATGTTCCCTATTGTCTTAAAGGAGCTTTTCTTTTTTTTCTTTTAGTTTTCAGGGTCCCTAATCATCAGTTAATCATCATTTGACGAAAGCTGGTTAACCCGGAGCTCCTCTATATCTGCAGGGATTTGTGGACATTATTCAGGGCTCTGTTGAAACAGAGACAGCCGTCATCCTGCATAAATAAAGGTTTAATAACAATAATTTAAACCAATGACATGGGATAAGTCACCAGCAGAGAGGACGAGGAGGAGAGGACAGGGAAGATAGAGGAGAGAGAGAGATGCGCTGGAACGGGAGAGGAATAGATAGGAGGGAGAGGAAGAATTATGGAGTGTGGAAGGGCATTGCATAGAGGGAGAGAGAGGGGGGGGAGATGGAGGGGGAGAGAGATGGAGTGAGAGAGAGAGAGAGAGAGAGAGAGAGAGAGAGAGAGAGAGAGAGAGAGAGAGAGAGAGAGAGAGAGAGAGAGAGAGAGAGAGAGAGAGAGAGAGAGAGAGAGAGAGAGAGAGAGAGAGAGAGAGAGAGAGAGAGAGAGAGAGAGAGAGAGGGAGAGGGAGAGGGAGAGTGAGAAAGAAAGAGAGAGATTTAGGAGAGCCGTTGTCACCATAGTACCCAGAATTCCCCTGGGTGGGCAAGTCAAACATTTGCATAAAGATAAAGACACTATCAATCAGCTCCAACTGGTTTTGACTGCCACCAGTGCTCTACCCCTGTACAGCTGACCAATGCTATACCCCTGTACAGCTGACCAATGCTATACCCCTGTACAGCTGACCAATGGCATTGAGATATATACAGTATTCACATTCCATTTCTATGGGCTAGCAATGCCTGTATGTACAGTACAGTAAGCAACCAGCTGGGCATATTTCACTGACTGCCAAGAGATCTGAGGAGACAGCGCCCTTGTCATACTATATAACAACATGGCTGCTGGCAGGGTTGCCAGATGGGTTATATACTGGTTAGGCTGTAAATTGTCAATCCCATCTGGCAACCCTGGCTGCAGGTTCAAGTCCTGTTTTAGCTGCTCCCCCCTCAATCATTACTGTTACTGTAAGTTTGGCTAATGGCATTAGACCCTGGCAGCCAGAGGAATGTGAGCACTGGCAGTGTCCCAATGCAGATGTGAACTCTGCATTGTGGACAGGAGACTGCCATAGGGGTCGTTGTTTAATTGATTCATCCAATACAACCTCTCAACAGTGCTTAATGAGCAGAATCATCCATTAGGCAGCACAGGGGGCTGAAAGTGTGTGTATATGTGTGTGTGTGTGTGTGTGTGTGTGTGTGTGTGTGTGTGTGTGTGTGTGTGTGTGTGTGTGTGTGCGTGCGTGTATGTGAAATGCATGTGAAAGTCTGATTGCAGTTAATGTCCTATCTACAGTACAGAATTATTCTAGCTAAGAGCAGTACAGCTGAGTTTAAAGACCCCAAAGGCTTAATAGTTCCCAGTGTAAATAGACACTACTGTGTTTTATAATAACCCGCTCCCACATGAATATATTATCCTATATAGAGTGTGTGTGTGTGTGTGTGTGTTTGCGTACGTGTGTGTGTGCGTGTGCATGTGTGTGTGCCTGCCTGTGTGCCTGCCTGCATGCGTTTGTGTGCCTTTGTGTGTGTGTGTGTGTGTGTGTGCGTGTGTGTGTGTGTGTGTGTGTGTGTGTGTGTGTGTGTGTGTGTTTGTGTGTGTGAGCATTCACTCTCTAGTATGTTCCTCTGGCCAGTCAAACAGCCATGGCCTCAGATATCATTAGAAGGAATATTCATCAAATAGTTTAATCTCAAGTCCTCACTAAAGAAACTCAGAAAACTCTGGCCATTATGACTCAAATAATTATCATGAACTATTGCTCTGCCCATTGCTTCAAATAATCACTTCCACTGAAAGGAGAAAAATCCATTACAAGGGTACAGCTCGCTGCTTTTCATTGTTCACAGACCAGGTAGGATGTTCAGGTCTGTTTTGTAGGGATTGTTCTTTCTGCCGGTCCTAAAATGATTGGATCTCATCAGACTCAGGTCAGTAATTGCATCTATCTGAAATAACAATTACATTTTCCCTGGAACTGATTAAAAGACCAGCAGTTGTGAAAAGAGGAAATCAGTCACACACACACACACTCACACACACACACACACACACACACACACACACACACACATACACACACACACACACACACACACACACACACTCAGACACACACACACACACACACACACACACACACACTCAGACACACACACACACACACTTTCTCATGTTAAGCGCTGAATGCTCTTCCTGGATTGGGAAACCAACAACAACAACAAAAATTGGTTCATTAACAGTTTTCTTGCAACTCTAATGGTCGAACTCTAACTTGGGAACATTCATTACTGAACAGTTCTGGGTCTGACTGCTAATATGTTCCTAGTGGATAATTCAGGATGGGTAGCAATTCAATTACCTTATGAAGAGCAATACATAATCAGTGTGTTTCAATTGACCCACAGAACAAAACACGTGAGAAGCAATCTGGAAACAGGCAAGTGTTCTTTTAATGATCGTCTCTCCGTGGTTCCATCTGTTTGGCAACGAATCAGCTCTGGCCCGGTTAGAACAGAGAGAGAGGAGGACTCGTCTCTACCTCCCCTGAGTACTCTATGGCGATGTACTGTAGGCCCCATTTAGCATTTTATGGTGTTGCTATCTAAACAACATTTGGTATGTTGATTGATTGATTATTTGGTATGTTGAGTGCTTAGCCCTTCCATGCACAAATAACAACACAGCAACCATCACATTGACTTATAGAACAAACACAGAAGAAAGTCCCCATTCCTCCCCACAGACACTCCCAGGTCAATATGGATCCCACCTCATTGACGTGCCTTTGACGTTGTGCTGATGCTCGACAACAAACTGTAAGGCAAATTCATGGACTTGGTCAATAGTAATTACTTCATGTTTCTCTGCCACGGTGAAGAGTTCAGCATAATGTGATTCTCTTTGTGTCCCCCTGTGCTTTAAAGTGTCTCTCTAGTTTACAGTATTGATTAGTAGCTTTAGGTTGGATTACCGTGACTGCCATAATATGAGATGGATCATCCGCTGGAACTGTGGTGAGCCCGGCTGTGAGGGGAGAAGTATTGCGGTCCGCTGTGGCTCAGTTGGTAGAGCATAGCGCGAACAACGCTTATGTTGTTGGATTGATTCCCACTGCTTTGATTCCCTCTGTTATGATCAAATGTAAAATGGGACCATAACAGGGTTAGGGTTAGTATGTATGCACTCACTGCAATGTAAAGTCACTTTGGATAAAAGCATCATCTAAATAGCATACACGTTTATATATGTACGAGATATACTGTACCATGGGAGGGTGTTTGCACAACATTTGCATGTAAATGTGAATAGTAAATATACACTCACCGAACACTTTATTATGAACACCTGTACAGCATCTCATTCAATCAGGTGGTGGGGAATGTTTTCTTGGCACACTGTGGGCCTGTTAATACCATTCATCTCTTGAATGCCACAGCCTATTTGAGTATTGGTTCTGACCATGTGCATCTCTTCATGGCCATAATGTACCCATCTTCTAATGGCTACTTACAGCATGATAATGCACAACGTCACAAAGCAAAAGTCTGCTTTGCCAGTCTCAAACTGGTTTCATGAACATGACAGTGAGTTCAGTGTTCTTCAGTGGCCTTCCCAGTCACCGGATCTGAATCCGATAGAACACCTTTGGGATGTGGTAGAACGGGAGATTCACAGCTTGAATGTGTACCTGAAAATTGTGTGATGCAATCTTGTCATCATGAACCAGAATCTCAAAGGAAGGTTGCCAACATCTTGTGGAATCCATGCCACAAAGAATTGAGGCTGTTTTGAGAGCAAAGGGAGGCCCTACCCAGTATTAGTAGTGTTCAAGTAGTTGCTGTTTCAGTCAAACAAATATCCCTCTCAGGGATAATAAATAAATAAATGGACTTGAGCATAAAGCTCAGATGCATAAAGCACAGGAATACAAGCCTCAGAGGACATATCCTTGTATCTTTATAGAGGCGAGAGAGCACAGCCACTTGGAGCAACATCTCAACATGATTGTGCATCCATGTGTTGTTGGACATGATTGATTGATTTGTATGCATTTACAAGAGCCCACAGAGTTAACTTCCCACAGAGTTATCTCCTTTTCAATGCATGAGTAGTGGAGGTGAATTCTCTGAGAGTTGAATTCTCTGAGAGGTGACATTCTCTGAGAGTTGGCTGTCCCTCGAGACTCTTTCCTCCTTCAGAGAGACAGGTTCCTCACCTGGCCAGCTCTCTCATCCCAGCACTGCTCCATCATGGCTTCTCAACACTAAGGCCCAATCCCAATTCACCCCTACGGCTCTGGTTTCAGCCCCACAGCTCCGTTTTGCATGTTCACGTGTCGGGTAGGGCAGTGGCGTGTCCAGACCTTTTTCACTGGGGTGGCCCAGGTGGGGCACCTTGTTATGCATGGGTGGCACAATTTTGAGAATTTAACACTTAATTCCCTGCATTCTGGTGAATTTGTACACACCATTTTGTGCTTTTTATTACCATTTCTGTCTCCACTCCCCATTGTATACTTTAATTGGGCTACTAAGGTCATGTTCTTACATGAAAATCTGAATCATGACCCAGAGCAAGCGGATGAGTTTGCGTTCTCACAGCCCTTTATGTAAACAAAGTAACATAGGCAATTGAAGCAACAGACGTGGTAGTTGATTGGTCAGGAAAATAGAAAACTGCCCGTTCGTCCCGCTCTTATCCAGATCAACACGCATGCGCTGTTGTTTTCCTATGGACAGCCTCGATGCGTCGTTTCTAATCTGAGCGAAACCACCCTTTTCAAGCGCCGGAGCATGTGTTGGTTGTTTGCTCCGGGAGTGACTTCGAATGTGCGTTCTCACAGCTCCAAACAACGCAGAGCAAAGCGAATTTTATCCTAAACTCTGATTCCAAGTGAAGCAAAACGTTTTAACCACTAGCACAACACCGTAGCCTATATGTAGCTATGCAAAAGTCTAACGTTATTAATGGTACTCACATTTCTTCAGGAGCGCCAAGACCAGCACACCTCACCGCTGATCAAATGTGTTCTGTTCGAAAAGTTCGTCTCGTGGCGCGAAGTGGCCTCTGCTCTGAGTGACTAGGCAGATAGCCAATCAATCAGGGTGGCACCTAGGGTGGCCAATCAGATTTCAGGGGTGGCACGAGCCACCCCTGGCCCCCCCCTGGACACGCCCCTGGGGTAGGGGTGTCCCAATTGTTGTTTTCATGTAGGGATCACATGCAGCTCCGATCAGAGATTTTGACGACCAGACTCTGAACAGAACCATACCCCTATGTCTAATGAAATCCCAGAATGCCTTGCGAATCATCTACAGGAATCTGATATCGCTCTAGGCAATGTGGACGACAACCACATGTAATTACTTTTTCTCCGTTAATAAAGATTGGAAAAATTATAACCATTGTATTATCTTAGTTTAATGTAATTTCAATGTATTATACACCTTTTCTTTATAACAAGCATAACAAAGAATGTGCTGTGAGTGCCACCGTTCTGATCGAATGTGGCACATGGGTGAATGGACGCATGGAAATATCTCTCTATATGTTTTAAGGCTGATTTGTGCATAATAGTGCCTCATTTTGACATATTTCCATTTTGCATTTCCCCCCTTTGATGGCATATGACGCCCGAAATTTAATTAACGTTCAGCCGCTTAGTTGTTGCACTTGTTCCTCTTCCTCTAATATCAGTGCAGACTGGTAGGGAAGGAGCAGGGTTGCGAGCCTACAGAGCACCGCCATTCTGTCATGAACTGGCCTGATAATGAAGCATTGTTCTTTTTTATTTGATGACTTGTTTGATCGATTGATAGGATGAAACTTAAGTTGTGAATGAATCCCAAGCATCTGTGCTTTTCTATGATGCGACGGATGACGTATCAGGGTCTTGACGGGTTGTCTCATTTCATAGGGGAAGACTCCAACCACTACCCCTTGTAGCTCTGTTCAGAGGCCTTGGCTCCAAAGCGAGTGACACTTCCAAAACGAGCCAGGGGTAGAAAAGGGAAATGGGATTGGGCCTAACTAAGCCTCACCTCCCAAATGGCCTGATTTCATCTCCCTTTCAGCCCCAATTAAATCCTGCTTAGTCAGCCAGCAAATTGGGGGCCCCAGAGTGGATTTAGCAAACACCTTGTTATTTAATTTTTGGTATGCTTTTGGTTGGGCCCCCAACCTTTGTATCTGCTATCGGACTTCAGCCTATGACGCTGTGAGTTGTAGGGTTGTTGATCAGTGTCATTCTTAAGTGTACAGATTAAATTCCATCAGAGTCGAAAAGTTTTGCAGCAGAGAATATATTTCGCCCTAAGACCTTGATTTGTGTTGTTGCATGAAGCATATTTGCACTGGCATTATTAAATCGAGAGCATCTTGCACCCAATTGTGCAATTGCACTTCATGCATCACACTCCGTCGGCTACGACAGCTCCATAAATCCATAGGATCGTGTTGTAACATAAGACCTAAATGCTGAATAATGTAAAGGATGTCGTTTGTCCAGGGGATTATAATCGTCATAAATATAGATTCCAACATCAGTGAGCTTGCTTTGCAGTTGGTGTTTAAGGTGAAATTACGTCATTCTAGGTGGAAACAAAGCAGCCTGGGTTGTTTTTCAGCACCAGGCGCGCCTCAGAGCGCGGACAGCTCCGTCTCAGCAGCTCTCCCGGACCAGAGGCGGAAGAAATAAACTCGGACTACGGAATGTAATAAAACGGGTGATGAGAGGATTATGTCCAAATGGAATGAATTTCGATCGACTTGGATCTTTGGAATCATCATTTGCAACTATGTCCTTATGGAATGTACAATAAGGTTGCCATTCACGAATGAATGTGTGCGTTAACTTTGTCTTACCGTCTTGTTTTGGATACTTTGATGAGAAACGACTAGTTTTTCAGTCCTTACACGGGTGAGGGCGAATGGGACTGAGGTGAGTTTTTTCTTTGTTGGATCTCTTATGAGCAGGCGCGACTGTGGTGCGGTGACCGTTATTTTCTTCTCAGTTCTAAAGTACTCAGGGGTGAGTGTGTCATTGAATTATAACTGTGTGTTTGCTTTTCTGTCTCCGGAACAGAGCAGCGCTTACTTGTGTAAGCGGTATCAATTCAGTTGTGTCCGCATGTACTGTGATTTTAATAAAAAATATTGCTTTTCCTGCTGTTTATGAAAGCCATTACTAAGGAGCAATTATTTAACCGTGCATTCCTATCTTGATCTCTATCTAAACACTGCAGTTTATTTGATTGAAGCCGATTGCTGAACAATGTATCATATTTGTTTTATTACATTGTATTACATTCTTTTCTGCACAGTGGTAGCCTACAAACTACAAATATAAGTGATCACTGTTGCTTAGGGTCTTATGTGAACGTTTTGAATAGTTTCATCTGCAACTATTCAATAATCCTCTTTCTTCCCTCTCCAGGGTCCTTTCTTATCTCTCTCACAAGATAGGAATATAGCTCCACCCTGTAACTGCCAGCCATGGATCCTCTCCCAGAGTATTCCCTGTTCCTGGTGCGGATCCTGGAGGAGCTGGACACCAAGCACAGCACTGTGTCCTACCAGGACCTGTGTAAGTCTCTGTGCGCCCGCTTTGACCTGGTCCACCTGGCGAAGCTCCGCAGCCTGCTGTTCTACACCGCCTGCCTGGACCCGGCTTTCCCTGCCACCCTCTTCAAGGACAAGATGCGCTCCTCTGTCGAGGACCAGCAGTCAAAGAAGCTGATGGTGGCGGCAGACATTGTCACAATGTTCAACTTAATCCAAATGAACGGGGGCATGGCCAAAGACAAGCTCCCTATGGGCCACAGACCCAAGTTCCACAAGAACCAGTCTTTTGAATCGTGTCGGTCAGACACAGATGTGTATAAGTACCAGGACTGCGAGAGGGGGGGTTATGAACTAATGGATCATCCTAGGGGGGGTCATCACCACCACCACCACCACCCCCTGCCTCAACCTCACCCTCACCCTCACCCTCACGCTCACCCCCACCCCCACCCCCTCCCCATGTCCCAGAGCACTTCCAACCCCCCCGGCGGCCCCAAACCCGACTGCAACAACTGCCAGCAGTTTATACCCACCTCGGACCCTAACTTCCTTCTGGGCGTCAACAAGGATTTGAAATGTAGAGCAGCGTCACTGGATAAACTGCAGCATCTGCCCCAGTACACCAGTAGCAGCCCTCCCTCCCCTCCCTGCGAGATGCAGACCACCTACTTTCCCATTGACATCGACAGCGAGTCCACCACCGACCAGGACTCGCTGCAGCACATCAACCACGCTGAGCCCTTCACTGTTCACTCCTGTGTCCAGAAAAGGAACATCTTCAAGGAAGATTTTCACAACCTGCTGGCATTTTCTCCACAGGTCTGTCTGTTTATCGTGTCATTCAGGGTTGGGGGTCAATTAAACTGATGTCAGTTCACGGAGTGAATTTAAATTTAGATTGCTCTTCACAATCGATGGTACTGACATTTTCAATCTTGACAACAACCCTTGTTTTCATTGACCTGTTATTGATTGTTTGCCTTGTTTTTCTTTGTCCTGTAGTTGTAACTGTTATGAACCATTCCCTGATTGTGTCATGTTTTGAGTTGTTTCCTATATGTATTGTTTCATTTTTACAATGTTTCATTTCATGAATTAAAGAATCCTTCAATATTCTAAAAAGACCATAGGCCAATAGTTATAATGTGTAATTGGTATTTTTGGCACTTCACACTATTGCCCTTATACCTATGTAGTATCTCTGTTACTTTAGTAACAACATTGTAATAACATGCTACACTGTAATTTAGTAATTGCTTTGTCATTTCATAGGAATTAAATTGAGTGCTTTAACAATGTATACAACATTGTTACTAGTATAATTACAACATTGCTACACAGGAGCTCCCTAACGCAGCGTTACCTTGCTATCCTTCCAGGTGATCACCTCAGAGTCCAAGCCAAACAGCAAGGCCGGCGGAGGCTACCACAGGAGGGAGCTCCACAAGCCTGCGACCTTCTTCAACCACAGCTTCGAGCTGCCCTACAGCAACCCCTACTTCCAGCCTTCTATGAGCTCTCCCCTCCAGGAGAAACGGCGAGCGAAGCACGAGAGCCTAGACGACCTGCAGGCGTCCACATATTTTGGGCCGACAACAGTCACAGAGTGCATTAACACGCGGAGGAGCTCCAGTAAACCAGGGAAGCAGCCGTGTTGGCCAGTGAAGAGTCTGAGTTTGAACACTGAGGAGGGGCCGCCGGATTTCGAGAGGTCATTTCTGAATGGCAAGCAGCTCAAAGACAACCACCACCTTAACGTGAATGTTATCAGCAAAGACAACGAGCAGCACTTTCAGTGCGCCAAGGAGAAGGTTATGGCCTCGCCTTCAGGGTTCGCCAAGAAAACCAACGGGTTGAAAACAAAGGATGTGGCCTCGATGGCATGTGGTCCAGGAGCCATGGACAGACGGGAGGTTGGGAAAAGGTTCAAGGAAAAAAGCGCATCTTTTCAGGGAAGTCTTATAGACTGTTCATCTAGCGTTGGGACGCAAACGGAACAGGCTGAACAAAGAAAGCTCAAAGAGTTCGCTGCCACTCAGGCAAAATATAGCGAAAGAGAGAGACATGTTGAGAGAGAGAGACATGGTGAGAGAGAGAGACATGGTGAGAGAGAGAGACATGGAGAGAGAGAGAGACATGTTGAGAGAGAGAGACTTGTCGAGAGAGAGAGACATGGAGAGAGAGAGAGACATGGGTACAAACACTCGGACCAGGACCCATCCGAGATCATCAGCGACGACATCAGTGACATCTTTCGTTTCCTTGACGACATGAGCGTTTGTGATTCTCTGGGTGTCGTCCAGTCGTCGTGCTACAACAGCAACGGATCTCTCTCGGAGGTTACCATGAAGTCAGACGGCGACAGCTCCCCCGAACGCAACACGGTCAAACTGGCCAAGTCCAAGCTGGACCGCCTCTTCCACTCCCTGGAGAACACGGACGACGAGCTCAAGTCCAGCGTGTGCAAGCTGGTGATGAGGATAGGGGAGATAGAGAAGAAGCTGGAGTCTCTCTCGGGGGTGAGGGGTGAGATCTCCCAGGTGCTCTCTAAACTCAACAAACTGGACGAGAAGATCCAGGAACCAGAGACACCTGTTGGACACCGCCCGGTGGACATCGCCTCCGCTGCTGCTGCCGCCGCCGCCGCCACCAACGCCAGTGCCACATCTGACCACCTCCACCCCCACTCGGACCCCACCCTCTCGCCCCACATCTTCCAGTGCCACACCACGGGCCACAACGTCAAAGTGGACAACGGCAGCGCGGAGTGGTGCTGCTCGGATGGGAGTAACAGCGAGAGCCTGAGGGTGAAGGCCCTGAAGAAGAGCATGTTCCACAGGAGGTCGTCGCGCTCGCTCAACGAGGAGAACAGCGCCACGGAGTCAAAGGTCACCAGCATCACCAACTCTCCCAGAGACTGGAGGACTGTGTCGTACTCCTCCCACCCTGGGGACGAGGGCAAAGACAAGGACAGAGACAGGGACAGGGACAGAGACAGGGAGAACAAGGACAGACACAGAAAAGCCAAAGAGGTAAGAACAATGGGTCGTATTTACATAATGCTTTTCAGAGTTCTGGGAAAGCATTGTACAGAAAAAGACATGAAATATTCATTACCGAACGGTATGTGTTGTTGGGCTGTTATGATAATTTGTGTTTTTCTGTCACTATGGTATACGTAGTGGAATGGAAATGTGAATCATTTTAGTGTCAGTACAATAAATTATACTATTTCTCTTCTCTTCACACTTGAAACAAATAGATAGGTAGATAGATACTTTATTGATCCCCGGGGGGAAATTAAGGTGTAGTCTTAAAGTAATCTACCTGTCAGCGTTTATAGACAGCTGAAGAGACATTGTAGCTGTCTTTCTGTTTAAGTCTAATTAGCAAGATGTGACCAATGACGTTTTGGGGATGATGCACTACTGAAAAGCTGACGGATGACTGTGACATCCAGATCATACACTATAAAATACACAAGCCATTATCGCCAATTTAAATGTAGACAATGATGAGATGTCACATACTCTAGGCACCATTATGTACAATAAAGAACGCCTAGGGATTCAACAGAGCTAATTAAAAAGAGGATCTTTAAGTAAGATAGATCTTCCCTTCCTTCTGTCCTTTGAAAACACACAGCTGGCACATCCAGTAGTAGAACTCACATCTTGGGGGCTAAGCTATTCCTGTCCCATATCACACTGGAGCTCACAGAGGAATGAGACACAGTTAAGGCGATACAATAAGATAGATTAATAGTGTCAAATTAGCGACACAGGGCGAGGGATTGGGGCACGAATCTGCTGCCTCTGGGCATTTGAAAACTCTCAGGTGAGCTCTCACTCCTATTGATCACCTGTCGAGACGCGAGAACCAGAGCCATTTCAGGCATAAGGGAAACAGCTTGCATCTGCATGTAGAACAGTGGGTGTTGTGTGAGCTAGTCTGTGGTTACACAGCAAAGAAAATGCCATATCATGCTGCTACCAGACAGAGTGGAGATTGAGGGTACGTGTGAACAATTGCTTCCAGTGATTTAAATATTTTACTTCCTATTTCACATAAAAGAAGCTCCTTCACAGCAGTGCTTTTGTTTCATCCCAGTTTCTTTTGTCATTTGCTGTACGTGAATCACATTAGGTAGGCTACATTCTCCTAAGCCTGTCTCCAAACCCTCCCTTGGCCCTCCCCTCCCCAGGGTTGAGGAGCTTTTACATCACGTTCAAATGTCTTGCTTGGCAGGTGTTGCACTGACTAGTCATTCCCAGTGACCTTTCCCTGGGAAGCCAAATGGAGCGGATGTTAATTGAAATGGGTTTGACCCCTGAGCTGTCATCCTACTGCACTGTGCTGTTTAAGCACTTCTGTGGGCACTGACTGGATAACTGCCCGGTATAGCGTAGCCTAGTGTGTCCTAGCGTGCCCTCTCCATCTAAATGAGTGGCGTATTCGTGATGGTCTCACGTTCACTCTCCATGTCTGTCTCTCCTCACTCTGACTGTGCTCCAGTGGAGGCTGGTGGAGGTAGAAATCGGAGGACGTGCTCATTCACAGGTGTGTTTGATTCGTCATTCCATTCCATGCATTTACAATGAGCCTGTTCCATGAATTCTGCCTCCACCAGCGTCTCCTGCGGTGCTCTCTATCAGGAATGTGGATTCCTAAACAACTGCTGGATAAACCCTGAACACCATGAATACCTACACTCTCCATGTCTGCCGTGCCTCACTGTGACTCCAGGGGAGGCTGGTGGAGGTAGAAATCGGAGGACACGCTCATTGTAATGCATGGAATGGAATTAGGGATGTTATCAAACACAAATAACATTGACCTAGCTGAAATATGTGGGTAAACCCTATTCACCAAAATAAAAATGTGCATTAAACAGACTTTCACTGGGGTTTACCTTCCACTGCATTACTGCTCCCAATTGCTTTGATTGATTGAATTGATTGAAAACTTTATTAGAAGATTTGCAGAAGTAGGTACATGAAAGTACATATTACATACAAGGTCAACTAAAAGGATAAAAAACCCAAGAAAGCCACTGGCTTATTTCAATTGGGGTCCTTGATTCTCAATTCATCGTTACATGTAAGACAGACAAAAAAAAACTAGCTCCTCATTGCATTGCTCATTCCTCTCCTCATATGCCTTTCAGTAATGGTCTCTGAGAGCTGAATAGATTACAATAAATAGGGCTCCATCTATTGCTGTCCCCATCGAATCTTTTCTGATAAGTGGATCATTGATGGTGATTGGTGACAGAAAGCTATTTAAAGGTGCCAGGGAATCCAGCCATCTGCCATCTTTGTTTTTTTATGCAAACTCGGGTCCAAATTAGCTATCGACTCTGGCTCCTGATTGGATAGAATCCAGAAAGAGAAATAATCGCCACCCCCAGAACTATTCCTTTATAGCTTACTCTCTGACTCTGCTCATATTTTTCTGTTCCTCAACTTCTCTTCTCCTCCCCCCTGTTGGTGTGGAGCCAAGATGGAGGGCAGCCAGTTTTACCTGATGCTCTCCCCTTGAGTTATGAGTCATTTGGGGACCTAGAGTACCTGAACATAGGGCTGCCATACAACCAAGCCACTCATTCTTTCCCTGATCTTATATCTTTCTCACACCTCCTCCTCTCCTCTCCTCTACTCTCCCCTCCTCTCCTCTCCTCTCCTCTTCTCTCCTCTCCTCTCCTCTCCTCTCCTCTCCTCTCCTCTCCTCTGCTCTCCCCCCCTCTCCTCTCCTCTCCTCTCCTCTGCTCTCCTCTCCTCTCCTCTCTCCTTTCTCCCCTTTCTCCCCTCCCCTCCCCTCCCCTCCCCTCCCCTCCCCTCCCCTCCCCTCCCCTCCCGTCCCCTCTCCTCTCCTCTCACCTACTTCCCTCTCTCTCAGCCTTTCTCGCCCCTTTCCCTTCTACTCTCTTCCTCTCTCTTGCCCCACCTCCCTCTCACCTCCATCTCCCTCCACCCACCCACCTCCCTCTCTTCCCCATCCCCCTCCCTCTCCCTTCCCTTTGAGCCCAAACTCCCTACAACTCCTGACTGTCAATAAGAGGGCAGACTGGCTTGCCACAACAGACTAAGAAGTGTAATGGCAGTGGGAAACGTGTCACCTTGTATGTCAGGCTCAGCGCAAAGCACAGCAATTGTCGTGTTCTAGTTTTCTCAAGCAGCAACATTTTCTTGTCTCCCTGACAAACTGCATGTGTGTTCACCATGGTGCTTGCACCTTTTGAGTACTCTCAGATCAGTCACGATCATCTAAGGGGAAGAGGCGAAATTAATGAGCAGCAAGGGTCCTTAACTATTATCTTCGGTGACTGTATTCACCACACACGCACCAACACTCCCTAGTACGACAGCGTCAGCATTCCTTCCATCACTCCATACTACCTTTAC
>NC_137679.1:33484830-33504830 GCF_963989245.1 Nansenia antarctica | reverse complement strand
ACATGAAGGGCAGCCCCCTCTACACAGACCTGAGGCTGACGGGCGTGTCGGACGGCAAACGTGTCGGCGGGCCCTCCTGGACCATCGAGGAGTACAAACGCAACTCGGCAGGAGAGAAGGGCAAGCAGCTCACCCCGCTGGACCTGCAGGTATGGACATAGACATCACTGTCTACTCCTGATACAGACAGAGAGAACCCCCCCCCCCCACACACACACACACACACACGCTGACGATTTTTCTCGTTTTTGTTTTGAATACGTCGTCCACCCACCACAGTCTCACTAAATCCTGTGTGTGTGTGTGTGTGTGTGTGTGTGTGAGAGAGAGAGAGAGAGAGAGAGAGAGAGAGAGAGAGAGAGAGAGAGAGAGAGAGAGAGAGAGAGAGAGAGAGAGAGAGAGAGAGAGAGAGAGGGAGAGAGACACTGAGAGACTGAGAGACAGACAGACAGACAGCTGCTCAGAGCCAGACCTGCAGGTTAGAATTCCTGACATGGACAGTCTTATCTCCCCTTTTCTTTGTTGTTTTCAAGGGGAAAGTATAGCTTTGGTAGCTCTTGCGTGACCTGCTTAGGCAATAATCCAGAGGGACCACACAACAGGAGACTGCTGACACTGTTCTCTTCTTCTCTGGCTGGCTTTTGTTCCTCTCTGGTCGATGGTTTACTGCTCTGATCTGAGGGCCTTTGTTCTCCTAGTGTGTGTTGAGTGCATGACACAAGACTCGTGGGAATCGATCCAGGCTGGTGTGTTTTGACACATGGAGATCGAGAGCTGTGTCGGTAATGATACCTACAGTGTGCGTAACCTTCGGCCCCTTTCAAGAGTGTGACAAATCAATTCTCCAATGAGGCCTTGTTACATGCCGATAGGCTTCTTGGCGGTGGAGGGTGGAGGGGGTCAGTGAACCCTATTTGAAAGCTGTTTCACACATCCTTATTACTCAGAATCCATAGTAGTTGACATTCGTGACATTTATTTTGTGTTACTACGTGTACGATCTTTAATCCAGGTTGTTGGCATAGACCTAATGCTTTTTTTCCCACACATACTGTATTGTTGCCTTTACTGTATTCCAGAAATATGTAATTTCCATCAGGATAGCTGATTTTTACTCTGGGATAGTAAAAAGAAAATCACCTCACCTCTCTGTGAACATGAAGAATCAAGTGGGCGACCTCCTGATAAATGGATGGATCTTGAGATGAGTCATTCTTGTGAAGAGTGTGCATGAGAGGGTGTTAGATAGAAAGGTTGCCTGAGATTGCACAGTGTGCACTTTAAGGCTGTCTTATTTACTGGGGTAAACAACCATTCATCATGCTTCAATCATCAGAGAGAGAGAGGGGGGGGGGGCGGGAGAAAGAGACACACACACGCGCACACACTGAGATAGAGACATTATTCAATAAATGTCTGCCTGAGATCTTTAGTATTATAATATCACGCACTGTGCACAAAGCTGTAATTTGCAATTGATCAAATCCCTGCCATAGTCTGCAGTAAATAGAGGAACAGACAGTCATAAAGTCATCAGTGCTCCTCTGCAATAACACTCACAGTTCAAACAATGAAACAATACGCAGGGATAAATGACCTAATTACAGAGACAATTGTTCATGTGCAGAGTACTAATTGTCTGTGGCATAATGAAGAGCTGGGATGTTGTTGTGCCATGTGTCTGTGGAACGGCCCTTCTTCTTCTTCTACAACTTGCATTTGACTCCTAAATCTGGGATGATTACTCTCAGTGGTTTTCAAACTGTTGGTGCCCAAGGCACACCAAAGGGCAAGGCAAAATGCACACCTGTATTCATATCCATGCAAAATAGTTCCCACTTGCTTGTAAAAACAAGCCTGTGTGTCTATATATATACAGATCATTCAACACTCTACATGTGCAGACTGAGTAGTCGTTTTTATTTGATTAAAGTTTGGACAAAGGCGTCTGCTAAATGCCCTGAATGTTTATGTACATGTCTGCACCAACAGTTAAGGAAATCACCTCAGCCCTCAACAAAGAGTTGCAGATAGTATTTGGATCACTAAAAACAAACTTGTCCTGAACATATCTAAGACTAAGAGCATGGTATTTGGAACAAAACACTAATTAAGCTATAAAACACAGCTGAATCTGGTAATGATCCATGTTGCTATTGAGCAAGTAAACAGGAAACAAAGCTTCTTGGTGTAACTTTAGACTGTAAACTAACATGGTTAAGACATATAGACTCACTTGTGCAAAAGATGGGGAGAAACATATCTGTCAAGTTGAGATGTTTTTCTTTTTTAACACCACATCTGACCAAACATGTCCTGCAGACCCTAGTATTATCACAAAGATTACTGCCCCCGGTGGTCTTGTCAGGCACTACTAAAACAAATCTATATAAGCTAACGGGTTCAGAACAGAAGGGCAAATATAAACGACATGCATGACCGACTCTTCTGGCTAAAAGTTGATGAGAGGTTAAAAGCATCACTTCTTTTGTTTGTAAAACATATTAATGATCTGGAAAACCCCTGTCTGTTTGTATAGGCAGCTTACACTCTGATGCACACACATACCCCACCAGACATACCCAATTCCAAAAAAACTAAAAACAATATGCAGTGCTGTATAGAGCTATGGTTGAATGGAACACCCTAACAGATCATGGGCCAGTTTCACAGACAAGGCTAATCCTGGACTAAAAAGCATCTTCAATGGAGATTTTACATTGAAAGTGTGATTTAGTCCAGGACTAGGCTTAAGCCTTGTCTGTGAAACCGGCCCCATATCTGTAAAACCCAGATTAAAATCTCTTTCAAAAAACAAGTGAAGCAACACATCATATGCATTTGATCCCAGCTGAGTATGTTAATTCTATTCTCTTCTGTTATTTATTGTTTTGTGTGTGGATGGTTCTTCTTTGTTATGTGTTTTTGTGATGCTCACTCAAATCTAAGGCCGTGAGCATTGCTGACTTTTATTTTGTTTTTATTTGAGTTATTTGTTGTTATGTGATATTTTTCTTCTTTGTTGTATGTTTTGGGATGATTTCTTTTTTTATGTTTTGTGTGGACCCCAGGAAGAGGGGATCCTAATAATTCAAATCAAATCAGAACAGATTTCAACACTAACCCAGTTATTGAAACATGGAACCCCAGGCTAGAACGGCTGCCTGCTGCCTCCATAAGAACTATTCTTAAGTGTAATTCCTCTAAGTGCTCCTCAGCCACCCTTCTGGTTTGGTGCTGAGCCAATGACAGAGGCAGGTCCGTCTGACTTCTCAGAAAACCCCAAACCCCTGGCTGCAGTCATATCCAGGCATTGATTTATAATCTCCTGATGATCTATTGAGTTTTCCAAGGAAGAGGCGATAGCATTCACCTTGGTGGTGTACTGCTGTTACCAAATACACAGGATTACCTTCTAATCCTCCAACCAGGAGGAACTGGCTCTGAGGCCTGCGGTGTCTTTGCTCACCAGTCTCCAGAAAGAGAGAGAGAGAGAGAGGAGAGAGAGAGAGAGAGAGAGGAGAGAGAGAGAGAGAGAGAGAGAGAGGAGAGAGAGAGAGGAGAGAGAGAGAGAGAGAGAGAGAGAGAGAGAGAGAGAGAGAGAGAGAGAGAGAAGAGAGAGAGAGAGAGAGGAGAGAGAGAGAGAGAGAGAGAGAGAGAGAGAGAGAGCGAAAGAGAGAGCGAAAGAGAGAGAGAGAGACTCACTGGGGAGTGGACAAAATGTGACCGGGTCTGGTGAAAAGGTCTCTTTTTTTTTTTTTTTTTTTTTTACAGATGATGATTATTGAATAAGATATGCTTATTTGAATGTCAAACCAAATACCAGAGAAACTCGCTCTGAATCAAAACAGACGCGTTTACTACTAGCTAGCAGCTAAGAAGGAACATTGCTATGAACATCTAACTGCGTGTTAAGCACATCACAACATGCTGATAGATCATCAACATGCTAAAAACACATAACTACACATAATTAGATGATCACGCAGTCCTTGCTTTTGAACTCGTCCTAAAACGTAAGTTTGTTTACAAGGCATGTATCACTAACCCAGTAGCCTGAAGCAGGACAGGACATGATATAGTGAATCCAATTAACAAATTATAAGTATTTGGTGATCCTAAAACTGTTGTTTGTTACATTGAGTGGGCTCTTCAACACTTTTGTAATATGAAAAAAAAACAGACCGTGTCAGAAATGACCAGAGCCAAAAAAAACGACATGGTCAGCCATTATCTTGATGAACATCATATTGGAAATGGATGCTGTCATGGGATGGAACTCTCCTTATCCATGAATATGATATTGCTGTGATTTGAGGAATATAAGTATTGTATATGTGCTGCAGTGATTGCATCAAACAATCAAGGAATACCTTGACAAAGGAAATATCTGGAAACAAACAGCAAACTTGTATAGAAAGCTCCATAGGATACTGTAAATAAATGTGATAAAATATTGTTATTTGAGACTTGTGCTAGTTAGTACAAGTAACATGGCTAATTACTAACGTGGACACATTGTCTCTGTTTCTGGGATGATGGGACAGTGAAATAATGAAGAATATTCAATTATATTATGGTGGTACTACATTCAGAAGCCAAATATGTATTCATATTTTTTATATTAAATTCATTTTCATGTCACTTTTGCGGTGGTAAACGTGGGTTTGGTTGTCTCTGGGTGACATTCCACATTATCAAGTTATTACATTAAAGCTACCTGAAAATGGATTTCCTTGTAAGATTAGGTTTTAATCTAGCATGAATATAACTAGAGGCAAGAGAAATGCATAAATAAGTAATCAACAGTAGCTTTAGAGAAAGAGATTATGGAGCTGAGGAGATAGCAGAGTTCATGGTTAGTTATTATCAGCAATAAAATTAAACTGCAATAATGACACGGCAGGGGGGAATTAACTTATTATCTTTGTCTACCATTGTTAATAGCTCAGCATGTATTTTCATTCCTTGACTCCTGGACATTAACATATTAACAGTTTTTTCTGAACCATTTCCTGGTCATTAACGCAATCTGTAGCCTTGACAACAGTGTGATGCTAATTAACAGCTACTGTACCGTATGTACTGTACTTTCTCTCTCTATCTCTCCCTCTCTCTCTCCCCCCTCTCCCTCTCTCAAACTTGTCTGTTGTATATCTCTTACCCTCTGCCCTCTGTGTGAAAATGAAATTGGCTGTCAATCTTTCTCTCTCTCTCTCTCTCTCTCTCTCTCTCTCACTCCATCTCTCACTCCTTCTTTCTTTCACTCTATTTACCTCCATCTCTTGCTCAGTTTTCTCTCTCTCTCTCTCTCTCTCTCTTTCTTGCTCTCCCAATCTCTTTCAATGTGAGAATCCTTTCAAATATCAACGTGCTAGAGCAGTTGCCAGAAAACCAATCTTTGTAGCACTTTTCCACAGTATACTCACAAGCCATTTAAGAGGTCAGCAATGCATCTGCAGCCTTGACAGCAGTGTGATGTTATTTAACAGCTTCTGCACTGTAAGTTCTGTATTCCTCTCTCTATCTCCCCCTCTCTCCCTCTCTCTCTCCTCCCTCTCTCTCTGCCTGTCTATGGTATCTCTCTTACCACCCCCCCCTCTCTCTCTCTCATCCTCCCTCCCCCCTCTCTCTTTCTATCTCTCTTTCTCTGCCTCCCCCTACCCTCTCTTATCTCTCTTTTTCCGCCTCCCTCCACAAAAGGACAACATTAAAACCCACAGTGTTTCTGTTCAAAGACGTCCTGCACAGTGAAATCTGTGAGATGACCCTTTGTTCTCTCCCCTCCCCTGGTGCAGGGAGAACAGAAGCCTTAGCAGAGGCAGTACAGTCTGTGACAGAGTGCGGTTTCCCATCCAGACGGCTAGCGTCTGCCTCTCCACGTCCCCCAGGGACTCTCTGGGAAACGAGCGTTTCACAAGGACAAGGATTACAGTTGGCCGCCATCGATTGTTGTTGCCATGGCCGCTTGTGTTTATCTCCAGGTCCATTTAGGAGATAACAGGGGACTTGAGAGAAAATAGAACAGCCAGGGAAGTGACAAGGGGATCTGCAGGGCTCAGAGTCACACTGTCACATGATCTGGGTAGTAGATGCCTTTACGGAACTGCTGGTCAAGAATCAGTGTCCCCTCCACAGATTAAGTAACCTTAACCAGCATGGGGGGAAAATGTCATGTAATGTCATGACTCACCTTAGATCAGTGTCTAAGGGCAACTGTGTCAGACTGCAGGGGAGGGGTCGTTTGGCCTGGTTACTTCCTGACTGCAAGCTGTCTACTATATATATGTGATGGCAGCTGGTGAAAGCGGGAACAAGTCGGCAACCGACCAAAAATGTTCAGACTTTCATTCCGAGAAATGTAAATAAATTGGACCGGAAAATGTAAGCTAATTTGTGGGTGGTGTGTCATTGATTTTCAACAACGTTTCAGTAAAACTGTGTTTTGAATCAATGCTCTTTTAAAGGTGATTTGAAATAAATTAAGTCGGCACCCACAAATGAGCTGCAATTTTCCGGTCCATTTTTCTGAATAAAAGTCGCAACATTTGGTTGGTTGCCGACTTGTTTCACCCTTTCACAAGCGGCCGTCACATAGTAGATCACTATTACCCTGCTCTCCTTACTACTGAGCCACAGCCACAGAAGAAGTGTCACAAAGGACAACTGCATGCAGAGGAGTGGAAATAAAATTGGCAGTCTATCTTGCTCTTTCTCTCACTCTCTCTCTCTCTCTCTCTCTCTCTCTCTCTCTCTCTCTCTCTCTCTCTCTCTCTCTTTCTCTCTCTCTCTCTCTCTCTCGCTCCATCTCTCACTCTCTCTTTCTTTCTATCTATTTCGCTCCATCTCTTGCCTAATTTTTTGTCTCTCTCTCTTTCTTTCTTGCTCTCTCAATCAATTAAAATATCAATGTAATAGAGCAGTTGCTAGAATTCCAATATTTGTAGATGTTCTTTCCACAGTCAGTATACTCTACTTCTTTCATAGGCTTTGCTAGTATCAAAAATCTCTCTCTCTCTCTAGTTGTTCTCTACAGAATGTGCTGCAAAACCATACATTCATTCTATAACCCTGTCCCGTTTAAGGGCATTTGTGCTTTATTGGGATAGAGACAATAGGGATTGACAGGAAGGATGGGTGAGAGAGAGAAGCTATGCAAGCGATAGGTCGATGGCTGGAATCAAACCAGGGACCCTTCAATGACATGGCATGCGGCCTAGTGAGCTACGACACCCAGGCGCCCCACCCTGTCTCGTTTAATCAGAATCAGAATTCTTTATTTGGCCAAGTGTATTTGCACGTACAGGAAATTGCCATGGTAACTCTAGAACCCTGTCATGTGTTGTTTCAGACCCACATTAACTCGTTACTCTCTCTCTCTTATTTCAGACCCAGGAGTCCCTGAACCCCAACAACCTGGAATACTGGATGGAGGACATTTACACCCCCGGATATGATTCTCTGCTGAAGAGGAAGCAGGCTGAATTCCGGCGAGCCAAAGTGTGTAAGATCGGAGCACTGATCGCGGCTGCTGCCTGCACTGTGATCCTCGTCATCGTTGTGCCCATATGCACTATGAAGTCATGAAGGACTATGAAGTAGGGCCCTTCATGGAAGGATTCCAATACAGTATGAACCTCCCCTGCCCCTTGACATCCTTGACAAATCTATATAAACACTGAATAGGTGTGAGCAGTATGGTCATAGCTCCAACTAGCCCTCTAGAAGACTAAGTGGACTTAAATCTGCCAATGAATGTTTGGGATTTTGTGGGAATGTGAGGCAGACCTTTGTTTTATATAGTCTAGTTGTTAGGACATGGCATTGTTGTTAGGATACTCTCAAAAAGTACAAAGGAGTGTCATAAGTCTGATATTTTCTAGTTATCGTTGCCTATATTTCTTTGTTGACATAATGTATTTATTATCAGATGGCCGTTGTGCAGCTGAAGTTTGAATGACGTATACATACACGTGTACATGTACTACTGTACATGTATCTATTTGTTTTATAATTAAGATATTTTGTGTCGATGTATAATGTTCCAGGATCGTAAGAGCAGGCTACTGTTCCTTCATTTGACTTTTTTTCTGTTGATTTCGACAGATGATCTCTATGAAGTAAATGGTCGACAGCGGGGATTTGTTTTTGTGGACAGTGTATGATATTTTTATTTTAGTACAATTGCTGTATATTGTATTTTGATGAGAGTTATTTTTGATGAATTATCTGGTAGAATAATATGATGAGTTGAACCAGGATTTATCTTTATTATTATTGATAAGTTTCAATGAATGGGATTTGTGCAATGTATTTTTTCTATATAGAAATATATTGAAGTACTGTAGTAGGTGAAACACAAACAGTACATAGATTGAAAAACCATATAGAACCCCACTAAGCCAACCTGAATGTATCGAAAGCAACATTGCTCACAAGAGAGAAAGAACTCACTATTCTTTATCATTTCTCATCATTACTTGAGCAGAATTGATTTGAATGTTGCTCTCCTATCTTTGCTTTACAAAATACTAGCCAACAGCACATTCCTGCTTATCCTCAAGCAGGAGGATAATATAGTTTGCCTTGTAAAAGTGTTTATTCAGTAAATACTTGAAATGTCCCACCATAGTCTTAGTCAATGAGCTCATCAGGGAGAGAGTGTTGTATTGGTTCAGTCAACAGTATTGACAGCCTCCTAGGCTCCCAGTAACTAAACTCAAACTAGCCCTCACTACACTCTTCCCTGCCCAGCCTTGCCTATCCATCCATCTAGTCTCCTAAGAGGCCTTAGAACAACTGAATGCAAACTGCCTGCCGTTTAGGGTTGTGTCCCAATAGTGTTAGATAGCTTCCTTGTCTCCTTGTCTCCTTTCCTTCCCAACCACTGATCTAACAGCACATGGCAGGTGAGAGAAATGTTGTGGAGACGCCAAAAGGCAGCAAACATTAGTTAGCGTTATGTTATAACTAAAACCACAATTTCACTGGTAGTGAAAGCAAGGGGGCACTGAGAGAGGAAGGTACTGGGACACGGCATTAGAGTGACATCTCCTCTCATAGACCCGGTTCTTGGTAATCTTGACCCTCTCCCTAGCCCCTAGCCCTTCAATGTTCACAGATCAGAAAGAACTGTATCCAGGCTTAGGCCAGTGGGCAGTATGGCCCAAGATCAACTCATACTATGATAAAATTACATTGGTGGAGTCATCAACAGACTGTTTTAAGCCTATCCAATATGTTCAGGTCTGTTCACACCAAAGGGGAAGGGGCCAAAGGGGAAGGGTCTAGAGATTGAAATGGAACGGAGCCATAATCTTGTGCTCAGACACGCTGAGTAAAACAAGATGGCCGATCTAGCAGATGCTTCCCTGGTTGCTATAAAGCAGGGGACCAAAACTCCAGTCTTCTATTGGTACACTGTGTGCTGGTTGTCCTTTCTCCCTGGTAGTTAACTCATCTATTATTATCACTAATGGCCTAAAGATTCCAAATAGTAATAATCAGTAGGGCAAGAATGAAAACCAGCGCACAGTGTTACTTGATGACCAGAGTTTGGTGTCCATGGTTATAAACAGTGAGACAGGGGAGGGCGGTCTGATTGAAGAATAGGTTTCTCACAGGTTGTGTGACCAGTCCAGTGGTTTTGCCTTCAACACAGGTACTGTGAGCCGCAACACTGTTGTAGTCTGTACATAGTGTCAGGTTAGAGGCATATGGTGTGAGCAGGTGTTTAACTGAAATATATTACCACAATAAAAGCTAACTGTTCTGACTATGTCTGTGTGACTGGGCTTCTCTCACAAGCAGCTAGCCAGCAAGCTACAGTACAGTACTTTCTGTTAAAAAATAGTTTATTGTGGTTATCTAAAGGACTTTTGTATTATGTTTTGGTTGGTTATTAATTATTTCTCATTTTGAAAAAAGTATTTTTTTTGTTGGATTATGATTTGAAGCACTTTAGGCATAGTATACCTCGCCTTCATTGAGCAAATCTTTCGAGACTGCGCTAAATCCACATTTGGTCTGCGATGCTGTGTCCCTAGTGAGAGCAGCCTGATGTTCCAGCAGATGTATATCAGCAGCTCTAAAAATGGGCCAGCTAATTCTGCTGAGATGGAAATTCAGGAGGACAGAAAGAGGCAGGAGATCTGGCACAGGGGATTGTGGGTGCTGGAGTCCAGGGTTGTGGCCTAGAACACTGGACCACAGCAGCACAGATACAGTAGAATGTGCTACTACCGCAACATGGGTCTATATCTTGCTAATACAACAGAAATGTTTTTGAGAAGAATTCGCATTTTTGCATCGCAATTGCAATATTTGCATTTCCGTTGACTGACAGACATTGAGAATCAGCTATTCTTAGCAGAGTGCACACTAGAGAGAGCAACCTTTAGAGAACAGAATAATGTTTACCCCCTCAGATTGTGTTTCAACTGGGTTTTTTTGGCTGTTGATTTCAGTGTTTTCTGACAGCTTCTCCTCGACTGTCAACCAGGAGCTGCAAACCTAATCAGGGAGTTTTTGTGGAACAGAGCAGTGAGAAACACAGCACACTGGCTGCTAGGAGCAGCTGGAGAGTGTCGACATGAACAACTCTGCAATCTGGAGAAGCACTCTCTCTCAACTTATACTCCCCAGAAGTACATTAATTTTAACTGGGTGGAAAATCTATGAAAAAAAAAGTGCCAACTGCTCTCACCCTTATTCTCATGTAAGCAAGCCAGGCTATGGCTGAGAGATGGTAGGAAGTGTTAACTGCATTGGAGCTAAAATGTGCAATTAGCTTATATATAGCCTGCAACGTTGATATGATCATTGAAACATTACCCTTGTCGCTTCAGGGCAAGGAAATACTGGAGCAGCGTGGGAAAATCATATGATACATGTCATCATTACTGAGTGTGGGCGGCCTCTCTTGCCGTGTCATAGTTCATTAGTCTTGTTGATGACATGTAATGTCTTGCTATTCACTTCATTAATATCACAAATTCTGGGGTGCTTAGGTGGCGTAGTGGGTTAAGCGTCGACCATGTAACCACAGAGTTACCGGTTCGATTTTGGCTGCGGACATTACCTGCTTGTCATCCGATTCCTTTCTCTCTCTCACCCATCCTTCCTGACATAATCTATACTGCCTCTATCAATAAAAAGAAGAATACGAGTGGGACTGCCCCACTTGGAAAAAATAACTTTAAAAAAAAAATATATATATATCACAAATTGAGAGACGTGTATATTTTTCAGACGCACCATAGTGTACTACATGAGCAGTAGTTTAGTGAAGATGGATTTTGAAGAAACTAAAAAGGAATACTGTATTTGTCGCGTTCCGACTGAGTGGAACTTAATCCTTGGTGAAAGAAGGATGAATTTAAACATATCAGACCTTGTTCCGTCAGTGACCAGTGCTGTCTCTGAGCCAAAAAATCCCATCCAACTGCGACACAACCACTAACCTTGGGGGCTGTAGACTCCCTGAGCAAGGTCAGAAATACAGCTGTATTCGTTCCCCAGCCTCATGTCCCACAATAATGTTCTCAGTCTCCATAGTATACATCCTAGCCATTGAAACGCAGCACACTAGAATGTCAGACACTGACACACAAAATACTACTAGGCCCCACATTCACATGGTACTATTTTACAAATGTAACTGAATATGAATATGAATCGAGTGTATCTAGTAATATCTTCATCTGAGTCATCACTAGACAAGTTCTAGTACTGTATATCATATTAGTGTTAAGGGAGTATGTATGAGTAAGTTTGTTCTCTATTACGGTCCGATCTTTCCAGTTTCATAAAGGGATTTGTAGACTGTGAAGGGGACACGTAACAACAGTTTAACCTTCCAAGGCCTTGTGGGTAAGCTGGGAGCTGTCCCCACTCTTCTAGGACATGTGAGATCAGCCCTAAACCCGCATCTCTGCCAGACATCGTCCACACACAGCAATCTGCCTGCCAACACTGAGATACCCAGGCAAAATGTGTCCTGTTTCCAAAGTGAACCAATTTAGTCAATATACCGACTGTCTGGTTTTATGTGCGCTTGCCATGCCTCCTGGAGACACAGCTGTCGAGGCAGAAGAATAGATAACACAGAATGGTGTTCTGTCTGTCACACATTCAAGTTATGGAGTCTGTGTATGTGAGTACAGGTTGAAAATAGATTTCTTCTCCATACTGTAGTTATTGCCTAGAGACATCCATGAAAGTAATGTCCCCAGTGAGGTTGTGTCCCTCGCCGTCCTGCAGTATGTACAGGTAAGTGATCTCACTTTCAGTTTCCTTTGAAACAAGAGAACAACATGAACAACATAAGCAACAGTGAGAGCCGCAGCAGATCCACCAAGCAAACGCGCTGCTGAGGTTGATGCTGGCGGTGTGTTCGAAGGGTGAATCTCTAGATGGCGTGCTGGCAGGCAGTGTGAGACAGAGGTTTACGTCCGAGGTGTAGTCTTGGCGTAAGACGCGGCAGGGGTATTCCATCAACGTCACTCAAGGAAAATTCTTATTTTTTACTTATTTTTGTGAGAGTTACCAATTAGAGAGTTTATTAGAGAGTTTACACACACACACACGTTCTTAAGGAATTGTTCTTTATTTTATTATGTATAATAATACACTTATACTATAATTATATTATAATTAGAGAGAGAGAATTTAGTTTCCCAACTGAATCTGGCCTATCCCAGTTGGCTCATGTGACCTTTCACCTCAACACTCTTTATCTGCTCTTCCTCAGGTCGTAGTAAAAGAGAATGTGCTGTCAATCAACTCACCTGGTGAAATGAAGGTAAATACTGTTTGATAATACTGCAGTCTCTCTCTCTCTCTCTCTCTCTCTCTCTCTCTCTCTCTCTCTCTCTCTCTCTCTCTCTCTCTCTCTCTCTCTCTCTCTCTCTCTCTCTCTCTCTCTCTGTGTGTGTGTGTGTGTGTGTGTGTGTGTGTCAGCCCAGCTGACAAGTCGCAGTGGTGGTGTTGATAGGGAGGGCTGAAAGCGATACAATCTCTCCTATGATTTTTTTTTGCCCCGATCCTGTGATTGTGGCGGTCAGGCTAGAGCGAAGCATGCCAAGCAGGCTAGATGGTTCATGTGGAATAACAGCAGTTTGATAGGTTTATTAAAGAACATACCGTACGTGCTTCTATAGGCTCCGTCTGGTGGGTACATGGCTTTTCACTGTCCCGGTGCCCCGCTGGTGGAACGAGCTTCCCACTGCTGTCAGGACTGTCACTGCAGAATCACTCACTATCTATCGCCGTAGAGTGAAGACCCATCTCTTCAGGCTATACCTTCATTGTCCCTCCTGACACCTCTTCATCCTGACACCTCTACCCCCCTGTACAGTTTCTCTACTGTTAATAAAAAAACAAAAACAAAGTCTAGCATTATGACTGCCAATTGCCCCTGGCCCGACCATAGATAGATTTTTCTTGCTATGACTGATGGACAAATGATTTGCTTACTTAGACAAATGTATTTGTTGTAAGTCGCTTTGGATAAATGCCCAAAATGTCAAATGTAATGTACATGGTATGTGAGCATTGACTGTGACGATCACAGCTACAGGAGGTAAAGGGGGTTTGGGGTGAATTTCCTGCAGCAGACTGTTGCCTTCCTTCATCCCCCGAGCCTGTCTGTCGGGAGGCAGTCCATCACTGCTGCTTCGCAACCGTGTATCCATCCTATAATTGTGTCAGTTGTGCTTTGTGACACAGACAAACAGCCGCCAGGTTGGCCAGTGAAGGAGTCGCACGCGTGGACACCTGGGGTTGTGTCTGGCCGGTCTGTCTGTCCGTCTGCCTCTTCTCTCTCCTGCTTTGATCGTGCAACAACAAAAGGGAGTCTGGGATAGCAGGCCGCTGGGGTTTCCACAGACGCGAACAAAACACACTCGGTTTTTTCTTCCTGTTGCTCTTCTGTTGCATTCTCATCCACACAGGCAATGTCAACTGTTTCAAGTCTGTCCTTTTCATGTTTTCCCCGTCAATACTGGATGCTCTCAGTGGAGTCAAGGCTGTACTATACATGTGAAATGGAAATGTGCTATACTACTGCACATTGTGGAAGATAAATAGAGACTCCTGTAGTAGACTGCCACTGTTGGATGCCATTCCTAGTGTCATTCCATGCATTACAATGAGTCTCCCTCCACCAGCCTCCCCTGGTCTACAGGGTATGATCTGTACCTTTATAAGCCGGTAGCGTTAAGGAACCAGATGGGGATTGAGGATCACAGCATGCTCATAAAAGAGTCCCCACCCCCTCTCCCCCGCCGCCCGCAGAGAACTCCTCCAGATGTTGTCTAAACGAACCCAGTCAGACATGGAACACGCGACCTCGCGGGGTGATTCGGACGACCATTCATTAGTATTCTCCCCGCAAATCAATGATGCCCTAAATCTCCTCAATTCTCCTTAAGAAAATCCTTGGGTTTCACAGCTCTGAGGGAGATTCATCATTGCTCCACGACGCCCCGGATTGCTCCATTGCTACATTACCCCAGCGCATATACGTTACAGCCCCATGCCTTTTATGTTTCTCCCTCTCTCTCCCCGCTCTCCCTGTTAATCCCCTCCACCCCACGTCTACCCTATAAAGGTAATGTTCAATTTAAATGCAGCTCACTCTGTTATGGCTCTCCATTTGCCTGTGCTTCCAGCGGGCCTCGCTCTGGAGGATGGAGGGATGGAGGGATGGAGGAGGGTGATGAAGCAGGCGATGGACGTCAGGCGGCCATCTTTATTAATGTGCCTCCGTGCTTTCATGGTTGTCCACCCCTATTGTCTCTCTCTCTCTCTCTCTCTCTCTCTCTCTGATCTCGTTCTCTTATTCTCTTGCTTTCTCTCTCCCTCTATCTCTCTCTCTTTCTGTCCCTCTCTCTTTCTCTCTCTCTATCTCTCTCTCTCTCTCTCACTTGCATTCTGTCCTTTACCCTCTCCCACCTTCTCTCTCTCCCCCCCTCACCTCTCTCTCTCTCTGTCCCCCTCTCTCTCTCTCACTTGCATTCTGTCCTTTACCTCTCCCACCTTCTCTCTCTCTCCCCCTCACCTCTCTCTCTCTCTCTCTCTCTCTCCATGCAGCAGCTGATGCCCTCCACACCTCATTCCGACCACACAGTAGAGAGATTCGTTCCCACAGAGCATCAAGGTCAAGGTTTTTGATATAGGTACGTTTGGAGGTTGGTTCTTGTTTTTAATCAAGCTTCATGTCATTGCATCCATGAAGAGATCTGTGTGTCCCTGTACGGTAAATGGAGGGTAAACGATGCTCTCATTTATCTGCATGAATCTATCGACAACTTTACTTAATTGAAGAACACATCTGTCTAGCTAACGATAATGATAATGTTGTCAGGTTCTGGTTGAAGCCCCGTTGCTTGGTTACGCACTCAACTCAAGCATCAGTCATTAGTTAATGTGTTAAGTGTCTGCCCGCCCACACACTAGCCCACCTATCCATCTGTAAGTATACGAGATAAACAAACGCACTTTGTCACTCAAGTATTACCGTAGATAATTAATTCAGCTTGGCTCTGCTGTTGTGGAATGTATCGATAAATCTTTTTTCCCATAACTGCTGTTGCTCATTTGTATTCAGGCTCCATTGTGTTTAGACTGTGTGCTGTAAAAGTGATTTGTAAATGAAGGCACGTGTTGTACGCTGATATAATCAGGCAGACACAAGGATTGGAACGGATAGTTCCACAACAAAGCCTACCCACTTAGTCAGTTTGACTACAAGAGAGGTGTGGCGAGCCTGAGAGAGTAGTTTTCTGTCAAACGCAATAAACACAACTCGTTTCAGCGCCGCCAGAAATGTTTGTAGAATCTCATCTAAGGAAGTGACTGTCACTGTTCCAGCTCTGTCACTGTCTGACAAACATCTTTCTCTTGATCATGGAGCTGTACATACTGGGGAGCTGTATAAACACCACTAACTGACACATTCCTGTCTGATCACAAAGATTTCCTCTTTTACCTGTTATCTACCGGATCAGGCTTACATGCCTCTCCATGCTGACACAGTAACATACAGTACAGCATCCCTACTGGGGTTGCTGGGATTCCATTATGCAGGGTTCCCGCGCTGGTCTTAAAAAGCCTTAAAGTCTAAAATCCAGCAATCTGATTCCTAAGGCCTAAAAAGGTCATAGGTTTCAGTTATTATGTTATTATTATCTATAAATGAGGTGCTAGGTCTAGAAAATCTGATTAGCTTGTCCTGCAAGGAAATCAGTCCGACCACATCTATTTACGTGGAAATGAATCAAGCTGGAACCAAACAAATGCCAATTCGCTGCCCCCGGGAGAAATTATTGGCGAACGAAGCTATGACAAAAAGCTATCATATGGTGTCGCGAATAGGTCTAAAATTATATTCAAAGAGGTCGAAAAAAGGTCGAAAAAGGTCTTAGATTTGACTTGTTGAAACTTGTTGGAACCCTGATTATGAAATGGGACACCTAAGGAAGACCTGGGATCAGCCTACCATCACCATTCATCATTAGTGTGGAAAACTTGAATCTATGTGATCAGTGTCTGCGTCTGGGGGAAACTTCCCTCCTACTCTGACACCCCCTCCCTGGGTACAGTATAACCCGCCATGTGTCACGCCTCTTTCTCGGCTCCTCATTATCGCCACGGTTACCAAGTTCCATGTTCTTTTCTAGAAACATTCCTCTAGGGATCTCTGATGCGTCATTACTAAATTATTCACAACATCACATTCTAGTATGGTTCAGACACAGCTAGTGGAGGCAACACTGTGGCCCTTCCATGCAGACAATCTCACTGACGTAGCCTTGGAATTAGCATGGCATTTGGAATTGACACCATGCATTCTATAACAGATGGAGAGTTTGGAGGGTTTGTGGATGAATGACAACCTTTTGTTTAAATGTTCACCCTCCTTTCTTGTTGATATTCAATTCAATGTTCTTGTTAATTTAAGTGTTGTTCTTGTGTTGGTGTTGTATGGCCTTCCTTCCTTGCCATCACGCCAGTGTCTGACACTAATTAAAATAAATGAGAGCAATTTAGCTTCGCTCTCCATCCCTGATTCACGAGACTGGTAGAACAGAGAGAAATTGATGTCATGGGGGAGGTTTGTGTGTGTGTGTGTGTGTGTGTGTATGTGTGTCTGTCTGTCTGTCTGTAGGGTATGAATAGACAGGAGATTGGACAGTTGTTAAAGCCCAGATTCCCACAAAATATCTCCATGATTCATAAATCCATGCTCCATTTTACACAGCACAATTAGTAGGTTCCTTTGCACTTCATTTGCCCTCCCCCCCATTCACAACAGCGTCCCAGCTACCTTCACAATGATCTCCATTTCTGCAGAATGCATACAGCCCCCCCCATAACCCCTGTCCACATGGCCCAGTCTCAATGCTATCAAACAGCCTTCTTTTCTTGTAACATGTCATTTTGTGATGTCGACATATTTCACCATCTCCCGTTCCTTGCATCCTTCCCTTCTTGCTCGCTGATCTGAAAAGGACATGAAAAAGGATGTTAGGAAAAAGTCACAAGGCAGAAATGTAGTGAGTTGTTTTGATGTCAGCAAGAAGAGCAAAGGAGATGCGGTTCCGTTATTTCAGACGTACACACGCGCACACACACACACACACACGCACACACACACACACACACACACACACACACACACACACCACACACACACACACACACACACACACACACACACACACACACATTCACACACAGACACTGATTCCAGTCTTTCTGACCACTCACTCATACAATTCTGATCTAGTGCTAGTGTTAGTGAGCCTTGATAAGAACAAAATACAGACTTAGAATTTCTATTTCAAGGTTAACACAGGAAAAAAAGAAGAGTAGGTGATAGAACCTGAAGAGAGATAACAGAGAAGATGACGCAATCCTCGGACTATTGGTAGCAGGTTATAATGAAATGCTGTGCAGTCCTGTGAGCCATCTCAAACCCCATCTCAAACGGTAGCCTTACTGTATCTGCGGAGGGCAGTCATCCCAATGCGTACCTGACATTATTACCTCTGCAGATCTCCCAGATTATCACTTGCCACTGTACTAAAATGTCACCATATACAGTACACACATTCGCACACCCACACGCACACACACACACACACACACACACACACACACACACACACACAGACTGGTATGGTTTCTTTTGCTCAATCTTTATCGACCTTTATAACCTCCACAATAACAAAATACTGGCAAAATCAGGCAATAGGTGAACAGTTTCACTGCAATACAACGGATGTAGACCAGTATTTCCTGTGCATGTGGAATCACACTAGAGGAGTGGCCGTCTCTCCGGGACGTCTGCCTTGCCGCCCTCTCCGCCTTTGTTTGTGGTATTGACCGTGTGTGAGTGATAGCATTGCCACCGACCCAGCACTGACTCCCACCCATCTCCTGCATTCTATGCTTGCCATGTCGGGGAGAATGCATCCAGCCATCCATTAAATAGAGCGGCTCGCAACAGCTGCTGACAACAGCAGAAAGCAAACAAATAACAGTGACTGTGTTCATATTTTTTCTGTTGGCCATATGTTCAGAAGGCGGCGGAATTAGATTTTTGGACACAGTGAGTTTTCAGCACATCGCAATGTTTTGCCCCTTATTAAAAGTTGTTGTTGGCAGTATTGGGAGAGGCTGTGTGCTATTTACAGTAGCTGTGAATCCAAGAGTAGGCAGGATTATGTATTTCTGACCCAGGAGAATCATGTAATGATGTTACAGTAGCGCTGCTATGTGCATGTTTCCTGACCGTGGTTCAGTAGGCTTACATGCTAATCAGGGAAATGCCAGGTCGGTCTACAGCCAGACCAGAGACTGAAAGTAATGGTAAATGGACTGCACCTTATTCCAAAGCGCTTTTACAATGGACTCTCATTCACCCATTCACACACACCTTTACACACCAATGGCGGCAAGTTCCCATGCAAGGCTCATTGGGAGCAATTTGGGGTTCAGTGTCTTGCCCAAGGACACCTCGACACATCGAGCTGGGGATCAAACCACCGTCCTTGAGATCATTAGACGCCGGCTCTACCTCCTGGGCCATAGCCGCCCCCAAAAGTCTTTGTGTAATCACTGAGCTGGGGGTGTAACATAGTGAGGGACAGTGACCCCTGGTTGGATCTTACGGGCATCAGTGACCAAAGAATGAAACAGTGGACCGTCGTTTTGTGTGTTTTTGTGTCTTCTTCTACCACAATGGAACATTCTGCTTTCAGCTAAAGTGGAAGTGACTGAATTCTCCTTGAGCAACTATTAATGCTCATCAAGTATTCATTGCAGAGTAAATACGGTCTTAAATGTTTAAACTGCACTGCTCTGATTATCTCCATTGCCATGGTGATAGTGTGAAATAATTGAATTCGATATTGGCCAGGATTTATCAAATCTGTGAAGCCTTTTTAAAGTTTGTCTTCTGTATGAAATGGGGAAAATTCATTTTGCACATCTTGATGATTAACTTTCACAGGGAAAGGAAAGACTTATGGGTAGGCTCTGTTCTGACTTTGAAATATGTGACAGGGTCTTGTGAAAAAGTCCTCAAGTAGGGCAAGGTTTTTTCAGATTATGAAAATGCAGATTGTGAGCTTTCAAATGATGTGTCCGAGCGTACATTGAAATCTGAATGTTGGTACACCTCAAACCAAATAGCGGACAAACTCACTCTGAATCAAAACACACGTAGAACATCACAACATGCTGATAGAACATAACTACACGTAGATGATTCAGACATTCACCAGACCCTGTCACATATGAGGTTGATCTCTGTTAAATATGAATTTCTGCTCAGTAGCCTACGTACAGAAAGATTTGATTCTGTAAATTAATTTGATCCGGTGAGATTAAAGTGAGTTAGAATCCGAAAGGATATTTCAAAGTACGTAAATATATTCAGTGCCAACGATGACCTAAGGACATGATATGATATACGGATGAGATTACACCAA
>NC_137679.1:33474830-33477330 GCF_963989245.1 Nansenia antarctica | reverse complement strand
CTCAGGAAAAACAGTCTGCTCTGCCCTTTCCTGAGAAGAGCCTCGGTGTTGTCAGTCCAGTCCAGTTTGTTATTAATTTGTACTCCCAGGTACCTGTAGGAGTCCACCCTCTCGACTTCCACCCCCTTGATGGTGATGGGGGCTGGGGTCCTTCTCTTCCTCCTAAAATCCACCACCAACTCCTTTGTTTTGCTGGTGTTAAGCAAAAGGTAGTTGGTGTCGCACCACTGCACGAAGCTCTCCACCAGGGCCCTGTACTCCTCATCCCTGTCGTCTGTGATGTAACCGACGATAGAGGAGTCATCCGAAAACTTCTGCAGGTGGCACTGGTCGGAGCTAAACTGGAAGTCGGAGGTATAGAGGGTGAAGAGAAAGGGTGACAGAACAGTTCCCTGGGGGGCACCGGTGTTGCACACCACCACCTCAGACTGACAGCCCTGCAGTCTCACATACTGACGCCTGTCTGTGAGGTAGTTGTGGATCCAAGCCGTCAGGGAGTCCTCCACACACATCACTGCTAGTTTGTCAGCCAGCAGTGATGGCTTGATAGTGTTAAATGCACTGGAGAAGTCGAAGAACATGGTCCTCACCATGCTCTGTGGCCTCTCCAGGTGTGTGTAGGCCCTGTGCAGCATGTAAATGATGGCGTCCTCCACCCCCATGCTCTCCTGGTATGCAAACTGCCGGGGGTCCAGGAAGTCCTTCACCTGGGGCTTAAGGTGTTGCAGCACTAGCCTCTCCAGGATCTTCATGACCTGTGGTGTCAGGGCGACAGGTCTGTAGTCGTTTGGGGTGCTGGGCCGTCCCTTCTTTGGCACTGGGACGATGCAAGAGGTCTTCCAGAGCTGTGGCACCCTCCTCAGTCTTAGAGATAGACTGAAGAGATGTTGGAATGTGTCCGCCAGCTCTCCAGCACACACCTTCAGAACCCTGGGGTTGATGTTGTCTGGACCTCTGGACTTGTTCACATTCACCCTGGAAAGCTGCCTTCTCACCTGCTCAGATGTTATAAAGCTGTGAGTACCGGTGTCTCCAGGTGTGAAGCATGCTCCCTGGCTCCTGGTGTTGGTAAGGGGAGGCAGTTGCTGCTGGGGTGCTGCTGGGGTGTCAGGGGGAGTGGGGGCTACTGTTGCCAGGGGTGCGGTACATTGGAGAGGGGAGGAGAGGGTCGGGGGCTGTGGGGGGTGACAGGGGGATGGGGGGGGTGACAGGGTCGGGGGCTGTGACAGGGTCGGGGGCTGTGACAGGGTCGGGGGCTGTGGGGGGTGACAGGGGGATGGTTGGTCAAACCTGTTAAAGAAGCAGTTCAGGTCATCTGCCTGCTCTCGGGTCCCCTCCACCACAGTATGTGGCTGATTGTGGCCCGTGATCTTCTTGAAGCCCTTCCACACCTCCTTGGAGCTGTGGGCCTCTAGCCCGCCCTCCAATTTCCTCCTGTATTCCTCTTTGGCTGCTCTCAGCTCCTTCTTCACCTCCTTCTGAGTGGCCCTGGCTCCCTCAGTGTCCCCTGCCTTAAACAGCCTCCTCTTCCTTTTCAGAAGGTTCTTGATGTTCCCATTTATCCACGGCTTGTTGTTAGGAAAGCACCGTACCTTTTTAATGGGGACGATGCTCTCCTCGCAGAACTTGATATAGTCTGTGACACAGTCTAGCAGACCATCTATGTCCTCCCCGTGGACTCTCTGGAACATCCCCCAGTCGGTTGTTTCAAAACACGCCCTCAGCTCCTCCTCCACGTCTTCTGACCATTGCTGGACAGTCCTGGTGGTGATAGGCAGCCTTTTTATGATGGGGGTGTATGTTGGTTCCATCCAGACCATATTGTGATCGGATGCCCCTAGTGGCGGGAGGGCAGTGGATGTGTAGGCTCCCTTCACATTGGCATATAGTTTGTCTAGTATTTTGTTCTCCCTTGTTTTACATGTGACATACTGGGTAAAATCCGTCAATGTCTTTTCCATATTTACATGGTTGAAGTCCCCATTCACAATGATAAATGCGTTTGGGTGAGCGGTCTGTATCCCCGCGATACAGGAATGGATGACGTCATTTGCGCGCGCCGGGTTCGCGCTTGGTGGAATGTAAATAGTCACAGCCACAACATGTGAAAACTCTCTCGGACAGAGATCTGGCCTCAAACCTAGCGCCAACAGTTCTATGTCTGGAGTGCAGACTTGCTCTTTGATAGTGATATGACCTGGCTTGCACCATTTGGAATTAACAAACACAGCGATCCCGCCTCCTTTTATCTTACCGCTGTTTCTCGTTCTGTCCGCGCGGACCATTGTGAAACCATCTTGTTCCACCGCCCCGTCTGGTATACCAGGATTCAGCCAGGATTCAGTCAGGAATAGCAGGCTGCATTTCCCATATTCCCCCTGTCCCTTCATCAGAGCAGAGAGCTCATCAGCCTTGTTGACCAGCGACCTGACGTTCCCCATAAGAACAGACGGCAGGTAGGTCCTATTTGCTTGTCTGTCTCTCCTCGCCCTCACGAACG
>NC_137679.1:33439830-33469830 GCF_963989245.1 Nansenia antarctica | reverse complement strand
ACCACCACTAACCCACCACAAAATCAGAAACATCAGTACCAGGTGGTTTGGATGGGCTGTTGTTAACGTCATTTGCATGTCTGGCCACAGAAATATATTGGAAGAGAGCAAGACGTCGTGATCTAAAGCAGGCAGACCCTCCGCGGTTAGACCGACTTCAACGAAATATTTAGTCAGGCCTTGATTAAAGATTGTGAAATTGTGAGATTGTGACCAACGTTTTATAGAGTTTTTTTTTCTTCTTTTCTTTTAAACTTGTGTTTGTGCTCCCCAGGGGAGCGTGTGAGTCAGAGGAACTGGCAGGGCGTTGTATAACAGGAGCTGAAAGGCGACGGTGACAGAGAAGGTTGCGTTGACATTCTCCTTTTGTTTCCCTTTCAATTCAATAACTATAATTCTGTCATTGTAATGATGCCCAAATTGACTTCCCTTTCAGCTGAAGAATAGTTTCAAAAGTTCCAAAACACAATGAGGTACCAATTTGCTGTAGATCTATTTGTGTTAACTGTTGTGCAAATAGGTGCTTAACATTTGTATTTTAGTGTGAAAGTAATGGGAAATGACTGTGAGAAATAACTGTTTTTGAAGTAAGACGTTGATAATATTTTTGCTATAATGGATATTGCTGATACAAATGCTAAAAAACTGTATGAGAAAAGTTGCAGGGTTCATTAAACCGTTATACAGTGCTTGGAGACTCCCAAGTTGAATTTATCACCCACTCTATACTTGCTACATCGCTGTATGTGGTTAGATTATGATATCATTGACACTTAATTGAAAGTGAAACAGTGGATTGTATGGTAATTGTATGGTAATTTTATTTAATAAAAATATAACATTAATTATCAAAGCCATAATCAGTGCAGATGGAGCGTGTCCAGAATCTCTCTCTGTTTCGAGGTGATGTTGCAGTGGTGCGCGCACACACACACACACACACACACACACACAGACACACACAGACACACACACTTGTATCATTGACAATACCATCATTCATACAAATCTGGTTTCCTACAGGTGTAATGATTTCTGTTGTCCTGCTCCAACACTCGCACACAATCAGCCATCTGCTTTTCCCTCCTTCTCTGTAGTTTATTTGTGTCTTTCACACACACACACACACACACACACACACACACACACTAGTTCATGTACAAATTGTTATTGTTTTTCATATGGTCACACCGCTCATAATTTGCTCATCTTTGGCTATATTGCCACTCCAAGTCTCCTTGTGTTGCCTCCTTTGTTTGAAAATTATGGATTTGCAGTAGTCTGGATGGCCAATGCTGTATCCAGTGTGTATGGCATCGTAAATGGCCATCATTTACAAGCCAGACTCTGAAATCTGGTCGTTGAAGTACTTAGTTTCAGCTGCCTGCTGTGAAATGAAATATTAATGTGATTTAAGATGTATCATAAATATTCATACCGTATTCATGAACGCAAGCCTCCAGACTTGTGAATACGTATTAGATACAGTGAGTAGCCTACTGACAAGTTAATTGACTGTAGGTGATTAATCATAAAGCTCAAGTTCTGGCCGAAATGAAATCACACTGATTCAATATTTAAACACAGGGAATAACTCGCAAGCATATCACATGAAGTATACTGTCTATTATCACATTGCTCGGTTTCAGGTCTCAGGTCTGGGGCTGGAGCTTAGATGATGGATTGTGGACTATAATGACTTCTCAGACCATTTCTGTGTGTTTGTCCATTTTTCACTCATGTTCATTGCAGAGAGGACGGTATTCTGTTCATGAACAAATGTGGCTGTCTGTAGAATGTCTCTGAAGGCACGGCTATGTCAATAGTCGGCTTTACAAGCGCTGTGTGTGTGTGTGTGTGTGTGTGTGTGTGTGTGTGTGTGTGTGTGTGTGTGTGTGCTGCATCCGCCCCTGCTATTAGTCAGCCTTACAACTTTAAACACACAATGGCACTCTGAACCTGGTTATTGGACTATCACTTATGCCCTGTATCAGAGAGACTTCTGGCATAAGGAGCAGCTCTATCACTTACACAGTGGGCAGACTTGAAGTTGGCCCCAAACCACTGATACAGGCTCAGAAATGCTCTTCATCCATAATGGTTTTAGTGTGCATTGGGTATAGGGTAATCTTAGTTTAGCTTAGTTTATTAGGATCCCCATTAGCTGTTGCTAACGCAGCAGCTACTCTTCCCGGGGTCCACACATAACATACAACACACAACACTGTACAAGAACAGTGATAGAAAAGTTATAGAGAAGAATAATAATACAAAGACAATACTACATTCATTTCAAATAAAAGAGAGCCTGATCATCACACACTCCATATGAGAGTATGACACTAGATCTGCGGTAAATATGCTTCCAGGTCTACCGTTTTTTTACACTTTGAGATTATTGTTGCATAGTGAAAAGTGCTTCATGAATGTAATAAATAATAATTATTAGTATTATCATTATTATTAGTAGTATTAAACTGCCTTGGGGATCACACCCTCTTAAAAAGGAGAAGAGAACATAATAATTTAGTAGGTCAGAATCTAGTTCATGCATGAATTTCAATTTCTAATCAAGGCTCATTTGGTTGATTATCCAACAGTCAGTTACTATTTAAATAATTATTAGTTGTTGATGTGCCCTGAGGCCTCCTCAATCAACAGAGTTGATTAGGCAGGAGGAGAGTTGAGCATCCAACAGGTTATTTGCATATCAACAACCCTGTACCCTGTACACATCATCACCAGCAGCTGTGTGTGTGTGTGTGTGTGTGTGTGTGTGTGTGTGTGTGTGTGTATGTGTGTGTGTGTGTGTGTGTGTGTGTGTGTGTGTTGTGCGTGTGTCCACAAATACAAGCCTGCTTGGGGTGTGAAATCTGTACACAAGGCTCATTTTCAGTCAAGTCCCCAGAGCAGAAACACAGCATACAATATTGAAGAGGTCTTCACTCTTGTGGTTCAACATGGCAAAAACAACAACACTGGTTATCATGGTTGTATAACGGTAGATAATATATACTCACCAAACACATAATATACACTCACCAAACACTTTATTGAACTCATTGTACTAATACTGGGTAGGGTCTCCATTTGCTCTCAAAACAGCCTCAATTGTTTGTGTTTTCATTGATTCCACGAGACGTTGAAAACATTCCTTTGAGATTCTTCTGGTCCATGATGACATGATTGCATCACGCAATTCCTGCAGATTTTCCAGGTGCACTTTCAAGCTGTGAATCTCCCGTTCTACCACATCCCAAAGGTGTTCTATTGGATTCAGATCCGGTGACTGGGAAGGCCACTGAAGGACATTGAACTCATTGTCATGTTCATGAAACCAGTTTGAGACGACCTTTGCTTTGTGACATGGTGCATTATCATGCTGGAAGTAGCCATTAGAAGATGGGTAAATTGTGGCCATGAAGGGATGCACATTGTCAGCAACAATACTCAAATAGGCTGTGGCATTCAAGCAATGATTGATTGGTATTCTCTTGGGCTCCAAACAAGTCTGTTCGAGTCTCCTTCGTGCAAATCAGATTCTATTAATGGAACACAAGTGTGTGTGTGTGTGTGTCTGTGTCTCTCTCTCTCTCTTTCTCTCTCATTCTCTCTCTCCGTCTGTCTCTCGTTCTCTCTCCCTGTCTCACTCTCCCTCTCCCCTTGAAGCTACCTGAGTGCGTGTGTGCGCGCAGGGGTGGATCAAACCTACAGACATCAGATATCACAGCTACTTGCGTCATTGTGCCCACACCTGTCACCTGGCAGACGTCTCTGACGCCCCCCCCGCCCAGCCATGCTGGATCACTTCTCTGTAATGAGCGCCAGCCACGCACCCGTGCTGAGGCCCTGGCAGGCCTGGCATCCCAACAGATTTTCATTTCTTTAATTAATCATCTCCAGGCTCCCACTGCTGCTGATTAAGCCGGCAGCTTCAAGGGGAGAGGGAGAGAGAGAGAGCGGGAGAGAGAGAGAGAGAGAGAGAGAGAGAGAGAGAGAGAGAGAGAGAGAGAGAGAGAGAGGGAGAGGGAGAGGGAGAGGGAGAGAGAGAGAGGGAGAGAGAGGGAGAGAGAAAGAGAGAGAGAGAGGGAGAGAGAGAGGGACAGAGGGAGAGAGAGAGAGGGAGAGAGAGGGAGAAAGAGAGAGAGAGAGAGAGAGAGAGAGAGAGGGAGAGAGAGGGAGAAAGAGAGAGAGAGAGAGAGAGAGAGAGAGAGAGAGAAAGAGACAGAGAGAGGGATAGAAGCTGGAAGGCTGGCTTCTGAGTGGAGTTGCCCATTATTGATCTTGAATATATTGAAGGAAACAGCACATATGCACAAGACTAGAGCATGTAATATGAAAGAGCCCAGAGGACCTTGTGTTTACCTTACTGTGTCTGAGCTTATTACAGATAAGTGTAAGCTGCTTCCACCAGCATTGCCTTCCAGCGTGTTATATCATGGTTTATTTATCCACACAAATCCCTGGAAAACACAAAAGCAAATACAACTACATTGTGTGTGTGTGTGTGTGTGTGCACGCATGTGTGTCTCTGTGGAACCTATTAAAACTAAAGGTTAGACTCAGTTTTTATTATTGAAATAAAGCCTGCCTCAATTTAGCAGCTAGGAAAACACTTGTTCAGGCTCCATTCTTAAGTGTTCTAGACTATGGAGACATTATATACATGCATGCTGCCTTCTCTTCACTTTGCTGCCTAGACTCTGTATATCATAGTTCTCTATATTTCATACCCAACTCATTGCCCCGTAAACATCACTGGGTACTTCATGACCTGGTTTCTTGGCCTTCATTAAGCCTAAGGAGACAGCATCACTCATATATCTTTATTTACAAAGATAGACAGCTATTTCCCGCCCTGGTCATGGAATAACCTCCACACAAAAATGACACACTAAAATGTTATAATCTCGTCTCCTTGAGAGAGTTCAAAGCTCTGATTGGAAATGGTAAAAAACTGAAATGTGCAATTGCTACTCCTAAAATGTTTTTTTATATCTGTTATTTATTGTTTTATTCACCAATTTTGTAACTTGTATCTGTACTGGTGTGCTGATCTCCCTCGACAAAGAGATCTTAATCTCAAGGGACCTCCTGGTTAAATAAAAGTTAAATTAAAAACTAAATAGGGCTGCTGTCCTACATTGGTGTTCCTGATCCATGTCATTAGAAAGCTGGCAGAGACAGAGTGTGTGAGATACACAGCATGTGTGTGCTGGTGACGGACTGTTCTACAACGCCCCAGATTTGGTAATATACCAACTGCTGGGTATTCACACACATACTTACACACACACTCGCACAACACGCACGCACGCACGCACGCACGCACGCACGCACGCACGCACGCACGCACGCACGCACGCACGCACGCACGCACGCACGCACACACACACACACACACACACACACACACACACACACACACAGTAGGGTGTTCCGGGGGCATCCCCACCAGGAAAGATGTTCCAGCCCAGCACCTCAAACAAATAATAGTATTCAATTTATTTGGTTACTTTAATCAAAAAGTCTAATACTTTATTGTGGAAAGAGCAAGAGTAAGACGCAGATAGCACGGATCACCTTACAAGTTACAAGCACAGCAATTAACAAGCTTTCAGGCAGATTTCAAAAGGTTTTATTATTTTAAATTACGCATGTCAAGATTAACACTGAACAAATAGCACTCCTGAGATACTGAGGCTCTTAATGCCTTTCATTAAGACCATTAAGATTTTGATACTTGCGAATCGCAATTATTTGATAATTGGTATCGCAAGGAACACTGAAATGTAAACGTACAGAAACCACAACATCGGCTCATATGAAGGAAGGGAACTCATCACACGTGTTATAACTCAATCCACACCGATTCAAGCTAAGAATCTAGATTTGGTCATGACGATCATTAAGACGTTTAAAAAAGGCACTCTTTTCCTTCGGGGTCCCAAGCCCACACTGGTCCCTCAGACCTAATCCTAAAACCTTGGAAAAGGTGTTGCACATAGTAGTCTACTATATCGATACAGTTGAGTTTCCTCCATATTCACCTACCCAATTACATGAGCAAAGCGTGTGACCTTGTGCAGATAGCTAGGCAGGTATCACCCAGTTCTTTCAGGATGAACTCGGAGGACCTAGGGGTAGTGGCAACAAATTGTTTTTGTGTAACAGTATAGACCAGGGGTCGGCAATTAGGTTTGGCCTCGGGCCAAAATTTTTTTGAGCCACTAGATGGCGGGCCAGAACATAATCAAAGGCTAATTTAAGTAATTGATTGTTAAAAAATGTGACACGTTCTAATGCTTTGACTTTTCTTTCGAAAAATGTACACATCGCTAGTCAACTAACACAGCTTGTTTTGTGAGCCTGCTAACAATGTAAAGTAGTGTTCTAGTTAACTAGGTAGCAGTCCAATCCATTACGTTGCAGTATTAGGCTTGACTAGCAAGTTTGTGTTGTGATTCTCAACAACGTTGAAACGTAGTTTCACCCTTTTCCATAGTTTTGAATAATAAATATGTGGACTGACGATGTATCGCAGCCTAACTTATTCTAATAATTATTTAACATCGTTTTATTCTGAATTATTCCCCCCTCCTCCCAGACAAGGTCACATTATTTATTATTGGATTGGTTGTTTGCGTGCCGGGTGAAGTTAGCTAAACAGTTAACCTGCTAGCAAGAGAAACATCATGTCACTCTCCAAAGGTCTAAAGAGGAAAGTTGACGGTGGAAACAGGGCATTTAAAGAGGAATGGACAGCGAACTATACGTTCATCCTACCTGGTTTCATCAATGCAGAGCCGTTGTGAGACTCACATCTTCCGTGCTCACGATGTTCCCTTTCTATACAAGTCGTCCTTTTCGTCAATGAATGTGATAAAGACGCACGAGAGGAATCGATTGATGCATAAAAATAAAAATAAACTGCCTGCGGATTAAAGTGACGTCAATATCACCAGATATCAAGCAAATAGTGACCGATGGGAGATGCCACTTTTCACATTAAGTGAGTACCAAGCCTGTCGTTATTGTATTTAATAACCTAATTGTATTTTGTATATTTTGAATGAATGGCTCATTGTACTTATTATCCCTAATAGCGCGTTTGCTCTGTCGTTTCAGGAGCATAGGCCTACCACCACTTTGCGCCGATTTTGTTGTCAATGTTTTTCACAAAATTAAACAGAATTTGCATTGTTACTGTTCATATGTGTGTTGCAGTCACATACGTAAACATTACGTTTGAATGATTTAATGAGCTGATGTTATTTTTTTCAAACCACACACCGCATGTTGGCTATTTCAGCACCACGCCTTGTCCACCTACTTATGATTCACTATGAGGGGTTCAGCGTCAGTGCGCTTCGGTGCACCCCGCTTCCTGATTGTCTGTCCCTGTGTCATTCACTCTCAACATGGATACAAGTACAATACGCATTATTCAGGTGGAGGTAGATTCTCTATTCGGACATTATAGGCGCGGTGTTGGACTGTCGGTCCGATATTGTAAAAAAAAAAAAAAAAAAAAAAAAATTTTAAAATAAGTGGATTCTCAAAATAATCTGCTGGGCCAAATATTATTGGTGACGGGCCAGCAATGGCCCACGGGCCGCCTATTGCCGACCCCTGGTATAGACTATCTGGCCATGCTAGAAAGGATGAACGTACAAACTGCAGATTTTCTCTGGAGATTCTCAGCAGTTTCTTCTAACCCTATACTAGCTCTACAGCTCACGTTTGTCCTTTCAAGCATGACCATCTAGAGACTACCAGACATCCAGGGAGGGTAAGGTATGACCTGCCACACCATCATCTGGTGGACTAGTTCAGGTCCTCATAGAGGATCTCGTCTATGAGGACATCATTGTCATCCACAGGTATGTCCTGACACAGCTGTTCTTTGAAGGCCATAGCGATGGTGTAGGGTTTCCCCCGTGCGTGTTTCATGCAGCGCTCCAGGTAGGTGTCGTAGAAGCCCTTCCCGCGGCCCAGGCGGTTCCCACCCCTGTCGAACCCCAGGCCAGGCATCAGGATCAGGTCCAGACCTCCTGGGTGGGAGGAAAAGGAAATTCAGAGAAGTGGTTCATCAATCCAGAACAAAATGGTGGGTTCACTGCCACCGACTTAAAACTGAGCAGTGGCTATAAATATTGTTTTGTACATTTTTGAGTACTGATATAACCTCATGACAATAAGAATACCACACTGAAGTGAGGTACATTGATGTAGTTACTGAAAACACTTGAACTAGGCTACTAGGTGATATTCAACAGTAAGCATATTAAAACAAAGGTTGGTTCAAGTACGGGTTTAAGTACAAACCATGCTGCCTACAGAAGAGAAGAAGTCAAGTGTGGATACAAATGGTATTATTCTCTATTACAACTGACTCATATCTGTGAACTTCAATTATTGATGCCATAACTAAAACTTTCATTTCCAATTTCAGTCCCAATTTCAGGTTTTGGGGAAAGAAAATATCCATTGCAATCATATTCTATAGCCTCCACCACAGACCATCATCAATTCTTCATAATTCCAGACAAAACAAGTTCCACTTTCTTTGTTTTCAGAAGTTTTCGTGGACAGGCTCTAAGTCAGTCCCCGTTTATTAATATTATAATGAAATAATGATACTGTCAATAGAAACTGTGTGTGCAGCAGCCATCCTTAGGCCAAATCATGCCCAGCAGAATTCATTGTATGCCGTTTTATCCAGGTGCTGCTGCTTGTAGTTCAAATAACAGACAACATGTCTTACTTTCGAAAATCTGAAATCAAGTCTGTAGTGACAAGTCGAGCATCCCACTCCGTCCTCCTGTGTTTACCGGTAGCTATAAACCCTAATTATGTATCTCCTCCTGTTCTCTCATAAACACGCCTGTGACATTTATTCATCATTCATGGAGATCAGGCAGGGCCATTACGTATACCTTCCTCAAAACAACAACAGCAGGTAGTGGCTTCCCAGATCTCCAGATTGGTTTATTACATTAACTCATTCCTTATTGATGCACTGCCTGATATACATGCATCCAGCCAGATGTTCACATGACTAATCTGGTCATAAAGAGACTTCACTTTATTATTAATTTTTTTACCTCAAAAATCGTTCAGGAATGTCCTTAGGAACGTGTGGGCATGTGAATACAGCTTCCAAAAGCATTCTGTAGATCAAACGCTATGCATCGCTGATGAAGATATGGGTATATATGACAACCCTAGTCGTCTATCTGTACAGTATAGTATAGTGGATAGTGTACATAGCCTTTATTTATGTAAACCAGCTCCTTCCCTTCTTGTGTTTTTTTTAAAGTTTTTTTTCTTCTTTCCTAACACCAGGGGAGCCACCCCTCCTAAATTTCGTTGTTTGGTACCTGTACTATAGCAATGACAATAAAGACCATTCATTCATTCATTCATTCATTCATAGAGGTAAGCTTCCATACTATTTATGCTCCTTTACAATGTAACTATTACCGTATTACTCAGTCAAGTTGATCTCCACTCCGTAGTTTTTCTGTTCAGACATTTCCATTGTCTATCTATTATCCAGTCTTTAATCTGATTCTTAGATCAGCCTTCTATGCACACACATCGTGCAGTCCTACAATGGTACCCCCTCCTGGCTCCGCTGTGCTCTCCAGTCCTCCAATCTAAGTGTCTAACGAAGAGGAAAAAGCTTTGAAGATGTGATTTAGACACCCAGCAGGTGGGCTGTCCTGGCAGGTAAAAGTACACACGCATGCTGGCACACACACGCACACTGCTCCATCCCAGCCGTCCAGTTTTCTGTTTTTTAATTTCAGAGAGGAAATCCTCAGCTTTACTGTACAGTTGGGTAAGAAAGAACCAATGTGCAGCCAAGGAAATCAGCAGTCACCTTGCATCGCAGGCTCAGGACTCAGAGCCACTAAATACATATTGGGGTTCACAGCCGTTAAATCATACGCCTTTCAGACAGCAGATCATAAGAGTATTCACGCGTTTAAGGTTACGTACAGATGTTAACGTACATATTTTAACATGCTGAGCACTCCAACCGTTTTAGAGCAAGAGATAACCATTTCAATGTTCACTTTCTCTGTAACAACAGGCTGTACTAAATGTGCTCTCAATAACAATTGAATGAACAATGACAATAACAACCAATGTTACTCCTACAGATTGTGAGGACTAGAAAGTTGTGGTACACGTCTGCAGGAGAAGCTAGCTTCACTTTGACACCATTGTTGACGCCACTAAGCAGACGCGATCTAATGGATGTCTTCACTCACAGTCAGACTGCAGACACACGCTGTTAACCTTAAAGAATGAATGCTGCCAGACTAAAGGATGTTTCTTCTTGTTTACCCCTCATCAGCAGGCAATGACCGGCACAGCATCCAGCCGCCCCCGCCACCCATGATGCTGTCTGGTGTTAGGGCGATGTTCTTTCTCACAAACACACACAAAACAAAAACACACACACACACCCTTTCTCTCACTCACTCTCCCCCCCCCTCCCCCCTCTCTCAATACAGCACCTCTTGACATTATATCTCCTGTACATTCTGTCTGTCCTCCCACTACAATGTATGAGCAACATTTCTGTTGGGAGTGGGAGACCACATGAAAAGAATGCCACATGGGTCCAAGGTTTCTTGACAAAGCTTAAAAATTAACAGAAGAAGACATGAAACAGAAGTGTTATGGAGTATCTCTGAGCCTAGTCCTGTGTTCCCTTACCCCCGCCATGTCCTGTCCTAACTGGATATCCCCTTTATAACCACCACCATGCCTTGTCCTTACTGGATATCCCCTTTATAACCACCACCATGCCTTGTCCTTACTGGATATCCCATTTATTACCACCACCATGGCCTGTCCTTACTGGATATCCCCTTTATAACCACCACCATGGCCTGTCCTTACTGGATATCCCCTTTATAACCACCACCATGCCTTGTCCTTACTGGATATCCCATTTATAACCACCACCATGCCCTGTCCTTACTGGATATCCCCTTTATAACCACCACCATGCCTTGTCCTTACTGGATATCCCCTTTATAACCACCACCATGCCTTGTCCTTACTGGATATCCCCTTTATAACCACCACCATGCCTTGTCCTTACTGGATATCCCCTTTATAACCACCACCATGCCTGGTCCTTACTGGATATCCCCTTTATAACCACCACCATGCCTTGTCCTTACTGGATATCCCCTTTATAACCACCACCATGCCTTGTCCTTACTGGATATACCCTTTATAACCACCACCATGCCTTGTCCTTACTGGATATCCCCTTTATAACCACCACCATGCCCTGTCCTTACTGGATATCCCCTTTATAACCACCACCATGCCTTGTCCTTACTGGATATCCCCTTTATAACCACCACCATGCCTTGTCCTTACTGGATATACCCTTTATAACCACCACCATGCCTTGTCCTTACTGGATATGCCCTTTATAACCACCACCATGCCTTGTCCTTACTGGATATGCCCTTTATATTTTCTTATGATGACTGATGTATAGATGATTCTTACTTCAGACAAATGTACTTGCAAGTCACTTTGGATAAAAGCGTCTGCTAAATGTAAAATAAAATTGGTGGAATGGTATAATGATCATCAACATGGTCTCTAAGATATGCTGTCACATCAGAGGTGTCTTTACTGTCGGTCGCCTCGTACAAAGTACAAACCATGATATATACATTATAAACAAGACCAGGGAAGACTGACACAGACAGCTACGCTAAGGTGCACCAACCTACGTTGGGTTACGTTCTACTATTTCCCCTGACAACAATCATGACATTCTCTTCTGTATTAGAGTATCCATGTAGGCAGATGACTCACGTTCATCAGGAATGAACTGTGGTCCACTGTGGCTCAGTTGGTAGAGCATGGAGCTAACAACGATTAGGTTGTGGGTTCGATTCCCGCTGGGACCATATATACTGAAAAATGTATGCACTCACTGCAATGTAAGTCACTTTGGATAAAAGTGGCATGCCCTTTGTAACTAAAGGGCATATATTATTATATTGACTGTAAAAGGTCAGAAAAGGCTCTGATGCTCTGATGTTCAATACTTTCTGAAGCCCGTCCTTTCCTTTACATTGGCCAAGTGGAGCATATTTAGGACTTGATTCCGTTTGTCAACATGACATTCAAAACTACAATTAACTCAGGCAGTGCACCATGAAGTAATATCTGAACCAGGCATTGGTATTTAATTTCCTATTCACTTATTTTTATCTAGGCTCACACAGTTTTAATAAGTGAGGTTGACATTCCCCTTCCGAAAAAAGAATTAAAGAGATTAAAATGTTAATGAGCTTTATAGATACTGATATTTTCTTATCACATAAAATAATTGGAGGTGATAACAATAATTTGATGTAACACATGAATGTTACCAACTGTGCTATTGATGGTAACACAACAGCGCCATCTACTGGTGAGTTTCTCACCAGGTTCAGTTGCTGGAATGGTGTAATTTGGGGTGACACATTGAAGATGCCAGATTTACAAAGTATTTAAAGTTTTGACTTTGTTTTTAGTGTTTTACTCACTATTAAAAAACAGGTGCAAACTAATCTAAACGTAAGGGAGCCTCCCTGTAGCCTAAAGAGGCTTACTTTGCTTGGTGTAGTAAATATTAACGATGCCTGCCTACTAGAAGTTTGCGTCCAAACAGTTCATAATCAGTGAAAATGTGGGTAAGAAGACTCACTAGTATTACAGGATTTAGGTAACGGTCACCAATGTAGATCAGAAAAGTACAGTGGTGCTAGACACTCTATACCATATTGTGTTTCCTTGTCGTATAGATTTTTATCTCCATGGGACAACCTATTTACGTGGTGTGTGTGTGTGTGTGTGTGTGTGTGTGTGTGTGTGTGTGTGTGTGTGTGTGTGTGTGTGTGTGTGTGTGTGTGTGTGTGTGTGTGTGTGTGTGTGTGTGTGTGTAGGTGTGTGTGTAGGTGTGTGTGTAGGTGTGTAATTCTTTCTGACTAACCTGTAGCCAGGGCCTCCTCCCTGGTGTTGTCATCATCGGCAGGCTGTTTGATGTTCCAGGAAGTCAGGGGGAGAGACTCCATGTCCTGCATGCTGGTCAGCCTCAGCATGTCCATATGGCTGCTGCTGGTCTGGTACTTGGGGATGAAGCAGGTTTTACCCTGCTTAAACACGTCCTCAATGATCTCCTCTGTGCGGACCTCGTCGTGCATGCTGAGGAACACTGCGATGCGCTTACAGTTTGCATACATGGGGTGTTTGAACAGCTAAACCAAGAGAAAATAGAATTTAATTGGAGTTAAGGGCTCTGACAGGTTACTGCAGATTGTCATGCAACAATGTCCGTTTCCCAATCGACAAGACGGTTGTTGATTGTTAAGATTAAGATGTTTATTTGTCCCAATTACAATCGTATGAGATACTTTCGCTCGGGGGCTCCATTGAGTACATAACAAGACATAGAATATAACAACAAAATATAAGATATAATTGCTGGATTGTATTATTGTATTGCGTACAGTAAGTATTAAATAGTGTTAAAACTATAGCTAGCATATCAGCAAAGGGTTGTGAAACTGTATTCACAGTCTAAAGACAGTGAGGTCTAATATGTTCTAGAGAGGAGGCTCCCAGTGAAACATCTCGGATGCTAACTGTATTTGAGTGCTGCACTGGTGGCACTTTACCGCTAGGAGGCGACGTCACCAGCTTGAGTTCAACGCTTGAGACACCATAAGTGAATTTGATAAAAATGTATTGGTCTAAAAATCCGTCAGATCTTTCTGTCTGCTGGTGAAATTTGCTAACGAATGCAAATGTATCATTGGAAGATAACAGATTTATTCCAGAATTCGTCATACAAAACCTGATTACGCTGACAATACATATGCATAGAAATTCTATGATAGAATATAGGTCAATATCAGTATGTAGGTCAAGAAATATTGCGTGGATATGCATGATCACAAAGATCATATTTTGTTGTTTTTATTGTCCACCACGCAACAGCTCCTGCGTTTGTGAAGACATGTGCACGCTCGATTATGCTCATGTTTCGAAGTTAACGTTTTAAAATCGCGTTATTACCTTTTGCGAAATAACTCGAGACTGGCGAAGTTTCTCCTGATCGTCCAACCCCGCAACTCGTTTCTTTATTTCCCTCCTCAGAGCTTGCTTAGCTGCACGTAGTGCGGCCATGCTGTCTGATGGAAAACTCGTGTCTTTCCAAAAGATAAAAATGTTCTAATGTAAGTGTTGTTCAAGGCAGGCAGCACGTTAGGCTGGCCTTGGAATGAGCAGTTTGGACATTTGGATTGGACTCCGCTTAGCCAGGCAATCGATGTAGAAGTTAATAATTAATTCAACAGTTAGCATTATCCTCCATACTTAAATACAAAGCTTAGATCTCCAAATCCACGCTTGACAGCTAGCCGAACCATGGCTGCCGTTCGTAGATTTGCTCTGAGAGCGCCGGAGCGCACACTAGGTTCAACGTCATAGAGCGACCGAGTGATTTGATTGGACAAGAGGCATTCCGTGAGTGCTGATCAGATTTCCAGAGCGAATTTACGAACGCCACCCCATGTGTCAGGGTGACTGTGACGTCAGCGCCAAGGTTAGGGTTGGATGATGACAAAAAAGTACTAAACAGGCAGTTTCTGGGTGGGGGCAGGGAGGGATTAGGAAAGGGCGAGAGAGAGAAAACACCGAACACCCCGGAAAGTTGTGAAGTTATTAGCTAGCCTACAACGGCGTTTGTCTGATATTGTTTGGGGCGTTTTTGTGTTTTTTTACCGTCGCTTTTTACTCAAACTAACAGAAAGTTATCGCGAAGGGACTCGTTTTGACACGGGCTGAAACGTACCCAGGCGTCAGGCAGGGAGACCCGGGAGGGAAGGTAAGCCGTATATAGCCTAACCTAGGTAGATAAGATAGCTTTGCGACAGATACTTTTTTAATTTTACTTAGCTACGTTAAGTTAGCTAGTTAGCAAGCCAAAACTGAATCTTTATTGTTGTTTTGTTTATTTATAACGTCAATAATTTAATCAGCTGTCATCTCTGGTTGTAATACCTACTACTTTCATGGTTGGCTGCTAATAATGCTATTAGCTACACGAGTGGGTCACCAGCCAGAGAGAGAGTCAGAGTGGCTAATGCAGATGTAATGCAGCATAACGTTATAGGCTCACGCTTATGCCTTATGCATTTCATGTAACTTTTGCTTCTTGGTTTTTCCATTCCAATATTCTTTTTTTGTTTCTATCTACTGTCAAAAGTACTGGACGTTCCCCTTCCCCCAACCAGCTGTGTTTAAAAGGCTGGTCGGTGGTGATTGACGTGTAACATGTCCAATGATGATTTCGACATGGGCGTGGCTAACTGAACAAACCAGCCAATGACAGTAGAGTATGTGGAGTCGTTTATGACATAGTGGATCCCTGTGCTGATCATGTCGGATGTGATCTGTCGGTCCAGACGCGGAGACGCAGAGGAGTAGAGAGGTTTGACATTCTGGGACGATCGTTGAGGTTGGTCGAATGCAAAGTTACATATTACCGTGTAACGATTTGACTTATTGTCTGCTGAATGCTAGACGTCAGGCGCAATTGTCTTAGCTGCTTATAAGTTACCAGTTACAATGATGCACACTCACCCAGAACAAAAGGGACACTGTTAACAGGACATTAATGGATGTCGACTGTTAATTTAGGATATTGTATGACACAGTTTTGTTTGGTTACTGGTGTAAATCCAATTGATTAATTGATATGGCACTAATACCACAAGGTACAGTATACAACAGTGCCCGTGGAGTGGGGTAAGGGTTAATATGGCTGACAGAGAGAGGGTATTCTTTTTCTTGTCTGATTCTAGTTGCATATTTGCTGAACAACTTTGTGTGCAAGCTTTTTAGGCCTGTTAAACTTTTTTATGTAATGTGTCTGGCTGGCAAATCATGCGGTACCAATCATTGCAAGTCAATTCACTTTGTTTCAGCAGACTTTGTTAAGAGTATCCATGTAGTAGTGTCCATATCTGTTTATTCCCAACCCAGATACAACCAGTAGTAACCCAACTTCATTAATTGTGTGTGAGGCAAGGCAAGGCAATCAATCATTCTCAGACACAGCCAACAATAAAGAATAAGGTTACTCTAATGAGCTGGTAGCTTCTACAGTGATCAGCTGGGTAATCCTGTTCCACAGCTAGTGTTCTTAAAGAATGAAGAAATCGTAGTGTCTGTTTGCCCAATAAACCTACAGTATTTTTATTTTTTTTATTTAAGTAATAGGAATTGCTTGTATATTCAAATATGGCACATACAATGGACAATAAAAATAGGTGTAGGAAAGACAGTTTGTTCACCCAACATTGTCTGCTACCTTCAGTGATGCAATGTGATTGTGACATTAATGGTCTTCCAATTCCAGTCCCTCTGCAGGGTATCAAATACAGGCCTTCCACTCAGATTAGAGACTTTCCATCAGATTAACAGTGGATTAGAATCTCTCTCTCTCAATCTCTCTCTCTCTCTCTCTCTCTCTCTCTCTCTCAATCTCTCTCTCTCTCTCTCTCTCTCTCTCTCTCTCTCTCTCTCTCTCTCTCTCTCTCTCTCTCTCTCTCTCTCTCTCTCTCTCTCTCTCTCTCTCTCTTACAGCCAAACAACCCTGTTACTGTGGCAGGTGTAGCCTAGCCTGGAATTAGTTGTTGATTTCTCATTTGTACACCCACTCCAGTGGAGGTAAAACACCAGTGGAGGCTGGTGGAGGTAGATCTCAAGGGGAGGCTGGTGGAGGTAGATCTCAGGGGAGGCTGATGGAGGTAGATCTCAGGGGAGGCTGATGGAGGTAGATCTCAGGGGACAGGCTCATTGTAATGCATGGTAATGGAATGAGAAATGGTATCAAACACGTGTCCACAAGCCTCCCCTTATCCACTCTCCTTAGCCGCCCCAGTGCCCTTTACGCCCTCTAGATAGGCTCCTTGTATGCTGTCACAGGTCTCTTGACTTGTAACATGGCTGTTTGACAGATCTGAAACCACTGCTTGTTGTAGGCCAAAGTCTCTTGACTAGACCTGATGGAACGTGTTGTGCTGCGCCTTTCTGTAAAGTATTTATTATTGTTGGCGGTTACTCACCTATCGTAACTGTATTATAACAGCCCTCCCTCAATAGGTTTGTGATGGTATCAGTTACTGTTGATAGTATTTACACATAGATGTGGCAGAGCTGACTAAAGCCCTATAGGCACGGGACGGGACTAGTATTAGGACTAGTATTATCTGGGGACCTCTGGTAATTTGTAGTAATTATAGGGGTCGTCTGTGTTCTTAATCGCATACAAATTGTTTATGTTTATGATTTGTAATGTAAAAATTCCACCGCAAATTACCTACCATATTTCGCACAGGTGCTGTGATAATATTAGTCGCGTGCGAATCAGCATGTCAGTAATTTTGTTCTCTGCCTCGTGTTCGAGAACTAACCAATGCGTGTTCTTCTTCTTGTTACACAGAGCCATGACATCGTATCCATCGTATTGTCAGTAAATCTGAGTAAAACACAGACTTCGCTTATTCCGTACGAATGCGCCACACAAAACACAGACGTGGGGGGGGTAATTTCTAAATTAGGCCCCCAGATAATACCAGTCCCGTGCGAATAGGGCTAATGACGCTAACACTTCCACACTCCAAAGCTTGTTAGGATTTCTATTGCTTTCTCAATGAGCACCCCATTACAGTCCAGTACAGCCCTTCCTGCCTCATCTCCCATGGAGAAAATGGCTCTAAACTCAACGCCAGATGTCCTCCTCCAGTATTACATCACCACACAGATCAGTATTATCCCAGGAGGACTAGCTTACTCCACATTGTCAGCCAACTCAGTTTTCATTTCTCTTGGGGGTGTTTTCATGGTGTCTGCAATTTCCAGGGGACAGGCGACGACTCGCTACAGAAGGCCTATTGTAGTTGGTCGCAAAGGTTATGTCGAGGCCACCCATATCCAGATATATTGATGACACCTGTGATAGCCTAGGTCTGTTCTAACATCTCCCCTGTCAAGATGGAGTCTGTCTGTGTGATGTATTGGAGAGGTGTGTGTGATTGTAATACTGTACTACTGTGTTTTAAATGCCTTACAAGGGCAGTTTGGCCTAGAGAAGCAGGCGTGAGAAGTTGTTACCCTTGAGGAAGGCAGACATAGCTGGCAGAGATAGGAACAGTCATTCATTATGTTCCTTTTTCTGATATTAATCTAGCCTAGCCTAAATGTTTGTCTCAGGTAGTGTACCTTACAACAGAAGTTGTGCTTATTGTGAAGAGCCACTTGCCAATTTATGACAGGGTGTCATGAAGGATTGAAGTCTCTCAAAATGCAACAGAACTACATTGTTGTGGTCACAGAATTTAGCAGCATTGTGATGCAACAAAAAGAGTCCAGAATGTGATGAACAACTTGTACAACTCTAGAATGTGTCAAACCTTTTTCCCCTCTGTCACTTGACGCCGAGGCCAGCTGGCTAGATAGTTGTGGAGTGTTTTTCTTTACAATTACAGAGGGGCATCTCCATTCTCCATTTCAGAAATCATCCCATTCACCAATTAGGTTACCAGGATGTTCTAGGTTGCCAATCCTGTGAGAGCAGCCGTATTGACATTTCAACTTTGACCGGTTATCATCTACAGGAGGGGATATGGCCCAAGAGACCAAGCAGAACCAGGGACAACTGCCCTGTACGACCGGCTGTGGTTTCTACGGTAACCCGCAGAACGATGGCATGTGCTCCGTGTGCTACAAAGACTTCCTACAGAGGGAGAACAGCAATGAACGAACTAGTCCGCAAGGTGAGCTACAACAACAACAACAACAACAACAACAACAACAACGATGACACTTAAAATGTTCTGCTCTGATCATGTTCGATTTTTCTGCAGTGATTTTTACCCCCATGCTATAAACTAGCTGAAATGTCCAGACACTAGGGTTGGATGGTAATACGGTACCCCGGGGTATTTGAAAATAGCAACACTGTCCGTTTCAATACCGTCATAAAAAACTTTCTTGTGCGCATATATATAATAAACATTGTAAGAGTGTTTTCTGGCACCACTGTCTGTGTGGTTGAAGAGGCTATGAAAGTGGTGACAGAACTTTTTGTAAGCAATGTCATTTGTCAAATAAATAAATAGCCGGTCTAAAAAGACTAACTATTTAGAAGCGATCATAATCGCGTGTCACGTGACAGCTTCTCAGAAGGGAGAGTTAGAAAAACAGATGGCGAGCGCTGCTATATGAACGGTATAGCAGCGACTACATAAATTCATAATTTGAAATTGCCGGCTCCCTCAAAGCTCTACAATGTGATTTTTTAATCCCATGGTAATACCGTATACCCCGGTAAAATTTTGGGAAGGGTTTTAACGGTGTTAAAAATTGCATACAGCCCATCCGTACTAGACACACAGGCCTAGTAAATGAACACAGGCTTGTGTGTCAGGAGTGAGACACTAGAGTGAGACGGGTTTGAGTATTGATTGAGGTGTGTTGTTGTCATTGCAGTGTCTTCGGCGACTGTCAGCAGCATAGAAGAGTCTCTCTTAGCACAGTGCTCTGAGAGCAGGAGCGTAGACGCGCCGTCAGCCAGCCCCCACACAGACACAGCAACGGGACACAGCAGGTACAGTAACAATAACTTAAATGTATAAAGCGCCTTTCAGGGGACCAACGGTCGCTTTACAGAGATTCAGACAAACAGTCAGGCAAACAGTCAGGCAAACAAAAAACAACAACTAAACTAGAGGCCGAAGGCCTTGGCAAACAGGTGGGCTTGAGGGCTGTTTTAAAGGCGTCCAGGGTAGGGATGTTGCGGATCACCGCAGGGAGCGAGTTCCAGAGGGTGGGGGCTGCCACACTGAAAGCTCTGTCCCAGAAGCTTCGCAGGTTAGTGCGGGGGGGTGGCAAGCAGACCCGAGTCTGAGGACCGCATGTTGGCGGAGGAGGTCAGATAAACTGTACTGTAGGGCGCGGGCATGGAGGGACTTGTAGCTGAGGAGGAGGATTTTGTATGAGATGCGGGACTTGACCGGAAGCCAGTGGATGAGGGTGGGGGTGATGTGCTGCCACGGCTTGGTGTGTGTGAGAACCCTGGCAGCTGAGTTTTGTACATACTGGAGCCTGTCCAGGGTTTCGTTGGGTACCCCGAACAGTACACCATTGCAGTAGTCCAGGCGGGGGGATGACAAAGGCATGGACCAGGGTTTCAGCAAGTTTCAGAGTCCGAAGAAGGCGGATTTGGTGATGGACTTGATGTGAGATTGGAAGGAGAGGGTGGAGTCAAGGATGACCCCCAGGTTGTGGAGGTGGGGAGACGGAGTAGCCGTCAACCTGGACGATGAGGTCGGCAACCTTCCGGAGCAGCGCCAGTATCATCCACTTCTTTATCCAACATCTACTATGTCTTCTTCTGGTTCCCTCCTAGTTAACACCAGACACCAGTGTACCATGACAGGGGAAGTCAAAAGATGCGTCCAGCTGAGATGATTCACCCCCCCCCCCCCCCTCCCACCGTTACAAAACACTGCGTTCACAGAAGTGTGTAACATTTTGAAAGAGCTCTGTGGGGGAAGCTAGAGTGCTGTTGCGACACATGTCTTCCTGTTAGTCTAGCCTAGTGGGGGTGTACTGTAACTGACAGGAGTGATGTCATCATCCCCTGAGGCCTCAGTGGGAGACGTATTACACTTGACGTTTCAAGTCTGCTTTCCTCCAGCGTGTGTGGCAGACTAGACAGACAGACAGACAGACAGACAGGCAGGCAGGCAGGCAGACAGGCAGGCAGGCAGGCAGGCAGACAGACAGACAGGATAATGGGCATGATCTGGCAGACAGACAGGAGGCTCTCGGGGGAGCCAGGGATAATGGACATGATGAGACAAGACAGACAGGCACTTGAGAGAGCCAGGGTTAATGGACATGATGAGACAAGACAGACAGACAGGCACTTGAGAGAGCCAGGGATAATGGACATGATGAAACAGAGGTAATAATGAGCCCCTGCTGTCTGTCTTCACAGCCTTTTGAAAATTAAGGCGTGAATATCATTCCGCCATATTTTGTGAACACGACAACCCTCTCTGCGAGCCAGGCGCAGGTGGAGCACAGAGGTGTTTGGGCACCATATGGTCACTCTTAATAATTGGCCGCAGGCGCAAGTCGTGCTCGAACCTCTGATTAGGCTTGCGTGTCTTGCTTGCGCCCGTTTGGAAATCACCCTGTTACTTCTCTCTATCTGCTTTCTCATTTCAAGGATTAGGCTGAGTAGGACCAGACAACGGGACAGATGTTTTTCTACCCTCCAGAACTAATTTGAAGCGAAAGCTTGGTAAAAATCAATTAAGGTTTTAATCAAAGTGCGAATTGATAGTATTTAGACCTTTGTGTGAACGCAGTGTGGAGAGACTCTGAGAATTCCACGGAGAGAATTCCATTACGGAGAGCTGCAGCAGGCCAATCAGCTGTCAGCGTGCTGCAAACTGTGACACTGACTGTGGTGTGGTCAGATGTCGGTGTGTTTTAATGACATTAGTGTTGTAGTTAATGTAGCCTGTCTGTCTGTCAATCTATCTTGTCTGTCAGCAGCTGCAAGTGTTATTGTAATGCCCTCTGTTCAGTGGAATAAAGTTTGAATAAAGATGGACGGGGCGGCTGTGGTGCAGGAGGTAGAGCCGCCGTCTAATGATCGCAAGGTTGGCAGATCGGTGGTTCGAGCGCCGGCTGGCCACATGTCGAAGTGTCCTTGGGCAAGACACTGAACCCCAAATTGCTCCCAATGAGCGGGCCGGCGCCTTGCATGGTAGCTTGCCGCCATTGGTGTGTGAATGTGTGTGTGAATGAGAGGCCGTTGTAAAGCGCTTTGGATAAAGGCGCTTATGAGTGCAGTCCATTTACCGTTTAGATGGAACCAATTGAATTGAATAAAGTCCTTGCATACAGTGCCCTGTATAAGTAGCCAAACCTTTGGGTACTCTGAACTATGCACAAAAAGTGTTGTCATTTCTGGATGGTAAAACCAATGTGTACACAAATGCCATCAAATAAAAGCTGAGAATCTCTACTTTAACCTCATATTAATTGTTGTCTAAAGGTTTGGTGTGTAGTGGGCCAAAAGAAGAAAAAATGCTCCACTGTCCAGGTCCTTACTCGGGCACTGTATTTAATTTTTGTTTACATAGTCGAGGTTGCTACCGATGATTGACACGCATTGATTTTAGCCTCTCCTTCTCTTTCCAGTGTTGCATCCAGCCAGACTGTGTCGACACATTCAGGAGAGGAGACCGCCACAGGGGCTAAAGTAGACCTGAAAACAGAAGAGTTACAAGGTACTTTCTTTCCGCACAAACCTTCCCTGCCGGTCCTGTTGCCGTGCTACCACCGCTGATCCTGTGAACAGCCCTGTGAGGCTGTGTGGGTCAAACCGACATGTTAACACACGACGATAGACGGCCTTCAGCTAGCACACATACTCGGTACACTCCAGCATTGGCTACATCTCTGTTTGCTTTGAGATCAGCATGAGAGAAAAAGCCCAAAGTCCAGTGGAGAGATTTCACTTGGGCATGCCCCAATAATCCTCTCTCACCAGATGACAGTTTCAGTGGCTCCGTCTGTGTGTTTCTGTCCTCCCGTAGGCGTGTGTAGTGCAGCACCAGCCGCAGCAGGAGGTAGCAAGCAGGAGGAGTTGAGTACAGCAAGTAGCTCAGGGACTCACTCTCATAGCCAGGACAGGAAGTCAGGGAGAAGCCCCTCCCTGAAGGCGGGTTCACGCAAGAGGAAGCTAGACCTCCATGACCCCCGTGTGCCAAAGGGAGAGAGGGGTGAGTGTGTGACCCCCCCCCTAGGCCCCGACCATGTTGAAGTATGCAGACCTGGATGGACCAGTTAAGTGTTCCCAATATGCTGATGACTCCACTTAGCCTTAAGGAGTGGGGAGGTTCTTAGGCCATATTTCTTACACTTGGCTTGGTTGTTTCGGACCTGCAAAATCAAAGGGGCAACAGAAACAGAACATTTGCCATAGAGGTGATGCTGACTGTCCCAGTTGTCTCTGCCCCTCTTCAGCCAGTGGGATCCCAGGGGATGGTAGGTGTCAAGCCACATGGTGGAAAACCATTCTTATTCCATTAACAAAAAGCAAGGAAACAACAGCAAGTGAGTTAGGAGTATTGGGACACAGTTCCAAAACACTAGCCTACTAAAACAGGAAAGACAACTGCCAAAGTCCTCCCGTGTCAGCATGTAAGGCCCTGGTCTAGGCTGTACAATATGAGTTCTCAAAAACAAAAAAACTAAAACACAAAGTAAAAAAATGTTTACTTTGTTTAGGAAGAACAAATATCAAGAAACGAACCATAAAGGAACTGGTTAGTATTTTAAGATTTATTGCAGTTGAATGTTTACTGAGGCCGAAAATCCTAACTTGAGATCTCCGTCCGTAACTCTGACGTCCACCTAGATCACACAGGGGGTTGAGAGAGAATTGCGCCGAACGTTGAGTTACACTCGCAGATCTCTAGTTAGGATTTCAACCTGTGTGCACCTGACCTCACCTAAAGGCAAACGACTGGCTCACGAGAGAGTTATGTTCTGTTGTGGTTTTGATTTATCATAAGACAACGAGGGGAGCCTCAGGCCCTGCTAAACTAAGCATTCTACACCCGTTATTTTCAAAGAGAACAAAACATTCATGGAAAGAGCAAATTAGTCATATAAAGGTTTAGGGAATGAATAATTAAGATACGTGCTGCCTGAATTAGTTTTTTTTTTCTTCTTTTTTTTCATACATTGTATTCCCTTTAGAAAATAACAGTTGCAAATCTTGCAATACAAACGTGACTGTGCAAAACCTTCTCAGTACATGTAACCTCCATGGCCTCTGATGGTAGACCAGGTTAGTGTGTCAGTACATGTAACCTCCATGGCCTCTGATGGTAGACCAGGTTAGTGTCTCAGTACATGCAGCCTCCATGACCTCTGATGGTAGACCAGGTTAGTGCCTCAGTACATGTAACCTCCATGGCCTCTGATGGTAGACCAGGTTAGTGACTCAGTACATGTAGCCTCCACGTCCTCTGATGGTAGACCAGGTTGTTGAGCTCTGTCTGTCCCACAGACTCCGTCTCGGTGTCGGAGGACTCGGACCAGGTCGACGGTCAGGAGGACAAGTCCTCAGATGACAAACCCAAAGCCAAGAAGAGCCGCTGCTTCACCTGTCGCAAGAAACTGGGCCTCACAGGTACAGGTACAGTACTGACACACACACACACACACACACTATATATAATAGATTATGTATATGGATTGATTGTGCATGTGTGTGTAGAGATGCACCGATACCAGTAAAACCACTCCGATACAACCTCTCCCGATACCACTTTACCATAACGTAACCTCTCGTAGCGGGTAGGCAGGGGAGGAGCAATGTCAGCAGTTTGGAGATATTTTAGGATAAGTGATGATGATGACAAAAGTAGAGCAGACTGCAAACTATGCTCTGCTAAATTGTGTGACAGGGTCTGGTGAAAGAGGTAACAAGTCAGGAATCGTCAAGTCATTAAATCAATGACCAAAACCGTCATTTTTGTTTTATTGTTTTCCCTTTTTTTCATATTAAGAAAGATGTGTTTGAAGAGTCCACTCAATATAACAAACAGCAGTTTCAGGATCACTAAATACTTATTTTGTCAGCGAATTCAGCTTGTTTTTGATTGACTGTAGCGTCTGCCTTCCTGCTTTGTACTCAGGTGAGTGTTAGTGATACACATGACTTGTAAACAAACTTACGTTTTAAGACAAGCAAGGATTGTGTGATCATCTAGTTGTGTAGTTATGTGTTTTAGCATGTTCATGTTCTATCAGCATGTTGTGATGTGCTAAACATTAAAGCGATGGCAGCAAATGCGTCTGTTTTGATTAAGAACGATTTTCTGCGGTATTTGGTTTGAAGTGTACCAGCACTCAAATAAACATATCTTCCTCAACTATTTTCAGATTTCAATGTATGACACATAATTTAAAGCTTACAATCTCCACTTTCATAATCTGTGAAAGAGGAACAGGAGTACAGCGTCCCGTACCAGCAGGCTCCAGAACAGCCTTTGCACTACTGCTGTTTATAAATACTACCTTTGCACATACCATATGTTTGCACATTGCATATACCTCTATTTATGCATCTCTATAGACCATACTGTACATAGCTACCATAACTGTACATAGCTTACTACTGTCCTCTCCTGTACAGTATACACTTGCCATCACTTGCCATACTGTACCTATCACTACCATGTTTTATATCACTATTTGCACTTCTAGTTAGATGCTAAACTGCATTTCAATCTAATCTAATCTAAAAGAAGAAGAAGAAAAAAAAACAGACCCTGTCCCATATTTAATTTGTTAGTCAGAAAATGAGAACAGCTGATGTGAAGTCATTGTTAGAACTATAATGGTACTATTATTAAGTACTCTTAAGGTACCGGTACTCTATCAGCAAGTTCCCAAATGTAAGTACTTGTACTTGGTCTGAAAAAAAGTGGTATCAGTGCATTACTATATATATATATATATACAGTATATGTATATTACACACACACATTCTATTCCTATTTGTATTGTATTACTATTGTTATTATTACAATCATCACAGCTGCTACTTACACTACACCCTATGCACTACTATTGTCGTGCATGCTTCAACGCTTTTGTATCTTGCTCCTCGATCAACAAGTCAACAGGAATCAACAATACAATATAATCTAGTCATAATACACTGTTGTATTATGACTATATAATATTGTATTGTTGATTCTTGTTGACTTGTTGATCGAGGAGCAAGATACCAAAGCGTTTCACTACATCAATTACGGCTGATGTAAATGCGATGTCTGTGGCACATACGATTTGACACACACACTCAATCACAGCAGGATCACTGTGCACTCGTCCTAGATGAGTTTGTTCAAAGGCAAGTCTCCCCATCTCTCCCGTCTCTGCCTCAGGCTTCGACTGCAGATGTGGCCAGGTGTTCTGTGGCATGCACCGATACTCAGACATTCACAACTGCACCTTCGACTACAAGGCAGACGCTGCAGAGAAGATCAGGAGGGAGAACCCCGTCTGTGTCGGAGAAAAGATCCAGAAGATCTGAGATGGATCCGATGGGAAATCTCACCGAAAGCCTGCGCCTTTGTTTTCGTTTCCCCCATTACTCCTTAATTTGTCGTTGTTCATGAGAGCAACTCATCTACCCCGTTCATTACAAGACCCTTAAATCATACATGCCACTCAGAAAACGCTTCTCTGGAGATTTATTTTACTCGACTTGTTTCCTTTGCCGTTATTCAAAAGAATTTGACCTCTGAAATGTTGTGGTTTGAGACATTTTAAGATTTCTGAATTTATAATAAGTTAAGATATATTATTTTACTTACTGATAGGGCTTTGATTACTCTGAGTTTGGACTGCAAACTATAAATGTTGTGGTTTGAGACATTTTAAGATTTACAGATTTATAAAAAGTTAAGATATATGATTGTGATTACTGATAGGGCTTTGATTACTTTGAGTTGGGGCTGCTTTTCTGGAGTATATAAAAATGCATGTTAAAACCATCAAAGGTATTTCCTTTCCTTTCCATTGTATGTAGCCTCATTCAATAACAGAATGTATTATGAGAAATATGACAGACTTTGTTTTACATTATTAGAAACAAAGGAAAACAGAATCTTGCATACATTTGCTTGTTTGCTCCCTCACCCTTTTGTATAATTGAGTAATTGACGAGTGTGCGTGATCTGCTGTGTAAAAGAGTTTGTGTATATGTTCATGTTTATCTGGAGTGATTGTGAATAGACTATGCACGAGGTTGCTGGTGGTGAGTTTATATGAGAATATAGTCCATTTATGGGTGCACAAAAGAGGTATGACCTGAATTTATTGTTCTGTATTTATGTTATTTAGGTTATTCACTGTCTCAACTTTGATTGGAATAAAGTTTTAACACATTTTTCACTATTTGAAATATTTGTCAATTTGAACCAATTTTTCAGATGAGAATATAATCTGATAATATTTCTAACAAAATACATGATTCACTTGATGGGAAGAACACTCCAGTTATTTTTTATTTTATTGTCAGCAAGCAGAATAATATTCCCCAAACCTGAATATAAGGGTTAATCAATTCTGGTGCACAAAATTGCTGAGTCATTTTGGCAAAACATTCAAGCATTCTTGAAAAAGGGTGGATATAAGAGAGACTGTGTGATTGGCCGGCGGGTCATTCTAGTGGGAGTGTCTCGTCCTATGGCTGCAGTGAACATCTGGAAGAGGTTACTCACGCTGCTGCTGACTCTGAAGAGTATCCCGGAGTATAACTGCAATTTGAAAATGTCTTTCATTAAAGTAGACGAAAAATCAGACTTCTCTTATCACAATCTGCCATATGGCGTGTTTTCGACAGCGGATAATGTAAGTATATTGATAATAATGCATGAGTGTGCTCTCCTGGTCATTGAACTTCTCGTCCTTCCATACCGGTAGACTGGAAGGTCCGAATAAAACTTCTTAGAACACAATGTAACGGTAATGAAAACATGGCGTTCTTTTGTAAATAAGCGTTTGCGAATCTCTGTTGTTGAAGTAATCCAAAGATCAGGACATGTTGCATACATTGCATACTAATTATTTGGAAATGTCTTGTATATCACAGCCCAGGCATAGGATTGGGGTGGCTATTGGAGATCAGATAGTGGACTTAAGTGTGATAAAGTCACTCTTCAAAGGACCCGTGCTATCCCAGCATCAGGATGTGTTTGACCAGGTAATGATGATTGATTGATTGGTATGATTGTTTGATCACTAGGGGGGACAGAATACACCACTGACTTATACAATGCTATATGCACATCGTTTGTATTTAACAGGGCAAGGCACGTTTATTTGTTTGGCATATTTCATACAACAGAAGCAATTCAAAGTGCTTTACATAAAGCATAGAAAGTAAGAGGAGAATAAGTAAGAAAATAAAAGCAATAAAAATAGATGTTGGAATGTTAGGAAGATTGTCTCAGCTGACCTTAGGGGCCTTGCTGGAATATAGGGTGAGAGGAGGGCTGATAGGTATTTTGGGGGCATACTGTATGTTCTGTTCTGTACTGTAAGAAGCCAAGTGCTTTTCTTGTGGAAATTACTACATTTTCTTGTCAATGGGGCCTTGCACTGGCAGTGTTTCCAGATCAGAGTGACAATTTCCAGCCCAATCAGTCTATAAACCACAAATCCACCAAAAAACAGCCCAAAACGTATATTGCCAGGAAACCGATTAACCATAGACTTACAACCAGGCCACAAGTATGAAAACCGCCCAATCTGGTAACACTGTGCACTGGTCCAGCGTGAGAGCCATGTGTGCCTCTCTCCTTGTTTCATCCCTGCTGTTCTGAAAACGCATGTTAGTTGGTGGGAACTATTCTTACCACTCCGGTCCTTTCACACAGAGTTTAGATGAAAAGAATAGAATGCTTGTCCACCGGGATATAGAAATCATCTCAAAGATAATCACATCGAGCATGGCACAAATGAATTAAAAACAATGAACATTACAATACACAACATAATAATAATAATAATAATTGTTGCAAGGCCAATAATGAATTGCCCTCCCCCCTGGGTTCCCCGTGTCCTAGCCCACCCTGAATGCCTTCATGGGCCTGGGGTACGAGGCGTGGAGAGAGGCCAGGAGGAGTCTGCAGGTGCTGCTGGCCGCCAACCACACCACTCTGAGAGACGACGTCAGCCTCAGGAGCAGGTCGGCTTCTAGTTTCTGCTCTAGTTTCTGCTCCTCCTGAGACATCCACTACCCCCCAGCACTGCGTCTCCTGAGACACCCGCTTTTCCTCTTTACTGTGTCCCTTATGACTTCTACTGCCCCCCTTGTACTGTTTCTCTGTTCTCCAGTGTCTATATATATATATATATATATATATATATAAAAATGCCAATGGCCTCTGGCCTGAGTTCGATTACTCTTCCTGATACGACTGGTGGATTTATGATTCACTTGCTTAGTCAAATGAATTGATTGTTAGTCGCTTTGGAATAAGGCGTCTGCTAATGCCAAAAATGTAAATGTAAATGTAGTTTAGATAATTCTGTCATTTCCAGTTTTGGCTGGCCTGCTTTTGAGCACAATAGACAAATGTGTCTCGTGTCTCGAGTTTACGAGTGTGCGTGACCTGCTGTGTAAAAGAGTTTGTGTATATGTAAACGTTTATCTATTGTGCATAGTCTATTCACAATAGATAAACTTTAACATATACACAAACTCTTTTACACAGCAGGTCACGCACACTCGTAAACTCGAGACACGAGACACATTTGTTGCTGGTTCTGAGTTTATTTGAGAATATAGTCCATTTATGGGTGCACAAAAGAGGTATGACCTGAATGTATTGTTCTGTATTTATTGGTCTGTGTAATATTCTGGTTATGGTATACTCTCACTGTTCCCTTTCTTCAGTTCATTGATATTGTGTATAACAAGGTCTTGAATGTCACACTGTTTTCATGTTCCTCTGTGTCCTCAGCGCGTTTGTCCATCAGAGTTCAGCCAAGATGCATCTTCCTGCTGAAATCGGTGAGCACTTCCTCCTGTGACAGAAACAGTTGCCTGCAGCCAGACAGATGACAATAGCCCAGTCCAAAAGCAAAAATCCTAGCCCAAATAACCTCAGGGTTGCCAGCTGTTATGACTGAAGCTCCCCTAAGCCCATTGGATGGGATGGAGAGCCATCAGCATATTGCTTACACCTCAGGTGATCTTACTCTCCCATCTTGCATCTCGTGAGAGGAAAGCCTTCTGAAGTTGTTAGGACACAACTAGGCCTGCCCCTGCGAAGCTATCTCACC
>NC_137679.1:33417330-33427330 GCF_963989245.1 Nansenia antarctica | reverse complement strand
TGGACAGAGACGGGAAGAGGCAGCAAGCTGGACGGTCAGGGCTCGTTAGCTGTAAAGGCCATGCGTGGTGAAATGCTGCATTTGCATTAGAAATGTGAAGGTAAAGAAAAATTAATCAATATGGCTTCCTTCACTGGGACTGGCTTTTCACATAGATGGTATTTCTGTAGCAGAACCTTTCCAAACCGAAGCCATTTTGTATTGAATCACCTTCAGATTTCGAACGAGATTAGATTTGGACTTTGATTGCTTTCACTCATAACTCAGGAAGAGAGAGGGGTTTTTATGATTGATTTTTTACCTATACTTTTTGACCCATACCCAGTGAAACAATACCCGTTTCACAGTTAACCAACCAAGTGCTGACACAGTGCAGATATACGAGATGGATTTTATTGGATGATATTTTATTTGAAAAGACCAACTTGGTCTAAGTTTTTGTAATACTCCCTGTGGCTGAAATCCTGTACACTGTAGGTGTGTGTGTGTGTGTGTGTGTGTGTGTGTGTGTGTGTGTGTGTGTGTGTGTGTGTGTGTGTGTGTGTGTGTGTGTGTGTGTGTGTGTGTGTGTGTGGTGTTGTATTTACTCTCTGCTACAGTTTTCTACAACAGGACTAATCAATGGTCTCCTGTAGGTCAGAGGAGCTGCTAACAGGATATCCTCTCTACGCTACGGCCACGAGGGCAGACTTGCTGAGGCAGGCACTGGTAATAAAGGCCAGCTAATTAAGACTCATTGATTTCCATTAATATAATAGCAGTGTAGCACAGGGAGAGACAACATGGGAGGACAGCCTATGTTTATCACTGCACATTAACATTACAGAGCTGTGTGTGTGTGTGTGTGTGTGTGTGTGTGTGTGTGTGTGTGTGTGTGTGTGTGTGTTACATGTTCATCTGTGCTGCAGAGCTCTAACTCGTGATCCTTTCTGATGGATTGGCCATTGATCTTGTCAGAGTGACGGACGGCTTCAAGTTGTCTGACATTTAAACCTCCACAGGTATGTGGAGCCCAGAAGCAGAGTGGCATTATCTGTTTCCTTTTGAAGAACACTTGTTCAATGTTACTCGATGATTTCTTACATGGAAAATGTTGATTTACATCCTTCTACTACTGACCCAGTCAGCCATTATATCAATCATGGATGCGCTGGCTTAGAAGCCGACACAAATGGGGTCTGCTAACATGGGTAACATTTCACTGTTTTACAAGACGTGCTTTACAGTTATACTCACGATGGCCTTGCACTGTAGTAAAACAGAGGGTCGTATATCTGAACTATCCACAGGGGTAAATAGGGTTGAAATTGGCTCTAGATCTAGGATCGATGTACTCCTCTCAGATCCTAACCGTAACCATTAGAAGAGGGGGAAGCCAAACTGAACTCAGATCAGTGTCTAGGTGTGACTTCCTCTTACTCCAAGACACATTAGCTACCTGTTCTAGGTGTGTGTGTGTGTGTGTGTGTGTGTGTGTGTGTGTGTGTGTGTGTGTGTGTGTGTGTGTGCGTGCGTGCGTGCGCGCATGCGTGCATGTGCGTGTGTGTGTGCGCTTGATTCTGCACCTCCTCTCTTTTCCCCCTCCTGTCTGGACAGCATCAGACTCACTCTGGGAACAGACAGGGAGTGCGTGAATGTGAATTTTTAATGCCACCTTCTGAGCACCATTTCCAATCCAAACAAACGTTTATATACAGGGTTGTAAGTATGGGTGGCCGGGCCAAGAAAATGACAGACTGTTACATTTAAATAAATTAAAAGCGGAAAGGGTGGGTTTAGAGCACTGTTGGCTTGATTAGATGGGAGCTTGTGGAAAAAGAACTGGTCACAGAAAAACAGCTGGTAAAATAATGAACCACTATTAAGTACCATGGCCTCAGGCACGCGGGAAGGTATTTTGACTGGGGGTGCTGAGGTGCTGTCTATATACGCTACAGGGAAAAAAATTGCCAGGGGAAAAAGTATAACGATTTCTCTCCCTCCCTCCCTCCCTCCCTCTCGCTGATTGCTCGTTCGCTCACACGCACACAGTGGCATAACGACGGGCCCCAATGCACGGGCAATAATAGTTAAGCACGCACGCACCCGCACACTACAAAGACGTAACGTTAAATATTTTACCAACAATGTGTTGGAATTTACAGTAATTTCCACTCAGCTCACAGTGTCCCACAATGTCCACAAACATGATGTTGACCATTATTACAGACAGCACTCCATGTCGATTGTTATTGCCTCTTAACGGAAGCCCTTCGCTGCCGAAGAATCGGATGGATCTGAATATCAGTTCTAATACGTTTCTGGCCGTCTGTTGCTCTTTCTCAACAACGTCCGACAGTAGAGCATTAATGGGAGTGTTGTTAAGCTCAGCATCTTCTTCCAACTCCACTTCAATTGTTCTGGCTGATTTAGCATTTTTGCTAAAGAACTCAGAGATTCCCTAGCAAGATATGACCATGTGATCACTAACATTAAAACGAACAAACACATTTTTACATTTATTACAAAAAACACATTTATTTGTATTCCCAAAAGCAACAATAGTTATTATATTGTTTTAAATTATTGTTTGAATAATATTTTTATTTTTTTAATTCAGGCAGGAGGAGCTCCTTCTGCCTGCCGCTAGGGGGTGCTGCAGCACCCTCAGCACCCCCCTTCCCGCGTCCCTGCATGGCCTCTAACTGGGGGGGGGGGCACCTTTCTCCACAGCCCTTCAAGCGGGAGCGTGTCCCTGGGTGGTTGAAACGTCACGCACGCACGCTGTAGGAACAGTCATTAGCTACAACCATTCCTCACTCTGCAAACCACATTGATTTCCGACGTCAGATCTTCCCTCCACGCTCCAGCGGTTTGATTCGATTTAATCCCGTTTTTGTGTTGAATTCGGAGGGCAATTTCACACCTGAGAGTGAGTAGAGATGAGAGACACGAGTGAGAGGAGGTCTTAAGGCTCCTGCGTCACCTGCTTGTCACCTGAGGTCCCCTGACACCCCCTGCCCTTGACCTAGCAGCCCAACCTCCCACCGCGCACCCGAGTGAGAGCACGAACGTCTGACAGGCAAACTTAGCATTCCACAGGAGAGTGAGACTGTGTGTGTGTGTGTGTGTGTGTGTGTGTGTGTGTGTGTGTGTGTGTGTGTGTGTCACGCATTAAGCAACAGCTGAGGGGACAACTGTTGGCCCGGGTGGGGGTGGGGGAAGAGGGACATGGAGGAGTGGGTGGATACGTAGGGAGGTGTGAAATGGTCATTCATATCCGGAGCAAGCTGTCAGTATCAGACATGAGGACTGGAGTCGTGGACACACACACACGCACACGCACACACACACACAATGTGACACAAACATACACACTTAGATACTTTTCATGCTTCTGAAAGCATGTTTGACATGAGAACAACTCTGACCTTTTGACAGAGAGGGCCTCCAGCTGACATGAATCTGCTTGTAAGGAAACAGGGTTAGGCAAACACAATGAGAGAACCGGGGAATGGGGGGGGGGGGGGGGTGGAGAGAAAGAGAGAGAGGGAGCTTCAACATGTTCAACATCGCCAGCTGTCTCCGTGAAAGAAAAAATGTTTCTGACATTTTATTTTAATTTATACAATTTGCATAATGCTAATACATGTCGAGGATTAGACCTGACCTAGAAAATGCACAAGGTCAAATGGCAAGAACTGTGACGAGGGCTTTGTCTCAAGCTGCAACTGTTGCTAAGGATTGTAGCACTGTGTCATTTAGTGTATTATGTGAAGTAGGAGCGGCTGAGAATGCCCTGCGGAGGCAGCGACTTCCCCGTGGAGAATAACTGAATGAAATTAAATTCCATCAAGCTTCACTTGCGACCCAATTACGTGTCCAAATTAATTCAAGATTGGATTCGAATTTCATTTACGCCCAATTAAAACCTCACACAAAGACAACTTGCTCACCCAAAAGAGGGTATTTGTAAGTCATTATACTCTTTATTATAGACAGGCTAAATATAGCGCAATCTCATTTTATCAAACCTCTTTTTTTTTTTGCTGCCACCTGCTGCATATTTGTCTGTCATTCATCGGTTATCTGTGGATTTCCGCATTGACCCCTGTCCCATGACCCCTCGGCACTCCTGTAGATCTGAGAGAATTTGGGTTTTGAATAATTGCTTCGTGTTTCCACTAAAAAGGGCGGCTGTGGTTCAGGAGGTAGAGCCGACGTCTAATGATCGCAAGGTCGGCGGTTCGAGCCCCGGCTCCTCCTGTCCTGGTGTCGAGGTGTCCTTGGGCAAGACACTGAACCACAAATTGCTCAATGAGCGGGCCGGCACCTTGCACGGTAGCTTGCCGCCATTGGTGTGTGAATGTGTGTGTGAATGGGTGAATGAGAGGCCATTGTAAAGCCCTTTGGATAAAAGCGCTATGTAAGTGCACTAGTGCAGTCCATTTACCATTTCCCATAAAAGGCTACATGTAGGTCAGTGGAGGCCGGTGGAAGTAGAAATTGGAGCACAGCTTTGTTGTAATGCATTCCAATCCATTCATCCCCCCATGATGTTGGTGCAGTTCCTTACACCTATCCACTTGTTTCAGATCTACAGGAGTGCCGAAGGAGGCATAGATAGGAGTCTATTTGGAAATCAGCAATCTTCTAAAAAAATGGCTCCAAGACTGGCTATCTGTGGTCTTTCAGCTGAGGCACTTCATAACATGCAAGTCAGACAATCATTTCATAACTAATAAATGCTATCGGCAGAGACATAATTCAAGGACAAACCAAATAAACAACACAACAATAAACAACAACAACATATCAGATTGTGCTCAAGCTAATGGGAAAGCCAGCAGCAGTGGTAAACAAGTACGATTTATGAATAGAACCTAAAAGAGACAAGGAATAATAGTTCATATTGCCACGAGCCATGAGTTATTAGAAAGAGAGGTGCCTGCTCTGCAGTTTGGGGTACAAACGCTGTGTGTGTGTGCGAGTGCGAGTGCGAGTGCGAGTGCATGTGCGTGCGTAGACGTGGGTGTGTTTTTGATGAATGGTACAGAGGACACTATTTTCCCCCTGGTTGGCCATGCTGTCACCTATAGCACGTTTTCAGACATCACTAATGGATAAAGATGTTCCTAGTCTGTATAGTCGATAAGTTGAGACGGAGCAGATGCAAATCAATATATTATTCCATTCATTGTTCTTTACTGTTATAAAATGTACAAAACTGAGATCATTTGGAATCGACAGAAACGGTCGTTAAAATCAAATACCAAATGTACCCGCGTTCTTCCAGCATTCTCTCCACTGTTAAGTCTATACAGTATGTTAGATGTCTGTATTCAGTCATCATCCTCATCACCTCAGTTGGCGGCGGCATCATCATCATCATCATCATCATCATCATCAACAGGCTTTAGTTCAGATAAAGGGAAGGAGCAGTCTGCATAGGGGATGTTCCAGCCAGGTCCAGTCCAGCACTGAGAGGAGGAGCACTCAGGAGGAGTTCTAGTCAGACGTGTGTGTGAGTGAGTGAGTGTGTGTGTGTGTGTGTGTGTGTGTGTGTGTGTGTGTGTGTGTGTGTGTGTGTGTGTGTGTGTGTGTGTGTGTGCAGTCTCACTCTGTAGAGACTGGACCAGAGCTTGTCTCTTCTCGTTCTCTCCTCTCCTCAGTCGGGATCTGGGATCAGTTTTGCCAGATTGGGCTACTATTCCAGCCCAATTGGGCTACTTATGATCACACTGGGCGGTTTTTAGACTGTGATTAGGCTGGAAAACAATCCCATCTGGCAACACTGTCTGGGATACATATCTTATCCATGTCATCCGTTTGGGTCCCGTCCTGCGGGTGTGTGTGTGTGTGTGTGTCTGTGTGTCTGTTTTGTGTGTATGTTTGAATGAGGAACTTGTGTTTGTGCAATGCTTTGTGTGTGTGTGTGTGTGTGTGTGTGTGTGTGTATGTAGTGAACAGCGGGATAGAGTAGCTTGCGCCAAGCGGGCCTCGAACCACGATCCGGCCCCGATCAACGATCAATGATCAACAGGCACTAACCTCAACACCAAGAGAGTTAACCCTCCTGGCGGAGCGGCTAACGGACCTTACACAGTGGGTGAGAGTGTATGTGTATGTGTGTGTGAGAGTGTATGTGTGTGTGAGAGTGTATGTGTGTGTGAGAGTGTAGGGGCGTGTAGGGGGCGGCTGTGGCGCAGGAGGTAGAGCCAGCGTCTAATGATCGCAAGGTTGGCAGATCAGCGGTTCCACATGTCGAGGTGTCCTTGGGCAAGACACTGAACCCCCAAATTGCTCCCAATGAGCGGGCCGGCGCCTTGCATGGTAGCTTGCCGCCATTGGTGGGTGAATAGGTGAATGAAAGGCCATTGTAAAGTCAGTCCATTTAGTGTGTGTGTGGGGGTCAGTCGTCCAAGTGCTGTTCCTCCCAGGTGGAGGTGGGGATGGCGCTGTAGGGGTCCATGATGACCTTGGCACAGCGGATGATCATGGCGACCAGCAGCACACAGAGGAAGGCTATACAGGCCAGGGTCAGGCCCTGGTCCACGTCCACGAAGGCAGGGTCCGGAGTGGTCTCCTCTTCCATCGCTGCTCAGCCTCACACTCACACACCGCTACCATCCTGGTAGCCCTGGTCTGGGAGAGGGGAGGGGAGGAGAGGAGAGGGGAGGGAAGGGGAGGAGAGGGGAGGGAAGGGGAGGACAGGGAAGGGGAGGAGAGGAGAGGGGAGGGAAGGGGAGGAGAGGAGAGGAGAGGGGAGGGGAGGGAAGGGGAGGGGAGGGAAGGGGAGGAGAGGGAAGGGGAGGAGAGGAGAGGGGAGGGGAGGGAAGGGGAGGGGAGGGAGGAGGAGATGAAAAGAGAATAAGAGACGGAGGAGCTAATTCCCATCCATCACAGCCAGTCAGCCAGTCAGAAGCGTGGTGATCTGTAACATCAATAGGATTTATAAGATTTATAGCAGAAGTTGCTGACATTAGTAAAGTCACGACTACTAACTGTATATCAGCAATATTCAAATGTGTAATTCCACACCTCCTGCTGTGCCAGGCCCGGTGCCAGGCCGTGTGTGTGTGTGTGTGTGTGTGTGAGAGAGTGTGCACCTGTATGTGTGTGTGTGTGTGTGTGTGTGTGTGTGTGTGTGTGTGTGTGTGTGTGTGTGTGTGAGAGAGTGTGCGCGTGTGTGCGTGCGTCAAAGGGCACACAGTTCACCCGCACCATTAAGAAAGGAAATAGGTCAATGATCTACGCAGCCTGGCCCTCTGTGCAGCGTCCGCTAGCCAGACATGGAGGATTAATGCCGTTTCGGGGCCGTGGTCCCACGTTCAGGCCTGGGTTCAGTGTTTTAAGACCCATACCGAACTCTGGAGCTCCATAGTCTCATTTTACAAGCCAGGAACATTTTTTTGACACAGATGCAGTTCTGTCATTTTATGTCTATAGAATATCACGCCCTCAGACTGAGCGATAACTACTCTGTTTTTTGGTGGGTTGAGATATACAGATGAGGACATATAGTGATCAATTCCTTTAGTGTTTTGGGAGTTGAGCTGCTTAATCAATATCAGCCTCGGCCGTTATCATAAATTAGTAGCCGGTGCTGAATCAACATGGCTCATGAAATTCCCATTAGTGACAATTCTCCTAAGGAGCGCACTGCAGTTACCATTGTCCATGAGGCCCATTCAAAACTCCAACATCAACAAACAACCACACGTATACAATAATAATAAGCATACAACTAATCTGAACAGACATCTCAATAGAGTTATACAACTAAACAGACAATGATTCACACAAAGTATGCCCATCGGTTTTATAGGAGATCTGCAGTGTGGTAATTATGATTGAGCAAAGTATATAAAAGCGGATAAAACTAAGAGAGAGAGTATTAATCGTCGTGAGTTTGTGGTGACTCATCTTCGACATCGAGGTCCATAAAGCTGTTTACTGCTAGCGGGCAGATAAGGAATGCAACCCTGGATGAAGCTATAAAAAAGCAATTGAAAGACAAAGAGGAAGATAGACAACACCTCTGCTGTTGTTCCCTCATCCCAGGGAAGTTTTTTTGTTTACTTTACCCGTCAATTCTTGGCTGAAATGTTGGTTTATGTGTAGAAGCCATGATAAGACAGTGGCGGAAAACGTCCGTAGATAAGTAAACATTACTTTGTAGTTTATGTCATCATAGTCCATCAAATATTGAACTATTCTTATTTTAGGTTAAACGTGTTGAGATGCAGCGGTGACTGGTGAGTCGTAGCACCGGTGGGTCTGGATGTGATGGATTGCGTTGGTGAGTGGAACTGAATCACCTGATTGGACTGAAACCTCTGGTTTGCATGAGGAATGGGTTTCACTGCCACCGGAGTAACACAATACTTTCCATTTGTCTTTTTCTCTCTCCCTCTTTCTCGCTTTTTCTCCCAGTCTGACTTTGCCTGTCTGTGTTCCTTTCTTTTTTTTCCTCTCTCCCTCTCTTTTTAAAATGATTTGATTCTTTTTTACCTTTTCTGTGAATTGTTACAGAAACGAGTGTAATTTGTAAATGTCATTCCCTCTCAATATATCCATTTCAGAGGAGGCTGGTGGAGGTCACACGTGTTTCTGATTGCATTCCTCATCCCAATAACATTCACATTTACATTTTTGGCATTTAGCAGACGCCTTATTCCAAAGCGACTTACAACAAATACATTTGACTAAGTAAGTGAATCATCTATCCACCAGTCACAGCAGGAAAAAGTAATCTATGCTCAGGCCAGGGGTGTAGCACGAGTGGTTGTCGAGGATCCCTCCAATTGGTTCTTGGCTGTCTGGGAGGAGGTTACAGTAGAGTTCTCAACTGTGATGGAGAAGTCTTGGAGAGGGCAGGCTTTCCCGGGGAGGAAGAGTAGCTCAGTCTTGTTAAGGTTGAGCTTCAGGTAGTGGGCTGACATCCATGTAGAAATGTCAGCAAGACACGCAGAGACACGTGTTGCCGCATGTAGGTCAGAGGGGCGGGGAAGACAGGAAGAGTTGAGTGTTGTCTGCGTAGCTGTCGTATGAGAACCCATGTGAGGAAATTACCGAGCGAAGAGACTTGGTATAGAGGGAGATCAGTAAAGGCCCTGGGGGACCTCAGTGGTGAGGGCTCCTCCCCAAGTCACCTGGTAGGAGCGATCCAGGAGAGTACAGAGCCAGAGATGCCCAGTTCTGAGAGGGTGGAGAGAAGGATCAGGTGATTGACTGTGTCGAAGGCAGCAGACGGGTCCAGGAGAATGAGAACAGAGGAGAGGGAGGAAGCTTGAGCAGAATGGAGAGCCTCCATGACAGCTGAGCCTGTTACACCGAGCCTGTCCTCCGATTTCTACCTCCAACAGGCTCCCCTGCTCCACTTCTGTTGTAGTTCTTCCCATCCACACCTCCAAATCCAGTCCTGTAGTTTTACCCTTGAACGGAAAAGTTTTGCTGGCAAATTCACTCTTTTCCCCCTGACAGGCACATTCTGTGCTGAGCTGTACTGTCCTGAACCGACCCCACAGATCTGCCCATTCAGGGGAGAGAGAGAGAGAGAGAGAGAGAGAGAGAGAGAGAGAGAGAGAGAGAGAGAGAGAGAGAGAGAGAGACCCTGAGGGGAAGAAATGCAACATAATCAGCTTTAATAATACATCTATGCTATCTCTTTATCCCTCCACCCCTCCACGACGCCCTAGTTCAAAGAACTCTTTGATTTGGGCTCCTGAGGGATTCAAGGTAATGTCAGACAGTACCTATGTCAGCGCTTTTGGGATTACCTTACGTACATCACAGTTGTAAGACGTTTCCAAAGAATTTCAACTGACCCATCTTTTTTTCGCTGGGTCCAGTTGGCCCCTGTAATGCAAGGGCTATTTTTTCATTTCTCTCTCTCTCTACCACTCTCACTCCCTCTCCCTCTCACTCTCTCGTTCAGGCAACTGTAACCTTGGTTACCCCATTAGCAATTTAATGGAAAATTGCGTCTGACACCCGCACACCACCCCATGCATACAAA
>NC_137679.1:33309830-33412330 GCF_963989245.1 Nansenia antarctica | reverse complement strand
GGAATACTTTGAAGAGGCACCTTGAAGTGTCCAGTGGAATCACACACAAGCAGGTGTGTTTCATTCACACACACACACACACACACACACGCAAGTGCACGCACGCACGCACGCACGCACGCACGCACGCACACACACACACACACACACACACACACACACACACACACACACACACACACACACTTATCTTGACACACAGGGAAAGCAGTGGAGAGTATAGTGACACACATACACCAACACTGACAAACACACACACACACACACACACACACACACATACCTCTCACACACACACATGCAAACACACGGACACACACGGACGCACACAGACACACACGGACACACACTCACATACAGACAAACAGCTGGGGTGGAATTGCAAGCCTGCGACGTGACACACGCTCTGTCAGCCAGGCGGAGCTGTTCTCCAGACCCTGACCAACCAAACACAAACCCCCGAAACAACGGAGCATCAATAATAGATGATGTTGAAACAGCATATGGAACATTTACAGTCCAGGCACCGTTTACCTCTAGCGTTGAGGTCAACCTGTCCACAACAGAATTATATACTGTACGCTCCACATGTGTTACCGTCTGTTGCCTGAACAACCCCTGGCGTCGGTTGTGGAGACAGAGTGCAATCTCAGAGCAACTGGCCATGACTGACCCCAATGGCTGATGTCAAACCAGATTTACAAGAATGGACGTTTAAAGTACCATCAAGGAGCCAGTACGCAAGCACTGATAGCTGTAATCATTTCTTAATGGGCCATTGATCCTGATCCAGAGCCCGGCTGCTTCCCTCCTGCCAGCTTCTCTTCCCCTGTCCCAGACTCCTCTCTGGTCCTTCTCCCAATGCCAGCTCGCTGCATAGACCTAAATACAGTATAGTACAGTCCTAGTAGGTTGGACACACAGGGGCTCTTAAGTCCACTAGGTTGATACTACTGTCCCTCAAATGGCTGCACTTACTGGACGCTCCAATGGTAGTACAGATGCCTCTCAGGTCCTCTTTAGATATAACTGTATCTATCGATCTCTTTGTTTACACACACACGCATGCACACACACACTCACACGCACGCACGCACGCACGCACGCACGCACGCACGCACGCATGCACGCACGCACGCACGCACGCACGCACGCACGCACACACACACACACACACACACACACACACACACACACACACACACACACACTGTGCATGTACACTAGTTAGGACCCGAAGTTATTCTCAACATGCACAGTCTTGGATTGGATTAAGCAAAGAATTCCAATACTTTAGTCGACACAGTGATGAATTATGGATATTGGATTCATTTTCCCCAGGAGTCTTTTGGGGAAGAATTCTCTCCGCTGGCGGCTTTTACAAGGCTCATCAATTTCTTTTCCATTTTTCCTCAACCAAATCTTAAGAGTTGTATTGTGTCCGTAATTCATTGAGGGGGGAAAAATGCCTGTGAAGGAGTATTTCAGAGATAAATATCTACAAGACAGCCTCGCCTCAAGGCAATTATTCTAATCTACATCCATTATAATGCCCTAGACACCCCAGAGGAAATCATATTTAACATAACTAATAGTACACACACACACACACACACACACACACACTACTAAATGCTCAAAAACCGAATTGACATCCAAACAGAAAGTCACATTACAGTGTATCATATACTGTAAATGAAGGCTGGTGGAGGCAAACGTCAGAGGATGGGCTCATTGTAATGTGACAACCTATGTTTGATACCGTTCCTCATTCCGTTCCATGCATTGAAATGAGCTTGTCCTCAAATTTCTACCTCCACAAGCCTGCCCTGCATATCCTATCAGCCTGTGATCCTCTGCTGTCAGACTGCTAATGCTCCCCCTGACAGAAGCTCTCTGATCGCTTGAGCACATCAAGGCAGAGAATAGATGTTGTAACTCTACAGGGGAATCATCTCCGCTGACTTTGTCCGAGACAAGACCTAATGTCTACAGGAGTGTACATATAGCAGAACCAACCCCCATCTCCCTTCTGTTACCTATTGATCTATGTACAGTTCTGGGGAGGCTGGTGGAGGTAGAAGACGGAGGCTCCATAGCCCAGGGAAGTCAAGGCTCCATATAGGGCTGGTGTAGTCTAGCCCAGGGAAGTCAAGGCTCCATATAGGGGTGTTATAGTCTAGCCCAAGGAAGTCGAGTGAGGGAAGTCAAAAGAGGGCAGCAGGTAACTAGACCACCTGTCTGCTCCAGTGATCTACCCAGGAGGGCCAGTCAAGCATTTCCATTTCCATTTTTGGCATTTAGCAAATGCCTTTATCCAAAGTGACCTACTACAAATACATTTGTCGAAGTAAGTGAATCATCTATCCATTAGTCATCGTAATACTGGCAGAAAGTAATCTATGCTACGACCAGGGGGCATTGGCAGTTCCAAAAGAAGGAACAAATTACTTTTTACATTATTATTTATTTACAGTATAGTAGAGAAACTGTACAGGGGGGTGGGAAGCGGTGGTAGTGGGAAGCAAATGAAGACTGGGGCTGGGGATCAAGGTCAGGGGTGGCTGAACCAAGACAGCAGGAGGAACTCTTCATTCCATCCCAGGCATTACAATTTATTTTATTTTATTCTTGTTCATTCTTAATTTGTACACAGGGGGATCTGAGTCTCTTTTACAGAAAAGCCCCGTAACATAAAGGGATAAAATAAACATCCAGACAGACACAATCGCACAAGATTTCAAGGAAACAAAGGCAGAGGGCGAAGAAAAAAAATCATCTATGAAACAATGAGCCCATCCTCCAATTCCTACCTCCACCAGCCTACACAGTAGAGAGCAGGGGAGGCTGGTGGGGTGGGGACTGAAATCGGAGGACAGGCTCAATGTAAGGTGTGGAATGTAATGAGGATTCCTCATTGAATCCCGTGTGTTACAATGAGCCTGTCCTCTGAGTTCTACCCGCATCAGCCTCCCCTGGTATAGAGATGCTGTGTCAGGCGCTTAGGCGTAGCGGGTTAAGCGTGGACCATGTAACCCTCCTCTCTCTCTCACCCATCCTTCCTGTCTAAATCTCTACTGTATCTGTCAATAAAATGAAAAATATGAGTGGGACTGCCCCACTCAGAAAAAGAAAAAAAAAGATGCTGTGAGAACTAGCCACTGGATGCCGAACTCTTTCAACAATGCTGCATCATTACTGGCAAAGGCGAAAAACAGAGCAGAACCCAGTCTGGAATCGAATGCCTCTGGATTTATTGTCTCCCCCTCGTATCCATCAAAGGAGCATCATGGCTTTATAGTCAAACCTCTGTGTGCCCTGATGTGCCCTCTGATGGGCAGTGTGCTTATCATCCTTTGACTCATTCATTTGAGAGTCCCAACCTATAGTCAGCCCTCCAGTTGAGGGGGGTTGAGGGGGGATGGCATCCCCCCCTGAAATAAAAACGGTAAAAAATCATCCCCCTTCTAAAACTGCCATCCCCCCCTTTCCATCCCTTATATCATTTTATCAATGAACGTGGTATTACTGGTATTTCAACATTTCGTTTTGCGCATATTGAGTAAAATACTGTGGGCGAGGGGGCACGCACACATGCAATGACATTTTGACCAAGTCACTGACACTGAAGTCACTGACGCTGTGGGGATGCTAAAATTGTCCCCATATGATAAAATCCACCATCCCCCCTGATTTTCTTTTACAACTTCAGTACTGCCTATAGTCAAACCTCTGATGGGCTCTGTGCTAATCATTCTTTGACTCACTCATTTGAGAGTCCCAGAGCACCATTCTAACGGTGAGTTCATAGTGTTAGTGATCTCTGTTATGCATCACAACCAAACGTCAACATCAAATGACAACAGATAGATACAGAAACGGATTGTGATCAGATCGCTACTTTGCATCTCTGATGTCATAAAATATCCATTTGGAAATCTATAAGGAGAGGCAATATTTGACTTGCTAAAAGCAATTTGGAATGGATATTCTAACCGTACTCCGACTGACCTCACCCTTCTCTTTATCTAACGTTTTACAGTAAGTCCTGTTCAGTGAATTTGTTCGACTAAAATAATTGCTGATTTTATGGCAGAAGATAAAGGAGTGCTCAGAGTTGTTTTAGAGACATTTATGTAATGACTTGATTCGGAGATAAACTTCTAGAGTGCAGACTCTGCAACGATAAAAAGGATGGTCTACTGTAGATTATCCTATGCATACAGTTCTGCAGACAAAAATCTGATTATCAACTGCTCCCCTGAAAGTAATAAAACAAAGAGAGAGATTACCTGAAGGGAATTAAGTTACATTCTATTTTACTTTACTGCATTGAATTATTTCAGGGACCTAAGCCATAATTCACAATCACAGCTCTTTAGTGCTGAGCCCAAAATCGTAGTGAAATAAATTAACTGTCGTAGGGTCTCCATGGCTCTCAACAACAGGAGACACAATAACAAGTTACCAGAGATGCCTCTTACCCCTCAGGGCAGACGGTAATCTGATTTTTGGTGTTAATCCAAGCCCCAGTGTTACCAGCCTCCCTGAAGGCACTGACCAAAAAAGAGAACAGCTCCGAAAAGAAAGGTAATCTTGCTTTCAGTGTCGCAACACTGTCGCAACACACACATGCACACACACACACACACACACACACACATGCACATACACATGTATGAACACACATGCACACATGCGCACCCATGTGTATACACATAAATGCACACACACACACACACACACACACACACGCATTCATGCATATACACACACTCCCACACCCCTCCAGAATGCATTTCCCAAACCTTACTTCTACACACTACAACAACAACAACAACAACAACAACAACAACATACAGACATACATACACACACTCCCAAACACAACTATAGACACACACACACACACACACACACTCACACACACTGCATCAAAACAGACGCCACAACTCCAGCTCATGAGGAACTGTTGCCCGTGTGGAAGAGAAAGAAAGAAAGAAAGAAAAGACATAGAGGTAGAGAAAGCAAGGGAATGTTCCTACCTGCTTTACTCACATCCTGTGCTGCTGAAGGTAAGAGGGTTCCTCGTGTGATCTGAGGAGCCAGAGAGTTAGCGAGTAGGAAGAGAGAGAGAGAGAGAGAGAGAGAGAGAGAGAGAGAGAGAGAGAGAGAGAAAAGAGGGGGGGTGAAGGAGCATGGAGAGGGAGAGAGACGAGGATGGAGAGAGGGAGGGAGGGAGGAGATGGAGAGAGTGGAAAGGAGGATGAGAAAGAGAGGGAGTAGAGAGAGAGAGGGGGATGGAGAGAGTGAGGGAGGGAGGAGAGATGGAGAGAGTGGGAAGGAGGGGGAGAAAGGGAGGGAGTAGAGAGAGAGAGAGAGAGAAAAGGAGGGAGGAAAGATAGAGAGGGAGTCGATGTTGGCTGCTGCATCCCCTCTCTGCACAGTGAGCCCCACAGACAAGCACCAGGGTGGAGAGCAGCTCAGTTCAGTACAGCATTACTCGTTGTTGCGGAAACACAGCACATACTGGTAAACTCTTCCTCTTTCTGTGTGAGTGTGTGCGTGTGTGTGTGTGCGTGTGTGTGTGTGTATGTGTGTGTGTGTTTGTGTGTGCGCGCGCACGCGTGTGACTGCGTGCGTGTCTGTGTATTCTAGAGAGTGTGTTTCTTTGTCTGTACTGTATGTGTGTGCATATGCAAGTATGGCCCCAGCCCAAATCTGGCCTCCACCCTCTATCCTACAGGGGCAGGCAGGCTCTCTAATGAGGACAGCCAGGAGATAACAGAGGGTGTCAGGTCAGATGTAGGGCTTTAAGGCTTTTCTCAGGTCACTGACTTCCCTCCCAGAGAGGGTCGTTTGTGCGTGCGTGCGTGTGTGCACGTGTGGTGCGTGTGTCTGTGTGTGTGTGTGAAAGAGAGATAGAGAGAGGCAGGTGGAGAGGGAATAAGAGAAGCAGAGAGAGAGAAAGAGAGAGAGAGACTTGTAGGGTGTTACGGTAATGTAAGCAGTTAGACAGACAGACAGACAGACAGTGGAGGCCTGCGTGTACAGAGGTAAACTACAGTAAACTCTTCCCACCATAACACCCTGCATGTTTCCCTTTCGTTCCTGCTGCTCCCTGTCAGCCACGTCTCCCACCCAGGGACAAGGCAGACTGCTGGACAGGCTGGCAACATCACTGGTCAAGGACAAACAGGACAGGAGACAAGGTTCTGTGTGTCTGGACAGCAGGTGAGGCAGGAAACATGAAAACGAAAACATTGAAAACTCTCAGGATCATCTGTCTCACTCTCTCTCTCTATCCCTCACTCATGCATGCACGCACACACACACACGCACGCACACACACACACACACACACAGAAACACACACACACACACGCACACACACACACACACACACACACACTATACAGTATATACAGTATGTATATATGTTTATCAAGTCCCATATCTGAATATGAATAACTTTGCATACACCATATAGCCATCTATTGCACATTATTGAAAGTACGCAACAGCATCCAATTATATAACCAAAGATAACCCTGCATTTGCTGTGGGTAGCAGTAGGCAATACACTGGAGTCCCCAATAGGCAATACACTGGAGTATAATTTGTATAACCACAGACCTGTTCACTGATCCGGTCTATACACTCTCCACCCTTCAGACTCAAACCAATACACTCCCAAAACAGCAAAAACTGTCTCTCCAGAATACTGTAAGCGTCTTCTCGCCTAAATAGCAAAATTGTGTCTTTATTCAACAATTGAATACTATCAGTGGAGGCTGGTTGAGGTAGAAATCGGAGGAAAGGCCAGGCCCCTTAGATCCTCTCCTCCAATGCTTTTTGAGAAGGAAGCAAGTGGAGGACGGAGCCGAGTATGCGAGGAATCGAGTTTATAATAATTGAAAAAGGGTCCTAAACTGTGGTGTCGTGTTCCTGCTTCAGTGCAGCATTGGAACTCCTCCCCATTTGCAAGCAGCAACACTTTTATGTTTCCCCCCTATTGTGTGGAGGAGAAAAGAGCAAGTAATTGAGGGGGTTGGTTTGTTTACGACAAATGGGTAAACCCTGAGGCTAACTGCAATTAACATCTGAAGAGAAAATAATGAGAGAATTAATAAATAACATGTTTACTGGCATTTACAGTGTAGCTTGCAGATTATATTCCTCTGGTGGCTTTGATTTCAGATGTGAGCCAATAAACCCAGTGTATATGTAACTGCAGCTACAAATCCACCAGGAGAAAACAACACTGCACCACTAATTCTGACTTGCTGCTAGGCTATTCGCCCAAGTGCTCTCCTCTGAGGCAAAGCACTTTACCTCTAAAACTGCTCCCTTATCACCCAGATGTGTTAAAACGTATTGCCTTGCTGGCAATAGAAATTAATGGAATGATCCAAAGACCCAATTGATGAATATGTCTTGGTGTAACTACAAAGTTACTACAGTTTATTAAACTGTGTGTGTGTGTGTGTGTGTGTGTGTGTGTGTGGGTGTGTGGGTGTGTGTGTGTGTGTATGTATATATATATATATATATATATATATATATATATATATATATATATATATATATATATATATGTATTAGTAGTTGTTGTAGAGTAACTAGACCAAGATTTATTTCATATGAAGCATTTGATGGACGTTGAAAAACAATCACAAATAGTGCGAACCAAGACCAGTGGAGTTACATGACCTAGATTGTCATCTATTAGCAGATTCTGATTAACAGGGAATACCCACCGGGTACGTTAATGATCTGTGACATTGAAAGTCGAGTCCTGAATCACAAAGGTCTTGATAATTACATCAAATGTATGTCTATCCAAGCTTGACAATTATCCAAGATGAAAATCAACGGATAATGTGTTTTGTTAAACTAATGATTTCACTAAAGCAACTCAAGGGAGTTTAAAATTAGCTATTTATCACACCTATTAAGTGCCATGTGTATTGTTCATCATATAGCACTTTATTGATACATAAATGTTACTCTGCCCCATAGGCTATTGGTAACTATTTGGAAAACACGAAAAAGCAAACAACTGGAATTGAATGCTACTCAAAAAAGAAAAAAAACTTCCAAAGGGGGTAACGCAACTACAATACGCATGCAATGTTAATAGACCGTTTTACACCTCTCTTTCTTTTCAAAAGACCTTATCTGATTCCAAGCATCATTAATTAATTCAAGTGAAATCTCGCGGTACCTTTCAGACATCTTGCTTTTTTTTTTTTACTCTGAGAGAATGCATTTATGAAATACATCGGGGTCGTAACGAAATAAAGGGCCTTATTATATTGTCGTATTTCCAGTGGCATATTCCGAGCGAACGCATGTCGCGGCTGTAGGCGGCTGTCGGAGCCTTGCGTGCAGCCAAACCCCACCGCGTCTCTCCCGGGGCTCTCCGGCCGGCCGTGTCGTGCGTCATTCTCATCGCTGCATTTTGTTTTTTCCATCGAGCCAACATGGCAACTCCCGCCGCGGTCAATCCATCGGGTAAGTCAAAGATTTCCTTTTGGGGGGGAAGGCAACACATGGGGGCGGGGGGGTTTAATAATAACGGTGTCACTATTATCGGGGGTTTTGGGTTAGTTTAAACGCCAATGTTATTTTTGGACGTTTTACCGAAAGGCAACTAAAGCCCAGGCGCTTTAGAACACCGAGCTCCAGCATCCCCTTCCCCCACCGAGCTGGACGCTTTCTCGCCACCCTTCCAACAAGCTTCTCTCTCTGCACACGAATACATTTTACACGCGTTTGTCTTCGTCATAGTTTGTTTAGAAGCACTGTTTTCAAAGCGACAATGCTAGGTGAAGGATATTCATGCTTTTAAATGCGTTTTGGGAGTCTGTAACGCGAAATGAGATGCTGATTGCGTTTTGGTTTGCTTGCAGGCAGCCACGGCTCGTACGTGCTCTGATTTCCCTGAGCAGTCCCTTCTGTGATACAAAGGTTCTTTTGCATATGCTCACCGCGGTCATTTGAGTCGTGCATTTCGGGTTTTAATGGTGGCCTTTACTGGTGTCACTCGACATATTATCTGTAGGTCAATGTCCCTTGCCTGTTGATCCGATGATCGGGAAGAATATGAACCTAGTGACACTGGAGTTTAACTCTCCGGTTATTGCGGTGTAAAGAGCTGGAGGTTGGACTGAATGGCCTAGCTTTCGGCATAGCCATCAAAACAATTAGGCTACTACCTTGGATGTCAATTGTCATTGAGATCCATTTTCCCTGATTGAAGTTATAATGCATTTTATGGTTGCGATCTGTCTCATGCAAGGACAAGGAGGGAATGGACCTCATCAGTTGTTACAATGTAGCAACTATTTATTACATCGACCGTGCAATATTGCACATTGCACACAAGGCACGTTTTTGTGCCTTCCGTGCAATGTTTATTAAAACGTGTTTTAATCACATTTATAGACCGTTTAAAATAATCATAGGCCTCCTTCTTGGGAAGTGAATCCAGAATTAATCTGACATAAGGCCCCCATATCCACAGCAAGTCTTTCAGTCAGACCCCCCCGGGCCCCCCCCCCTTTCTCTGTCACTTCATTGGAAATGTAAATGAAGTCAAATAAATAAATAAAGAAGAGGCATGTTATTAGCACCTTGGCTGCATACAGAGTCGTGAGGCGAGGCAGGCGTTGGTAGGAATGAACAATCAACATGAGAACTCTCTCTCTGGCAGGAAAGAGACGAAGGACACTTTATTAAAAAACAGAAACTCTCCTCTCTCTCTCTTTCTTCCTCAGTCTCGGAGGAGGACCAATCTGCAGGCCATCTGCGAGCAAGGCTTACATCTTCCATACAAATAGGACCAAACTCTCTCTCTCACACACACACACACACACACACACACACACACACACACACACACACACACACACACACACACACTCTTTAAACAAGGGATTACAGAAAGGCAGTAATCTGCTCCTACCCATTAACAAACCTATTTGTCCGATTATTTGATCCGTTTTAATCTCATGTTTGTTTTCTTTGAGTGAGTGAATGATATAATGGCCGGTTGGGATGGATTGGAAAAGCGTGCTGTAAACTGAGATTATGTTAGATTAGACCGTGAAGGCCTATCCCAAGCCTTCTCAACCCGGCAACCCTGATAGCTCATAGTCAGGCCAAATGCGCCCACTTTGCCCATAATGATCTAAGATCAGTTTTTGCCCTTTCCTTCATAATGGTTGACATTGAGGGAAACTAACTCTAGATCAGAGCCCCCGTTTTGCCAACTGCACCCGAAGCGTTGCAGAGTGCAGTGTCATTGGAGGATTATCCCGTGCTGGAACAGATCCAATTGGCCTGGAGCATGTGTGACATGGCGAGTTCACTGACCTAATGAAGTTAGCGTGACAGCAGAACAGAAACATCAGTGTAGCACAAATGGAGCAATTTCTTTGTTTTACTGTCCTAGTTGGACATAATATGTTTTAGTATATTATAGTTGATGGCTAGTGTTTATTTGACTGTCTTAATATAGATAATGTATGACATTGAGCTGAAGCTTTTATCCAAAGCGATTTACATTGCAGTGAGTGAGTGCATATATCTTTCAGTGTATATGGTCCCAAGGGGAATCAAACCCACAACCTTGACTTTTCTAATTGTACATGTAGTTGATGGCTAGTGTTTATTTGTCTGTCCTAGTTGTCAGTGGTCCTAGTGCTATCCAAAGCGACCTACATTGCAGTGAGCACATAATTTTTTTGGTATATATGGTCAAACCCACAACTTTGATGGTCCTAGTTGTATATGTAGTTGATGGCTAGTGTTTGTAAAGTCATTCACACTTGTACAGTTTGTGGCCCCTGCGGGCATCAAGCCCTCCACTCTGGTGCTCCAGCGTCATGCACCCTGTAACTGAGCCATCCAAACCAGTGAGCCATATCCGGTTTGTCCACTATAAATTCAAAAAAATTGAATTTATCCTTCGTCTAGCGTTTTAACTGCCCCTGGTTTTGGCATAGATGACTATTTCTTATGATGACTGATGGATAGACGATTCACTTACTTAGACAAATGTGTTTGTTGCAAGTTGCTTTGGATAAAATGCAAAAAATGTAAATGTAATCTCCTCCATAGAGCTTGGGGGTGTACAGTACTGTAGGCCTAGGGGGGTGCAGGTGAGGTTGTGTGTACCATACTGTACTATAGGCCAAGGGGGGGGGGTGCAAGTGAGGTGTGACTGAAGGAAGATGAAGGGGCCACAACGTATTAGAGGACATATTCATCATCTGAACCATGATTCAGACTCCATTAAATACAGTGTCAACAAAAGGCGGATCATATTTCGCTAAGTGCAGACCCAGATACACGAGCAGCATGTAAATTAATTTAGGTATCCTGTTCCTCGGGGTGAGCAGCAGTTACAGTAGGAAGGGCAGCTTCCTCTCGGATGCGCTGCTAGCTTAATGGAAAAAGGCTGGTGTGTTTGTGTGCAAAACATCTGTATTGATATCCTTTCGAACGTGGGCCTCATGGTTAATGCTGCGTCCATCCCGTCACCATGGTGACGCTGTAGATACCAATAACCGGACTAAACCCTAAAATCCACAATACCGAACTGCGCCGAGCTAGGCTGTACTGGGCCGGCCTGGTGACGCACTCACCATAGTTGATGATACATTGCTGGAAAGGTCAATGTGAAAGGAAAATATCTGAGCCAGCACAATATTGTTCGGGTTGGCCCTGCAGTGTGTTAATGGCCGTAATTGATCAGCCATATGTTGTGTCAATTCAGTGACGTTTGGCGTACACTGTATAGGCTATGTATATGCCATTTAGGGATGCTCCGATTTATCGGCTTCCGATTTAAATCGGCCGATTTCACTCCAAATGACTCGATCGGTGATCGGCAAAAAAAAAAAAATTTCCTGGGGAAGACAGATAACTGAACAGAAAACAGGAGGACGTAACAGTATGTAAACCATGAAGGCCACGTTTATGATGTCTTTTATACAGCCATACCACTGACTTGGGCTTCAGGCCCTAACTGGGTGATAGGCCAGACTTTTACTATGCCATAAAAATGGGTCTGCGTTTGCTTGGTGCCTAATGGATCAAAACTTTTGTCTAAAAAGCAAAAAATATGTAGGCTATCCAGTCAGTAGGCCTACAGTTATGTATTTAAAAAAAAATCGGTATCGGTATCGGTTGATCTTGAGGAAAAAAATCGGTGATCGGTATCGGCCCCAAAAATCCAGATCGGAGCATCCCTAATGTCATTATTTATTGAAAGGATCCCCATTAGCTGATGCTCATATAGCATGTTTAGCATCTGGAGCTATCCTGCTATGGCCAGAATAGGACCATTCAGTGATTATCTGTCATCAGAGCCCCCTCTGTTGTGAGACATGTATTCCATCTTTTTTACCATCTTTTTCCATCGTGAATAAGTTAGGGCCTCAGTGGTGTCTGTTTTGTCTCCTTCAGCCTGTCACAATAAGGCCTCATTTGTTAGAGTAGTTAGCTTTCACTGGAGTGTGTAGTGTGTGTGGTGTGTGTGTGGTGCGTGTGCGCACGCGCTCTTTTCAGGGGCTTTTATAGAATGGTAAACGTCCTGAGGCTGTTTGAGTGACTAGGGGACTGGGGAAAAGGAGGCTGAAGGGAGGGAGAAACAACCTTGTCTTAGAGAGGAGAAGTGACTGAAAAGGAGAAACGCTCCAAACCCCAGTCCCAGAACACAGTCTGATGAATGCGTTTGACCCCCAGGGCTTCTTAATGACTCACTGAAGATGTGGCTCTGATTGAGCTGGTGAAGAGAATAACGTTTAGCTGGTCCAGTGTTTTTCCTCCATGCTTTTCCCTAGGTGGTGTGCCAAGCGTCTGGGATAGGGATGCACCAATACCTGATACCTTTTGTCAGACCAAGTACATGTACTTACATTTGGGTATTGTTGATACCGAGTACCGATACCGAGTACTTAATGATACCATTAGGCTATAGTTCTAACAATGACTTCTTTATTTTCGTTTTCCTCACATTGACTGTAACCAATTGAATGTGACAGGGTCTGGTGTTTTGGTCCCCAAGATGGCAAGGATTTTTTTTTTTACAGATTATGAAGAGTGCAGATTGTAAGCTTTAAAATGATGTCATACATTGAAATCTGAAAGTAGTTGAAGGAGATATGCTTATTTGAATGTCGTTAAAAAAAATAATAATAATGTTTTGGTACGTTTCGCGACTCGAAGATTCCTGACTTGTTACCTCTTTCACCAGACCCTGTCACATGAACACAATTATGCAGAGCATAGTTTGCGGTTTGATCTACTTTTGTCGTCATCATCGCTTATCCTAAAAGTGGTAGCCTAGTAGTTTAACGAGTACATGAGCATAGTAGTAAGTACTGGTATCGGTGCATCCCTACTCTGCGAAACACCAACTTTTATAATTCCAACCAATGAAAGCCAGAGTTAAACGGGAGCCCCCCCCACACCACCAGCACCACCCTCCCCAGCACATACCTAGCGATGATAACAGTAACATATTTTACATTCCGATGGCTTTTCCGTGTTTACTGGTCGAGCTGCAGGCCCCACCGTGTGACTATGAGATGAACGCGTGTGTGTTTATGTACGCCCCGATTCATGAATGAATGAGTGAGCTCTCTGCGAGGATTCTGCATTGCACCGTGTGTTTTCCCCCCGAGCCGGAGCAGCGGCTGGGGGGAGGAGAGGGGGGGAAATGCACACGGTATCAAATATTAACTAACTATATATTAACTGGCTGCCGGGGCGGGTGCACTGGGGCCTAACAGAGGGGTTTGTTTAACCTATCCATTGCATCAGCCTGAATGAGTGAGTAGGAGCCATAGAGCGAGGGAGAGATGGAAAGAGAGAAGCAGAGAGAGAGAGAGAGAAATGGAGCGAGAGAAGCAGAAAGAGAGAAGCAGAAAGTGAGAATACGGTAGCACATCACTTACACAGAGGTCATAAAATATACTTTAGAGCAAAGGGAATTGAAGGCAGCTGGAGAGTTATTGAATGAGTAGGCCAGAGAGGGGGAGAGAGAGGGAGAGACTATTCTGTTGTTGCTTCACAGAGAGAATGAGGAAGAGAGAGCAAGAAAAGGGCGATGCATGTGACATGATTCAGCAGTACACTCCCTCTATCCCCTTCCCAAAGCAGACTGCTACTGCCACCAGGCCTAGCTCTACGGAGCACCCTGTGACCAAAACATGTGCGACAGAGTAGGTAATAACACTGTAATAACATTGTCGTTATTGTCTCCTACAGAGATGGGCTCTGAGTTGCCGGGCCCGGTTTCCATGCCCGGGGCAGTGGTAGGGGCAGGGCAGGTGAGGATGGGCGGAGCCATGCCAGGGCGAGGGGGCAAGAGGAGGTCGGGAGGGTGAGTATCCGTACTTCAGTCATACACCGCCATGGATAGTCCACGAGGAAATTGCAATGAAATGTCACTGAAATAGGTCACTTTATTTCTCCCAAGGAGACAGGTGTAGGTGATGCACTGGATACACAAATGCCGATTCAAAGTTAAGCACACCACCAGTGTTGAAATTCAATGACGTTTGTCAAGTCCCAATGTTGCCCAACTGATATTCTCTTTGCAGTCATTTCACACGGGGGGGAGGGGGGTGGGACGACGACACACACAGACACACAAAAACAACGCTATTTTCATTTTGTACACCAGGAGCCTGTGGTGCTAGCTGGTGACAGCATCTGGTGAAAGCGGGAACAAGTCGGCAACCAATTGAATGTTCAGACCTTTATTCTGAAAAATGTCAATAAATGTCAATGTTGTTGAAAATCAATGACACACTCGCTCTTCAAGCTGATTTTCAATTTCAATTTCAAATGAGACATTTACTTCCATTTTTCTGAATAAAAGTCTGAACAATTTGATTGGTTGCCGACTTGTTCCCGGTTTCGCCAGCTGCGGTCACATATGGCAAGCGTACACGTCTATAATGAGAAGGAGAAAAACGCTGTGCTCCTGTATTGCGGTCAGCTTTCCTCAGGGATGAAACCAGGCCGCTTACTCCTCGCTGGCACTCTGCCTACACAAACATGAATAAATGAACTCCAGAGCTATCCAGGCAATGTGACAACTCAACATGACACAGAAAGACACCAGGGACACGTGTGCATCACTTATTTGTTTATTTATTTATGCGTGTGTGTGGATGGAATGTTTCCAAGAGGCTCCGGAGACGACAACAACAGATAGATACGTAGCGCAGCATCTTCCGTGTTCATTCAGAGAGACGGACAGAGGCTTAATGGTGTATTAACCCCCCTGTCAGGTAAACCATACGTGCTGCACCGAGATGTATCACCTTCAAAGAGATGATTGAGAGAGGGGGAACTCCCTTCTGTTCCTCTTCATCGCCCTTGTGCCCTTATGTTAGTGATTGTGCTACTCTGATATCTCTCCAACCACTCCATACTTAATGATACTTAATGAGTCAGTGTGTTGTGTAATCTCTCTGTCATAACAATGACATCTCACAAAGCAATCACTCCTATATACAGGCAAATGGAAACCATATTTATGTTGGCTCACATCACCTAGTCATGATTGTGTATTTTGTTGAATCGATAAAGAATTGTGTTTTTTGACATGTTTAATGTAATAAAACATTAAAATGCGATAACCTAGAGGTTAGAGAGGACGATTCACTTATTTAGTCAAATGTATTGATTATAAGTCGCTTTGGAATAAGGCGTCTGCTAAATGCCAAAAATGTAAATGTAAATGGCTAGCAATTGGAAGGTCACAAGATTGATCCCCACCTCAGGAGGGAGCTGCATGTGCCCTTGAGCAAGGTACTTAACCCCTAATTGCTCCAGGGGAGCTGGCTATGGCTGTGCCTAGAGCAAAAAATACAAAATTTCAACAGTTGACTGACAAGTTGATTGCATGGCAAAAAAAAATATACAAAAAATTATATACGTATATTGATTGATTGCTCGCTCAATTGTTGTCCAAACAAACATAAAAAAAAGGTTATGATTGTTTAACTTTGCCTGTATTTGTTAATCCTGTCAGTGTTGTTGCACTTGGTATCTATGTGACTGTGGGCTTTTTCCAGTGACAGAAGTGTGAAACGCTGACATGTGTTCCTTTGACGCACACACACACACACACACACACACACACACACACACACACACACACACACACACACACACACACTTATCAGCCCCTTCATTTTCAATCCTCTCATCTAATACAGGGATAAACTCTCAATGTTAGGACTCATGGCTCTCTCTCACTCTCTCTCACACACACACACACACACACACACACACACACACACACACACACACACTCTTACACTGAGAAGAACAAAGAGAGAGAGTTCATGTGATAACATTAGGAGTTATTATTACCATTGTCATAGTAACCAGTCATCAGCAGATGAATTGCGGCCTTGCTTCCCACACTGCACCTCTCTATAGGCCAGGACACCTCCAACACAGTTCATCCTTCCTGCTTTAGCTGCCCTGTCATTGTTTGGCATGGCAACGGTAGAGCCAGAGATGAGAACAGTCAGGTACCCAGCCTAGTTTTCCATAGAATAATAATATTATTATTATGTCAACACGTTTCTTTATAGAGTATGGTTTAGTCATTCTAATGTCTTGACACATTTGCTTATAACATGTTGAAATCAATCTTGAATTAACCTGAAATGTTGCAACAGAATCGTTGCCATATCAGGTTCTGGAGACTCCCTCCCTACCCCTTTCTGGGGTTTTGCTGGTAAATTGAATGTGTCACTGTGCAGTTGGCCAATTCACCCGTCAATATGACACGATAACCGACGTGCGTCGCCTCACAGGCTGTTGATTCTAACTCTCAGCAACAACGGTTGTGACACACACTCACACTGATTTCTATCTTGACGTGTCTGGAGGCCAGCCGCCGGAGTGGAGGAACGTTCCATCACTTTCCCTCCCTGCCTGCGTGACGTATTCACATGGACCCATTAGAGTTGACGAGAGCCCCTGTCAGGGGGCCGCTCAGGAAATAGACGTGTTTACCCCCTTCATCTGTCAGGGCCCGCGCACCGCGTCCCATCTGACACCAGCAGGAAGGAACGAGAGAGAACCTCGGAAACGGGGAACAAGCTTTCTCAGTCTGCAATTCCAGTTATTTACCCGTTAATGTGCCTCTGCGGTGTCTGGGTGATCAGAGTCACGCCTGTACGATGTTAAGTCTTACCTACTGTATAAGGTCCCAAATGTCTATCGGTCTGTCTTTATTTTGTATTTGTATCTATTTTATTTTCACTTTATTTTGCTGTTGTTGTTGTGGTCTGAGCTGCTGTAACGCCTGAATTTCCCCTCGGGATGAATTATCTATCTATCTATCTATCTATCTATCTGGACAGGAACATACAAGCTTAGAGATGGAGAGTAGAAGGTACTCTTCACCACAACATATCACCCATGTCAGATTGTCAATAACTGGCCTTTGATTGGTTTGCAGGATGGACTTCGATGACGAGGATGGCGAGGGACCTAGCAAATTTTCAAGGTGAGACCAATCAGAGACGGCCAATGTTTATATGCGCCTTTTACCTACTACTGACATTCCTAAAGCACTCGCATTGACAAGCAGTTGAGTGTACAACAAACAAACGTGTAATTCTTCTGTTTGTGTTGTAAAGACAATTGTTCATAAGTTGCATACACCATTCAATACATTGTTATATCGCTCTTTGTTTCATTTCAACCTCAGTGCTTGTGGACATTATTTCATGTTCATTTTTGGCTGTATGACCATTGTTTTTTCCCCTCAAAACAGCTTCAACCTCAGCTCCATCACAGGGCTTCTGTACCGTTTGGTTTTCCTCAACATGTGTTTTTTTCTTTCTGCTCATGTTCTGTTTTAGAGGAGGGTGTGTGACGGTTATGTCCCAGAGCTGGCATCACTGGCCTTTTTGTCTTTACTTGCGCAATGGAGTGGAGACATTGCCCTCTGCTGGGGAGAGGAAGAATTACATAAGCATGTTCTGATAGGATTAACACACTACTACCTCAAACTCCCTCTCTCTCTCTCTCTCTCTCTCTCTCTCTCTCTCTCTCTCTCTCTCTCTCTCTCTCTCTCTCTCTCTCTCTCTTTGTTTAATTGAAAAGAGCGCATTATACACATCCAGAGCTGACTATTATACTACATTTAACATTCGTAAATAGTGCTTTCTGCCTACTGTGCGTCTATCAGGGAAAAGTGTACTATTAATATGTACTATTAATATTTATCATACGCATTCATAGTAGCCTTTTTACATATCTAATATGCAAACACAGAAGGCTCAGGGTTTAGGGGCTGGTAACTTGAATGTGACGAGGGTCTTCCTCATGAGTCCAGCCTCCCTCAGCCCTCTCTGTGCAGAGGAGGAGAGGGGAAACAGCCTTGGAAAACAAAAGCATGCCCTTTCTTGTCCAAACATTACCAACTCATGTAGACCGGTAGTCCTGCTTTTAAGTTTCCCTCCATGCTGTTATTACCAGACTAATCATCTACTCCTGAGTCACCATACGTCATCATGTACGCTCGTAGGCCTGCGGATAAGAGAGCTGCTATTTCGACTAGTCTGCTGTCTGCTGTGTGTTTGTCTGTCAGCCGGTGGGTTCGTTGACGTGACGTGTTCTCTCCTTCTCTCTGCCGTGCAGGTATGATGATGATCAGTTTCCAGGTGGTGGTGATGGTCGAGATAAGGAAAGATATGCCAGGTAGGCTTAGCCTGCAAGGGTCATAGAGGATGTCACAGACTCTCTCTCTCTCAAACACACACACACACACCTGTATACTAATCACTCACACCTGTGCAGAGTTTACACCTGCTCGTTCCATTCAAAAGACAAACACCGGGGGAGGAAAGTATGCCAAATAAAGAGAATAACAAAGCCGTAATTACCTCAGCCATACTGTAGTGTGAATGAACACAGGTTTCATGTTTTCTCTGAGAGTAGGTATATTTGTCCCAGACATACATAGGTGGAGTTCATCGGGCGTAAACGTGGGGGGTCAAATCAAATCAAATCAAATCAGTACTTTGGTAGTACATGGCCACCAGAATGCACCAATCAAAACCCCAGTTGGCTATGCAAGGAGCAGCTCCATAGTCATTGCTATGAAAGGAACCCTGAAGTTAAACTTCAAAGTGGTGTTTTTAGACATTTAAAATCCTCCCAGCAGGATGGAAGAACTGACTGCAGGATTACAAAATGTCTGTTTCTTTGAACCCTTGTTTTCAAATTGGAAAACTAACCTCCTCTTTTGGTAGACCATTCTGGTATGAATATCGGTATGTAGGGAATTGAATCACTGTCAAGATGAAATCTGCTCCACATTTGGTTTCTAGGCCCATTCGGCGATGAGAACCACTCTAGGCAATACTTGCTGAGGTCTGATTTGTTTTAGTTTGATTTGCCCCAAAAATATAACAAGAAACAGTTGCAAAACAAACCCATAACAGACTTTTGCATAATAAATCAATTGAAAAGCTTGAGATGATGCATAATTCATGTTCATATAGACAGACAATAACGTGTAGGAGCATGCATCCATCCATCCGTGCCTAGAGAGAGATTGTTGACTGGTCTGCTGTGTTGACGTATAATAAATGTATGTTCTTTATATCCTCAGAGGACAATTCAAACCCAGAATGACCCAGCAACAGAATGACTATCTTCTCCTAACTTACTCTAACACTGCTAAGGCTTGTCTAGAATTCTTGATGTATACTCACTCTGTCAGCAAAATCAACAAACGGGTCACAATAAGATCAGTATCAGTAAAGCTACAGTAAAAGTGTGTGTTCTATCCAGCTATAGCCAGGTGCTTGACAACCAAATCACGTCTGATGTCCGTGTATCAGTTTTTCCCCTAGAGATTTTTTTTTTTTTTTTTTTTTACTTAGGCACCAAGCCAGCAAAAACAGCACCCTGGATCCCAAACAACAAAAGTTCCAATTGTAAGCCAACTTATATTCTAAGAGGGGTGACAGAGAGAGGCGGGGTTGCTCGCCCTGCTAGAGCAGTGGTAGGGGAAACACTGGTACATGCACGGGGAGCCACTCCATGGCCACGCTTGGAAGAAGAGAAATGGCAGTAGTGCCATAGCTGATGAGCGAGTATCTGTTCTCCATGTTGGTTAGTTTGAGGGCGGGGTAGTGTATATAATAATACACTATATGCTTTCCATTCTATATAGTCGGGGTTGGGCTTATCGACAAAATGGACAATTATTTTACATTACATTATAATAATAAAAAAAGAAAGAAATTCGATTAAAAAAAAAGAAAAGAAAATCCACCTATTTTGGCCTGAAAGGCTTCATCAGGGTGCTCTCCAGTGTGGCCAGGCAGTGACTCCCCCAGTGTGCAGACAAGGTAGGGGCTGCCCCAGGGGCCGTCCTCGGTGTCTAACTCCTCCTCTCTGTTCCAGAGAGAACCACAGTGAAATAGAGCGGCGTCGCCGTAATAAGATGACCCAGTACATCACAGAGCTGTCAGACATGGTTCCTACCTGCAGCGCCCTGGCCCGCAAGCCCGACAAACTGACCATCCTGCGCATGGCGGTGTCCCACATGAAGTCCATGAGAGGCACGGGGAACACCTCCACTGACGGGGCCTACAAACCCTCCTTCCTCACAGAGCAGGTACAGTCCTACAAACCCTCCTTCCTCACAGAACAGGTACGCTCCTGGGGCACAGCGGCATGGGGACAAGCTAGACTCCATGGAACATTCTAGACTCCATGGAACAGGCTAGACTCCATGTCCTCCCACAGCCACTGACCCCATAGTACAGAGATGCTGTTTAGATAGAAAGGGCCCAGCTGTTGGTGAAGGCAATGGTGATGTCTCCAACCACCTTTATAGATATGTTCTTTTACAATGGCTGTGTTATATTGCTTGCTCAGTGTGTGCGTGTGTGTGCGTCTCTCCCATAACAGGAGTTGAAGCACCTGATTCTGGAGGCCGCCGACGGCTTCCTGTTTGTGGTCGCCGCGGAGACGGGCCGCGTGATCTACGTGTCGGACTCGGTGACGCCGGTGCTCAACCACCCGCAGGCGGAATGGTTCGGGAGCACGCTGTACGAGCAGGTCCACCCCGACGACGTGGACAAGCTCCGGGAACAGCTCAGCACCTCAGAGAACTCCATGACAGGTGGGCACGGCACCAAAACCCGCCGGGAATTGAGAAATGGGAATTCTATCTCTGCATTCCACTCTTAATTCCCACTCTGTCATCAAACAGCCATATCTGCCATCATACCTCCGTTTTATATTGAAAAATATGATGATAAATACATGTGGGACGGAGGTATGATATGGCAGGTCACATCTGTGTGTGTGGCGGTCTCGCACGCCTGTCTCGTTCCAGTGAGTCAACTCGAGTGCTTACCATCACCAAGTGCGCTCGCCAACTAAAGCACTTGATTACCGTTGATATAAACATACTATACTAGTCCATAAGCACAGTATGGGAGAACTTGGTGAAAAGCATCATACGAGTTGACTCAATTAGACATGTGCGCTCTGCGCTGCGGGCTATGCGGGATGCAAGACAGCTGAGAGGAGACGGTATGTGTGCACTGCGTTTATATCACAAAATGTACATTTGATAAGTAGAAGTAAGCTAGCTAAGTAAGTAATCTAGCTAACTATGATTGGAAACAAAGTACTATCCAGTATCAGTGTTTCCTCCAGGATTAGTGGCGGAGTGTACCTTTTTCATTTTTTTCCGCGTGCACGCGCATGAAACACGCACTGGCGCTCAATACAAAGACGTAATTTCACCGAAAACTAGAGGGTGGCAACATAAAAAAAAAAAAATGTGCCCTGTTTACCCGTACCTCCGCCGTTCTGTTCGTGGTGATTTGAGAGGCAATATATTATTTTTGCCCCGCGCATATTGCCCTGTAGTTAGACCACGCGACCACAGCTCCGTTGTGTGTCTTATTGTCCAAATGTTCCCTGAATTTTAGCTGCATGTTTTTCCAGCATGTAAATCCGTTGTCAATAAAAATTCGACTCCCCTTCTTTCCCCCTGCCAATACTGTGTCGTTTGTGACATTTACCAACGTTTATGCTATCAATAGTTCGAAGCTAGCGTTAGATGCGAGGCTGCTCGGGAACATTATTTGTTTCACAAAATAGCCTGATTTAGTTGACCATGAACATCAGAGACTAGACTACATTACGAATGTTCATTTAAAATACTCTATACTGAGCACTGGTATAAGAACATGAACCAGAGAACAGCAGTAAATGCAAAAACCCACAGTCGTCGCTGATGATGTTGCATTTTCGATTAGGATACGGGATTAAAGGGACGCGCGACGGGCGAAGAGAGAGGGAAGGGATTTCCAGAAATCCAAATGTCCCGCTAAATTCGGACCAATCACAAAACTGTTTTGCAAGCGCGAGGTTAATTGCAACATTGTAACATATTGTAACTTACTACATCCTAAATCGGAATGAAATGTAGGTCTGAAAGCGGCCTAAACTAGCTTCAATCTGATTTTTTTCTGTTCTCCGGTCATAAAGTGGACTGAATCAATTAGTGGCGGAGAAAATGTATTCGTGGCGGCCCGCTGTTGTGTTTTCCTGCTGGTCTCACTGCCTGGGTTTGAACAGACTTTGGGATCAACTACAACATCTCCATAGGCTACATTAGAACATCTCCATAGGCTACATTAGAACATCTCCATAGGCTACATTAGAACTTTGCATCCTTTGAAAAAAATGGTGTGATGTAAAGATCTTGTAACTTCGCAAACAATAGCAGCATTTAAATAGTTTAGTTTATGTTCAACTGGAAAAGGTAGTGAGCACAGAATTTCGTGTTTTGACTCTGCTGGGAGTTTGTAAAAAATGCCTTTAAAAAAGCCTTTCCACCTCAGTGTTTCCTCTACATGCATTTATTCGTGGCGGGCCGCCACCAAAGAATTTCCTCCGCCACCATCCAGACAGTCCACTTTGATTCAGGCTGCGCAGAAAGGCAGCGAGTTATTATGACCGGAGAACAGAAAAAAAGCAGATTGAAGCTAGATTTAGTCCGCTTCCAGACCAACATTTCGTTACGATTTAGGGGTAGTTATTTACAATATGTTACAATGTTGCAATTAACCTCGTCGTTTGTGTTCGCACTGCAATCGAGACTGAATCTCTCAACAGGCGCGCGGCGCGAGGCGACGCGCTTTCAAAACTGGCTGCGTTCGTAAATTCACTCAGGAAATCCGATCAGCACTCGTGGAATGCCTCTCGTCCAATCAAATGACTCGGTTTCTCTATGACGTCGGGCCCAGTGTGCGCTCCAGCGCTCTCAGAGTTTAAAATTGGAGTGAGAAGCAGAGTTGTTGCCTTGTTGAAAACATATTCAGACTCCCCAGCTGTTCTACATGAGTTTATGACATGCAGCTGTATCATGCGGTGGTAGTACTAAACCCTCGTTGTGTATTGTTTGTTTTGCCGTGGAAATGAAACATTTATGAGTCTTACAACAACTCATGTGCGTGTAAAAAGCCGGTAAACGGATTTCTCTTTTAGCCCGTCGCCGGTGCCTTTAATCCCTTATCCTAATCGAAAATGCAACATCATCAGCGACGACTGTGGGTTATTGCATTTACTGCTGTTCTCTGGTTCATGTTCTTATACCAGTGCTCACTATAGAGTATTTTAAATGAACATTCGTAATGTCTGTCTCTGATGTTCATGGTCAATTAAATCAGCCTATTTTGTGAAACAAATATAATGTTCCCGCTAATGGGTTAACCGAGCATTCTCGCACCTAACGTGCAAGCACCTAGCTTCGAACTATTCATAGCAATATGCGCGGGGCAACAATATCTATTGCCTCTAAAATCACGCGTGCACGCGGAAAAAAAATCGCACCGCGCGCGAAAGATGAACGCCCCGCCACTAATGGGAAAACTCCTGGAGGAAACACTGCACCTGTACATATATATATATATATATATCCTATGCCATATATCATATCTCCACTATGATTGGAAATTAAGTAGTGTCCAGTTGTGGAATTATATTTAGCAGTAGCGATATTGGGGCAGTTCTTATGCGCTCTGCCCTGCTGGTTGCGTGATGCAGGACAGCTGTGAAAGGAGACTGACCAGGCAATAATCAGGGTCCATTCAGACATGCAGCGACCCTGTAAATTGCATGGAATTATACATGGTCTCGACCAGGGTAATTGCCCGAGCGGATTTCCCTGGTCAGTCCCATTCACACTTACGTCGACCCTGGAAATTGCATGGTTCTACTGGGAAGGCTCGTATGTGTGAAAGGGGCTTACGGCTGTGTATGTCGAAGTGAGATGATGTCATTCTTATTGGTCTCACTAGAGGGCACTCTAGCCCTGTGGAGCCTCCGACTCATAGAGATGTCTGCCTGGACAAGCACTAGCCCTCTATATCCTACAAATAACACTTCAAGAGTGTGTAATCCACAGAACAGAGCAATCTCTCTGAAGAGCAGAGTGGGCACACACACACACACACACATACACACACACCCCAGCTCCTGTGCCCTTTGAAGTCATAGCTCTAAATCGCTCACCCAGTGTGAAATGTAATTCAGGGGGGAATTCAGTGGAACTAAAGCAGTGTGTTTTGGATGGCGTCTCTCTCTGTCCCTCTCCCTCTCTCTCTCTCATTCTCTCTCTCTCTCTCTTTGTTGCTCCGGCTTAGGAGGAACTGTATAGCGTGTAGTAAAATCATTCCTGTGTGTTTGCCAGGGAGCTGACAGAGAGAGAACAGAACAGACAGGATAGAGTTCAGCAGAGTTGAGGTTGTTATTGCCAGGTGTGCGTGTGTTTATATGTATGTGTGTTTGTGTTTGTGAGTTTGTGTGTGTATGTTTGTGTGTGTGTGGGTGTGGGTGTGGGTGTGGGTGTGGGTGTGGGTGTGTCACGGCGTGTGCCAAGGCGTCAAACAACACAAGTTCAGTTTCATTGATACGATGATGGAATTACATGGTCCCAATTCTTCACATTCATTTGGGTTAGGCGTTCAGGCACAAACCTCAATCTAATGGCTGTTTGAGTTTCGACACACACACTTTGGAATTGTTGTGAACATTCTCAACATTCATCTAACATGAAAGCTGAGCTTTATGCAGAGGTCTGTCTAGAAGTTTCTCACCTATCACGGCTTGACGCAGCACACCTCAGTGACTTAGTGTATGGCAGACTTAGCCCTGACCACCTTGTGAAGACGGCACCACAGCCAACTCATCTCTTTCCCTCCCCTCAGCTCCCCTCCTCTCCCCCTCTCCTCCCCTCCCCTCCCCTCCTCTCCTCACTCCCCTCCCCTCCTCTTCCCCATCATCACCCCCCTCCGTGTGGTGGCCAGCCGTCCATCCTCAGGCATGAAAACGTCTTGACGTTTCTCCGCTCTTGACACAGACGGATGTTCCCGGCACATCCACAACTAAACGGCTCAGATTACCAGCCAGAGCGTGGAGCGTGGAGTCTCTTCCCTCCTCAGGTAGTCACAGAAAGTGAAAAATGCACAGACTTCACGCTTTCCCTTCGGTGTTAACGTGTCCCTTTCCGAGAAAGAAAAAAAAACGGTCCAGGATAAAATATGGAGCTGTGTTCTTGACGAGTGTTTGATAAGGCCATGTTTCTCGCTGATGGAGCGATTGTGCCATCCTGGCTGGTTACTGCGCGTCGCGCATGGCTAATGAGAGAATGAGAGTTGGCAAGCCGCGGCTACTGGTTAGTCGAGCATCCATAATAGATGGAGAGTGATTGGGCCGGGGCAGACGCAAAGGAGGAAGACGTCTCCGTGCGTGAGAGATGCGGCCTCCTCCTCCTCCCATCTTTCTTGTCTGGGAGAAGAGCGAGCGAGAGAGGAAGGAAGGGATGGATGGATGGAGAGTGAGGTTTTAGTCCTGCCTTAACGTTGCTGTTTCTCCCCTCGGATGATTTCCCTCAGATTGAGAGAGAGAAAGAGGGATGGAGGGAGAGGTATAGAGAGAGAGATGGAGACATGGATAGAAGGAGCTCACTTCTCTATCAGATGTGGATGAGAGGATGAACAGATGGATGGTGGGATTGAGAGAGAGAAAGAGAGAGAGAGAGAGAAAGAGGAATAGTTGGGCTCTGTAGCCCCAGGCCCAGGCTTGTGTTTCTAGGTGCGGTGAAACAACAGGGGTATTTATTTTAGCTCGGCTCCGAGAGACTCTGAAGGTGGAGGAAAACACCCTGCCCAGCCAGGCAATATACTCAGCTCACCCATGACTACATATTGTGTTTATGAAGTCCTCAACCTTCCTCTCTTTAAAACTGTACAAGGCTTTGCATGCAAACAAGCTGGTAGAGCGGTTGACAAAGGGGTTTTGTTGTTCGTGTGCGCCTCAGAATGGGTAAGTCCCTGGGAGTCGGGGCTCGTTCTTGTTGTTGTTGTTGTTGTTGTTGTTGTGGTGTTTGGGGTCACTGTTGAGTTGGTCTGTTTGTTGACACACCGAGGAGGGTGAGAAGAGGCTTGTTTGCCAACCAGCACAGCGGCGGCCCGCGGGCATCCATCTACTCATGCCAGCGCGGCACCACTCCAGTACTGGCATACCAAAAAGCCTCCCTCTCTTTCTCTCTCTCTCTCTGTGTGTGTGTGTGTGTGTGTGTGTGTGTGTGTGTGTGTGTGTGTGTGTGTGTGAGTGATCATATAATAAACCTCTACATCCTAACCCTTGACACATGTCTTAGACTTGCTCCCTAGTGCTGTTTTCTCCTCTCCTCTCTCCTCCTCTTTTCCTCTCCTTCTCTTCTCCTACCCTCCAGGCTACTCATGTTTTCCATGGGATTCCAGCTGATCCGTGTGTTTGTGGTTAGATCTCCTAATTTCCTGGCCGTTTCCATGAAATCATCAGCGAGTGATTCAGATCCCTGACCAAGGGAGATGACCAGAACTTATTGATCGAACTTGTTAGAACTTAAGGGCTCGAGAGCCGAGACGGGAGGACACGCACTCACAGAAACCTCTCTCCTCCTCCCTCTCTCTCTCTCACCCACCCACTCACTCACACTCACTCTCTCTCTCTCACACACACACACACACAGATGCCAAGATGCACATACCCAACCACTGGGCCTTGTGCTGAGCCGGGGGTGTGTGTGTGTGTTGGCGGTGGTAGCACCAGTGTTTGTCTTCCTCCCTCTGTCCTGTGGTGGTTCCCATGGAACCGGTTCCAGGTTCAACACTACCTGTGGTGTTCCACACAGAGAGGCAGAGACGGGCTGGAAGTACAGCATTCTCACCCTCACACACACACACACACGTGTACAGGCTTCTCAAATCCACAGCGGATATTGCAACACTGCGCCATCGTGCCAGGCTGCCAGAACAACAGGTCTTACTCATCACGTACACACATTTCGAATGTTCATTTCCCACAACCTGAACCGTTTGTGTGTGTGTGTGTGTGTGTGACGTATTGTCCTCTCATCGGATGTCCTGGAAGCCAAGCCTGACTCTTCGTCAGCACGAACATGAGGCCACACAAACAACCGTGTTTGCTTATGTTTCACGGGGGGCGCGAGCACGCACGCACGCATGTGGTCATAGGGGAAATGTACTGTGATGGTAGTAAAGTCTGGTGTCACTAGGTCTGTTTTTTGTTGATGATACTTAACTCATAACTAGTCAAGATGCTTTCATCTCTCCATCTGGACCAGGGTAAATAAGCAGAGGTGTTAGTGTGTGTGTTTGTGTGTTTGTGCGTTTGTGTGTGTGTGTGTGTGTGGCTGTGGCTGTGTGTGTGTGTGTGTATACCATGCCGTCACCTTGATGTCAGTGCATTCCTCCCCTATCTGGCGACAGTGATAACGGAGAACACTCAGATACGCTGTTGATGAGGTAAAGCAGCGGGGAGGCTGGCGGAGGGAGGCAGCCCTAAACACTACGGAGTGTGTAGGATTGAATTCCAGCCTAGTTGTTCTAACCCACCTGATCCCACTAGTCAAGTGGTTGTCCGTCACCTGTCCTCCTCACGTCACAGTGTCGTTTTTAACACACGGAACGGTCGGAATGAGAAACAGTATCAAACACACGGCTCCATGCATTACAACGAGCCCGTCCTCTTGTTTTCTACCTCCGCCAGCCTCTTCCGGTGTACAAAACCAAAACCATTAGCTCCCCAGGACACAGGGTAGGTGAACACGACCAGTACTGTTTGTGTACTACCACTGACTCTACTTGAACTGTATTTGAACTTTTGCGGTCGACACGGGTCAGCTAGGCAACGGGCCAGAGCACTCCAGCCATTTCCCAGGGACACAAAGCCCTGCGCCTGGAGTCTGGAGCGGGGCCTTTTTAAACTCCAGGGGTCGATGTGGACGGCCAGACTAATGTCGCACTGGGAGATCCCAGAGTTTACACTGTCCAACTCTGCTACGCTGATGTTTTTGACAGGTTGGCCAGTTGACCCTTGCGTTGAGTTTCATTGAGACCCCCTAGTCGTGTGTGCTGTGTGTGCGTGTGTGCGTGTGTGTGTGTGTGTGCGTGTGTGTGCGTCCAGTCAGTGAACTCTGGCAGCACAGCGCCACAGTCATCTGGCTCCGGGGGAGTGGAGCAGCTGTCCCCAGTGTGGTTCCACAGGAATGCCTCCTCCCAGTCTGAACGCCGTGGACCATAATTTGTTTGCGAAAATGGCTGAGAGCTTAGATCATGCTAGAAGCTATCGCGTGGCTCGCTCCGACGGAGAGTCCTAAAGATGTGCCAACAGGAACAAGGAGTAGAATTCCACCACACACACACACACACACACACACACACGCACGCACACACACAGCCCTGAAAGTCATGCGGAAAAAAGTCAAGTCAAGCTGAATCATGCCACTGTTTTCGCGTCCATGGTTGGGGAAGGAAATCCTTCTTCTTTGTTTCATTCCCTGGTTGCTTATTAAGTGTTTTAGAGAGGAGGAAAAACAACATCTAATTGGCCAGGCTTAATTAGATTAGTGGAGAATGTCTGCCTGACTTGCTCTTCCTCCTCACCCCATTTAACTCATTTAGGGTCATTAGCTGTCCCATCGTTTGTCTGGATGAAGACATGTCTGAAGTAATGCCAGACCGTTTAAAGCAGAGGGTGGCTGTTTTGGTGGTGACTTGGGCGCGGGAGGGGCACTGGGGGGCACTGTGTTTCTGTGTGTGTAATGAACTGTGTATATATATATATTTATGCTATGATTTATGTTTTTGAGAGTGTAGCTGTGCTGTAGGATCTCTCAGTGACGTCTTCTGATGTGCCAACCCCCCTGTACAGTAAATAATAATTCAAAAATAAATACATCTATATTAATTCTTCCTTCTTCTAGCATTTTGACTGCCAATGGCACCTGGCCCGAGCCTAGATTACTTTTCTTGCGATGACTGATGGATAGACTGATTCACTTCCTCAGTATTTGTTGTTAAGTTGCTTTGGATAAAGACGTCTGCTAAGTACTAAAACTGTAATGTCCTGGTCTCTAATGCCCTGGTCTCTAATGTCCTGGTCTCTAATGTCCTGGTCTCTAATGTCCTGGTCTGTAATGTCCTGGTCTGTAATGTCCTGGTCTGTAATGTCCTGGTCTCTAATGTCCTGGTCTGTAATGTCCTGGTCTGTAATGTCCTGGTCTGTAATGTCCTGGTCTCTAATGCCCTGGTCTCTAATGTCCTGGTCTGTAATGTCCTGGTCTGTAATGTCCTGGTCTGTAATGTCCTGGTCTCTAATGTCCTGGTCTGTAATGTCCTGGTCTGTAATGTCCTGGTCTGTAATGTCCTGGTCTCTAATGCCCTGGTCTCTAATGCCCTGGTCTCTAATGCCCTGGTCTCTAATGTCCTGGTCTGTAATGTCCTGGTCTCTAATGTCCTGCTCTCTAATGTCCTGCTCTCTAATGTCCTGGTCTCTAATGTCCTGGTCTCTAATGTCCTGGTCTCTCCCCACGCAGGCCGCATCCTGGACCTGAAGACGGGCACGGTGAAGAAGGAGGGTCAGCAGTCCTCTATGAGAATGTGCATGGGCTCACGGCGCTCCTTCATCTGCAGGATGAGGTGTGTGTGTGTGTGTGTGTCGGGGGGGGGGGGGGGGGGGGTTGTGTATGGTGGGTGAGGGGGATTTGAACAGTGCACATTGAACTGATGAAAGAGTCCCACTCGTATTACAATCTTGCCAAAACCAATGACTCGAAATGACTCTGAAACGTTGTCAGCTCCAATCTCTCAGGCAGCGATGACAACCACGCAACACCTTTTTCCTATATCGCTAGGCAACCATCCAGTTTATGATTTCCACCTGGGATGTAAATTGGCATGTGCGTGCAGCCAAAACCTATTTCACACCCTACAGCCATGTAAGCCATATGCTTCTCATCCCAAAGTGAAGGCTTTGAAGAGGTTAAATGATTGATGTTTCCGTACTTCTGAGATAATTATGTATGACATAGTATATACGTTGCAGATCGTCCAATAATCATTGCAATCTGGAATGGAGGCCCTCTCACACCCCAGTGCATCGGCCCTCATGTTTTATCCCTTATGGTGGCCCTCCCACACACACCCACACACACACACACACAGTAGAGTTGGACTGGACGATTTCAACTTTTTTATACCGTTCTAACGTTCCCAAACAAAACAAACGCTGTGGTTAACCGGATTCAAAATGACATTGTTGTAGGGTTTTGACTGAGCCACAAACTTCAATTAATAATAATTTTGCCATTTAGCAGACGCTTTTATCCAAAGCGACTTACAATTACGAATTACAGGGACATTCCCCCTGGAGTAACTGAGGGCTAAGTGCCTTACCCAAGGGCACACTAGTAGTGGTGTGGCTTCAGGCGGGATTTGAACTCACAACCTTCACAACCTTCTGATCCCAAGTCCAACTCACTATCCACTAGACCACTAGACCACCACTAACTTCAAATGATTAAGCCCTATTCTTTCTGCGAACGTGCTCCAACACTTTCCACGAGCAGTGCTACAAAATGCGCTTCAAATAAATAAATACGCAAAAAAACCACTTGGTTCATAATGAGACTATGCCGGGACAAATTCGACTATGTTTGGGAAACACTGCACGTTCAGATTCAGTTAAACCAAAAGTCGCTGGATACGTGACTAAGGAGGAAAGGCTAATTGCAATTGATGATCTAGCTTGGTAGCTAACGTTAGCTAGACATTTTTTGGTATTCATACGAGGTATTGTGATGAAGTAAAAAACAGCAACGCTATTAACTAAAATCACCCATCGGGTGTTTCATGTCAAATACTTGTTTGACTCTTGACTGAACAAATTAGCAAGCAACGTTAGCTACACAGAACTCTGGTAATTTCAGAGAACGTGTTCGCCATGGTTGAACAAATAAATAAAGAGTCAGGGTCACCACTATTCGAGTGAGAGAACAATGGGTACGGAGACTTGAAGTGGTTTCACGGTTGCAGTGAAAACACTGTGTCAGAGTTTTAAAGTTTTTTTTTAGCAAACTAGCATAACAACAGTCAAAACCATAGATATCCATACTGTGGTCAACACAGGGATGTGTTGATCACAGTATGGATATCTATGGTTTTTGACTGTTGGTCAACACATCCAATTGAGACCCCCATAGAGACCCCCTATGTCACAACAAGCGACTCAGTCTTAAAGGGCCCTCGCCCAATTCCCACCATAGAAACCTACTGGTGAATTATTAGCGTCTCACAGTAGCGTTCGCTACAATATAGCAATTTAAGACGTTTTTGACAAAAAACATAGCTATTTTCAGAGACCCCGGTTTTCAGTTTAACCGAAAACTCACTCACTCACTCACTCTCTCACATTTTAAATGCTTTATTTATGTCCACATAAATTGTACAATATCTAAAGGACATAAATACTATCAGTGCATTTTTGACATTATGGAAACAGTCAGTTACAATAGTGCCGAGCCAACAAACAGTTATGCCTACACATAGGATGTTATTCACACCAAATGATGATTACAGTGGATTGACAGATACAGTATCAAAACTGTACAGTACTGACAGTATTCAGCTCATGGGTACAAGAAGCACCGCCTTCTCCATATTGAGCGGCTACCAATAATAGCAGATACTGAGCAGTACTTTGCTAACTGTTTGGCCCTTCTCTTAGATAAACCAGCCATTTGAAGGCCTCTGACAACAAACTTGACTGACACACTCTTACACACACACACACACACACACACACACACACACACACACACACACACACACACACCAACAGACACCAGCCGCTTCTCCTTGTCTAGTAACTAAAGACTTTGGCATTTGTTTGTTCCATTCCTGTGCAAGCCACAGCAACGCTGACGAGTTCTAGAACGTGAGGTCCCCTGAGGAGACGTGGCGGTTTATTTATAACCGACAGATACCACCCGCATCCCTCACATACTCCTGATGCATGTTGACGATACGTAATGCTGTGTTAGCAGTTGAACGGGGACTTTGATGCCTGTTTTGTCTACAGCCGTCACAGTGTGTTGGCGAACAGGAATGTGTGTACTTTTAATTTGGTTTCTATTTTGAGGCTCTTTCTAAATTGAAACAGTGTGGGAGTGGAAAGGGGGGAAAGGATGACTGTCCGACAGAGAGTGCTGCTCGCAGCAACAAACGAACAAGCATCCATCTCACATGGCGGACGCACAAAAACAAACCCACACACACACAGCGATTTCAGAGGAGCACAGCATGCAAGCCATCTGAAAAGGAATTCCTAACAGCGCGAACATCGATATTAGCTCCAGACCTTTCTTAGAACAATAAATAAATAAAAAGCTTCTCTCATGAATGATGTCGGTGCCGAATCAAAAGCTCTACTCCATAGCCTGCCTCGAATTACTGACACAGATCTGTGACCTCTCTCACATTGGCGTTGCTGCCCAGCCGTTCACCAGACAGGAGAAGACAGACTCGACAATCGAATTCACGTGTCAGATTTATTACCTTTCTTTGAGGAAACCCATGTCCTGCGCTCATGGCAACCGACTAAAACAAGAAACAGCAATTGTTGGCACAGAGCAACTCAATACAGCTAACGGAACAGCTAACAGAGCCTCATGTCAGACAGCTCACACACACACACCATTGGTTGAGTGTTGTTATTATTAGAGTGTGTGACTCTCTTCTGCTGTCCATGTTAGTTAGCCACCACTCTGCTGTGTGTGTGTGTGTGTGTGTGTGTGTGTGTGTTTGTGTGCGCCTGCGTGTGTCCTCAGCCTGACACTTGTAAATGTAGTACTTGTAAATTGTAGTACTTGTGTGTAATTGGTATCCTGTGTGTGTGTGTGTGTGTGTGTGTGTGTGTGTTTGTGCAGGTGTGGAAGCGCTCCTCTGGACCACATCTCTCTAAACCGCCTGTCCAACATGAGGAAGAGATACAGGCAAGACTACCTCTGTCTGTCTGTCTGTCTGTGCCTAACCTCCCTCCCCCCCCTCTCTCTCTGTGTACAGTATGTTCTCTGAAACCTTGTTCCTCTCTGGTACTCCCCCCCCCCACCCCCCGAATTGCCCTTGTTCTGTCCAAAAAAAACAACCTTCAGGTGAAATATGGATGTTATGGTTGGGGCTGATTACCGCTGATGTCGCTGGGGAATGCAGCTGTCAGTGTCTCTTTACACGTGTTTGTGTGTGTGTGTGTGTGTGTGTGTGTGTGTTTGTTCTCTCTTTCAGGAACGGGCTGGGACCGTCTAAGGAAGGAGAGGCTCAGTACTCTGTGGTACACTGTACCGGTTACATCAAAGCCTGGCCCCCGGCAGGTACCTACTCACACACACACACACACTTTTGCCTCGCCCAGTTTCATCTTGACCCCCCTCCTGTGGACCATCTCTTGTCTTTAGCCCTGTTTTCTGTAGCCCCCCCCCCCCACCCCAAAGGCAGCTTTATTCCTCAGAACACGGCCTGTGTTTCGTCACGCCTCAGACAGAGACAGACACGGTTGCGTGTTTGTGTAGATTCCTCTGATCAGGTCAGTCAAACCCACTGAGGAGGACCAGATAGCCGTATCAGGCCGTACTTCAACCAAGGACCCAGAGGCCCGCAGGAATCTGCCTGCTAAATCTGATCTGCGCCAGCGGGGGTCATAGAGCACGCAGGACCTCGGATGCACTCGCTGACACACTTACACAGGCGCACGCTCAACTCCTCCGAGTGTTTACAGAGTCGAAACATCGGAATGCACACCCCGTAGTCTGGAATTCCCATTAGTGCTCTTATTGTTTGAACCAGGTGTCCTGGAGGGGCTTGGGAGGAGGAGGAGGAGGAGGAGGAGGAGGAGGGGGGGGTGGTGGGGGGTGGGGCTCTCAATTGAGCAACATAAAGCATCCAAGTCCAGTGCTTTGATGGCAGGTATCCCACTGACACAAACACACAGCACATGTGTGTGTGGAAATTGTTGCCACATGTTTCACTTCCCCGGGACTAAAAATAGACCGTTGGAATTCGTTCCGGACCGTCCGTGGGGTTTGGCTGTCAGTCATGAGATGACGCGCGCACGCACGCGCACACACACACACACACACACACACACACACACACACACACACGCAGCCGGACAGTCCATCTGGGTATGGATAATGAATCAGCACAGGAGATGGATGTATGGAATGTTAGGTTTAATGACGGGTTAAGTATCGGGTTTCATTGTTCCCCGTTTGTTCGTACGGCGCTCATCTGGCCGGCAGCTCTCTATGTTTGGGCCAGATGTTGTTGCCCGGACGTTGTTGCACCACGTTCAATAGAGGTTAGGGGACAGCAACACGTTCTGCTTCGTCAGAACGTAACAGAAGATGTCTCCTTCCACCCGATAATTGGCTGATATGCAACTCCTAATAAATCTCTCTCCTGATAATTGGCTCGATGATTGAATCCAGTCAACGTATCTCGACACCTTGTGTCCTCTCTACGCCTCTCTGTGTTTGTTGGTGAAGAATATCCCCCCCCCCCCCTCCTGAATACCACCTACTAAACCAAGCCTGAAACAAACCTCTTCGTCTGGCGCAATTAAGGAGCTGTCAGCTGTCAAGAGTCTTGTCCCTGTGATGCTGTGGCAGGTGTGTGGCAGCACCTGAGGCGAAGGGATGGGGTGCGGGGGGTGTGTGTGTGCGGGGGGGGGTGGGCGATGTTTTCTCTTGTAGGCTACACCTCCATCTCTGCCTCAGGTAAAGCCGGGGGGGCGCGGGGGGGGGGGGATTCCATCAACGTCACTAAAGAAAAATCCAGGCTTATTTTGATAAATCTCAAAAAGAAGCTCTCAAAAAGAAGCCTGGATTTTCCTTTAGCGAGGTTGATGGAATACCCCCCAGGACTCCCTCCCCCACCACACCCTCAGCATCATTAAAGGGACATCGTTTCTCCAGCCCTCCTAACCCTAACACTATCACTATGTCAGGGAGGAAAACACAGAAGGAATTGTTATGGGAAAGACTGATATTAAAATGAAACGAACAATAGCCCTCACCCTCTTTTTTTTATTTATTTTTTACATTTTCTTTCTTTCTTTTGTTCTTTCTTTCCCCTCCCTCTCCGTGAAATACGTGGTCGCCGAAGAAAGGAGAGGCATTTTAGTATTTGTTCTGGATGGTTTGTGGGGAGACTGGCAGTGTGCTTGTGATTTATCTTGCTGCGTTTCAGCCTTATGGAGAAAAGATTGGTCATTAATCACAGCACACCGCGGTCTGCAGTGTCAGGCAGGAGATTACCTCTCAACACCTCAAAGTTCAAATAGCAAATGTGAAAATAAACATGTACTCTTTATCGGATAGCTCTAGTTCTGGTCTAGTTCCATCTAATATTCAATATCTCTGTCTGTCAATATCCTCTCTAGCTCTCTCTCTCTCTCTTTCTCTCTCGCTCACTCACTCACTCACTGTCTCTCTCTCTCACCCCCGCCCCTCTCTCTTAGGTATGACCATCCCAGAAGAGGACACAGAGGCAGGTCAGACCAGTAAATACTGCCTGGTGGCCATCGGAAGACTGCAGGTACGATCGTGTGTCTGTGTGTGTGTGTGTGTGTGTGTGTTTGTTTGTAAGCACTGATGAGTACAGATAGGTATGCACTTTCCAATGGCTATACAGGGTTCGACAGTAACGCTTGCCCGGAGCAAGTAAAACATTTGCCGGGTTTGTTTGCGCGAGCCCGACGACGCTGCTGGATCCTGGATATGTTGACCTGTGTGCAGGAAGAACAACAGACGGCGCAGGTGCCAGACCAGACTAGATGTTCGTGGAGATATTAAAGATAAGATATTATTAAAGCGTACGCGCCTGTCGTTCACCCGTCGCATCGCACACGGTTTAATAATATCTTCACTCCGCGATCATCTAGTCTGGTCTGGCGCCTGCACCTTGCTCCGTCTGCACGGTTTAATAATATCTTCACTCCGCGATCATCTAGTCTGGTCTGGCGCCTGCCCCTTGCTCCGTCTGTTGTTCTTCCTGCACACAGGTAAAAATATCCAGGATCCAGCAGCGTCGTCGGGCTCGTGCAAACAAACCCGGTGATTTTTTTACTCGCTCCGGGCAAGCGGGCAAGAGTTACTGTCGAACCCTGGCTATATATGGTTATGTATCCAAGCCAAGCCTGTGTGTGTGTCCTCAAAGCAGGTGTGAGCAGGGGAGGATCAGTCCTATAGGATTAATGTAATGGAGCAGACAGATATCCCTCAGCTGAACTCCCCCCCCCCCCCCTCTCCCATCGCCCTTAGCTCTGCTGTTACCCAACCGCTTCAAATCACACATCTTTAACCTGCCCTCCCATATCCCTCAGCTCATCTCTGCTCAACCCCACTGCTCACTTTAATCATCCCTCACATCTCTTTGCCCTTTCGTATCTCACATCGCCTCCCGGTAATCTCATGTGTCCGACCCTCCTCTGCCTTTTTTAATGGAGAGCCCAGAGAGAAAATTATCTTCAGCGGTCTGCCATCTTGATGAGCGATCGCACATATCACTTATGTTTTAGGGGGTGTTCTCCTCTGATTAATGTCACCTCTTCTGCTCTTGAGGTCGAAAAGATGTTCCTGTGTAGCGATTAATGCCACGTTCGAGGGGGTCTGTGACATTTCCAACTTGGCAACTTGTCAAATTCTGAGAAGTTTTTGAGTTTCCCCATTCTGAGCCATTTCAGAATTCACCAACGGAGAGCTCTGAAAACCGCTTCATCTTAGTGGGAAGCTTCACCCTGAGAGCCTGTGACCTTAACCCAGTGTTTCTGTCTCTGTCAGGTGACCAGCTCCCCGGTTTCCATGGATATGAACGGCCTATCGGTGCCCACAGAGTTCCTGTCGCGCCACAACTCTGACGGCGTCATCACCTTCGTCGATCCCCGATGCATCAACGTGATTGGATACCAGCCCCAGGTTGGTTCCCCCCCCCCCCCCCCCCCCCCATCACTCACGGTCATAGGGAATATTGGGAAAAAACTTAGGGAATTTCAGACCAGAGAATCATGTCTGTTCTACTTCTGTTCCATTTCTGTCTGACCCAGTTCTAACCTGTTGGGACTCAATTAAAGAAGCCTGTCGAATAGTTTGTGTCAGCAACCCTGAGAGCACGTTTGAACACTTTGAAAGTGCATTCTTTCATCCAGTCCTTGGAAGTTCGAACCGATCAGACATGACTGGTTTGGGGTAAAGCTTTGTAGTGAAATCCTTACCTTCACCTGTCAGAGCCCCTTAGATCAGGGGATGACTTCAGAGAAGGAGGGGATGGAACGATGCCATCTCAAAGTGGTTTTACACAGAACACAAGTTGTCGAGAGGACGACTCCTTAAAAGGAGAGGTGAACCCTGCGTTAAGTGTGTTTCGTGTGAACTCTTGACCTCTGCTGTATTCTTCTCAAGGGTCAAAGGTAACAGGCACAATCACTTTAGTCAGACATTAAAGATAACCACCGAACATCGGGGCCATCTTTACAGGTTCTGAAGATTTAAACGTTGTGTTTTCACAACTGGACTCTCGGTAGATCAGACGTTGCAAAGCTTTGTACAGCTGGCCTGTGTGTTTGAGTTACAGTCCGAAAGCCACAGCGTTAGCATAATAAATCACTTGTATCGGTTAAAAGGGGTTCTGGTTTTGGACTGATGATTCTGGGAGAATTCCTTTGGTCGATCAGCTTCCCTCCAAGTCTTCCCCACACTGGTCAGACTGCAGTCGTATATACATAGAAATGCCCACTTGTGATGAAATAACGGTTTGCGAGCCAGAGATGGGTGTATTTTGTAGCCCTGATTTATGGTTATTAAGTTAATATCACTGAATTCTGAGGTCAGGTTTCAAATAAAAAATAAAAAAGTCAACTTTATTGATCCCCGAGGGGGAAATTAAGGCATTACATCAGCTCACACATCATAAACAACAACTCCACAATAAAGTGATAGAATAATTAAATAGACATCTGAAACTTTATATACAGTAAGCACAGTACTGTATGATTTAACATCCCCAAGCCTGACTCCGATCGAGCCAGCTGGAGGAGGAGTTGTGTGTGTGTGTTTGTGTGTGATTAACAAATAACCATCATCATCCCTTCTTAGGATCTGCTGGGGAAAGATATACTGGAGTTCTGCCATCCAGAAGACCAGAGTCACCTGAGGGAGAGCTTTCAACAGGTACTTATAGTAAAGGAGAGGAGTGGGGAGGCGGGGGGGGTGGACGGGAGAGGAGGAGTAGGTGGGAGGGGTGGTTGGGCATAGGTTGAGAGATGGGGGGGGAGGAGGAGGAGGAGGCGAGGGGGTGTGTGTGTGAGGGAATCATTCAATCATTACAGGGCAGATCTCAGCCTCACCTCTGCCTCGCGTGAAGTCGAGTGCTGGAGAGACGCCAAGGACGAGGTGATGTCGGGTTGATGGTTAATCGTCGGGAGACGTTTCTGTCAGGAAGTTCACGGGAACCCGAGGTATGCGGGGTCCTCTCTGGTTCACTAGCCGTCCCTCTCGGGAGCACTAAGTTTGAACGGCCACGGGGGTGAAAGTTCACAGAGCAGGTATGACACAGGGAATGTTTTTTTATTCGCCTGGATTATGTTACATAGGTCCTGGAGTATGTATGATATACTCCTTTGGCGGTTATCCAGAGGTTTCCTTCAAGAGAGCCACAGAGAGCCCCCCCCACACACACACACACACACACCCACAAACAAGCACAAACACACCCTACCCTCTGGCAGGCACGTACATTTGCCTGTACACCCTTGCTGTCTTAGGTGCAGGGAGGGATAGGTGCAGGGAGATAAGTGCTCTCACACTGTGTCAAGCCTTGACACACACACACACACACACACACCGAAAGTGTTTTTGTTTTTGACACTGCTACACAGTTAATCCATTTGACAACCTGAGGGGGGCTGGCTAGCTCACACAGCCACTCCAGAGAAAAGTAATGGAAGATGGAGAGATATAGGTGAGGGCCACAGTATTTCTCTCTCTCTCTTTCTCACTCCCCCCCAAGTGGCTGACAGAGGAGGAGAAGTATTGGGAGAAGTGTTTGTGTGTCTCAGTGCTATCTACAGCCGTCCTGCCGCGGGCTTCCCTTCTTGGAGAAGAATCTGTTGGACCACATAATCCACATAATCCACAGTCATTTGGATGCTGCCAACAATAGCAGCCTGGCACCCCCCATCGCTTCCTGCAACCAGGGTCACAGGTCACATTCTACCCAATAGGAATCTCTCTCTCCTCCCAGGCCAATTCTCCATCACAGAGAACTGGCTGTGCTCGCAGCAGCTCAGCTCGAAGTTTGCTAAAGGAAACCATTTCACTTTCTTTCTTTTTTTTGGGCAGTTTATTTTTTTCTCTCTCTATTTCTCTCTCTCCCTCTCTCTCTCTCTCTGCTCCCTTGCCCTCTCTGTAAAAGGAAAAGCGCTCTTCCATATCTGGGAGATCTTCTTGTTGAGCCGCTTTCTCTGCACCCCATTTCAAACTCATTTCCAGTCCCACTTTAAATTCAGATGGAAAGCAGCCGGCCCGCTACTCAAACTGGCAGCTTGACGCAGTGATGTAGAGAATGGAAATGTTGTTCTGGAGGTTTGGGAGGAGGTATGGGAGGCGAGGGTAGTGTTCAGGAGGTTTGGGAGGAGGTATGGGAGGCGAGGGTAGTGTTCAGGAGGTTTGGGAGGAGGTATGGGAGGCGAGGGTAGTGTTCAGAAGGTTTGGGAGGAGGTATGGGAGGCAAGTGTTGCGTTCACAGGGGTACTACTACAGTAGGGTGCGTCTCAATAATCTAAAGGAGCTTCCTCTCCTCTTTGCTTTCCTTAAATGATAACATAGCTGTCTCCCCACCACTTGTTTTGGTGAACAGCTGATGGATGGGACTGGAGAGATGTTACCACTTCTCAGATACATAGACGGAGCTATGAATGCCATGACCTTCCAAAAGATCAAACATTTTAGTTTTAACCATGTTTTGAAGCTATATAGTGTAGAACGTTTTTAAAAATCAATATACCAATCCCAGATTGCCCTGTTTTAAATGCACTGTGATGTGAAATAAGTGCCCTGGTGAAAGCAAATACCTGCTAGGCAAATCGACCTCGTTTCTCACACCCAACCTTCTCTACCGCAACACTCTCCCAAAGCAGATCAAGAAAATCAACATTCTTTTCCTCCAAACATTCACTCAAAACCAATCTTTTTTTTAACCTGGCCATTAATGTCTAGAACCTTTTAGCTTTTTTTTTAATGCTTGTCTTCTCCTTGAATGTTAAGTGCCTTTGAGTTCTGAGGATATCCAACATAAATGTATTGTTATTGTTCTTTATTAATGGGTAGATCAATCACTGTAGAGACAGGGTTATAATGTCTCCTGCTTCTCCAGAACAAACGAGAGTTTAATTGAGTGATTAAGAATGAATGAGATGATTACAATGTGAATGCGGTGATGAGGTTCTATCCCGCGCTTCTCGTTTCATGTCTAGAAACAGAGGGATGATACCGCCTCCTTCTCTGGGGAAACGGATTCTTTTGTTCTTTTGTTTCAAAAGCACAAAAGTTTTGGGGAAAAGTGATACTCACTGAAGGGAATAAGGAGGAATTAGTTATTTTGAGAAAGACGTCCTCTCTCTTTCTCTTTGATCTTGGCATGTGTACGTGTAAAACATGTATGTTTTTACGTGGGAACCGCTGGGATTGTGACATCATTCTGGATTGAACAATCTCCCCTTTTCTGTCTCCTTTTGTTCCTCTTTTCTTTTCTCTACCCCTCTCTCTTCTCTGACTGTTCATCTCTTTGCATCTCTCCCTCCCTCTCCCCCCCTCCCCCCTCTATCCCTCTCTCCAGGTGGTGAAGTTGAAGGGCCAGGTTCTGTCTGTGATGTATCGGTTCCGTATGAAGAACCGAGAGTGGATGCTGATCCGGACTAGCAGCTTCACCTTCCAGAACCCTTACTCAGACGAGATCGAGTACATCATCTGTACCAACACCAACGTCAAGTAGGTCGCTCACTCACTCACTCACTCACTCACTCACACACACACACACGCACACGCACACTCACTCACACACACACACACACACACGCACACGCACACTCACTCACTCACTCACTCACACACACACTCACACACTCACTCACACACACACACACACACACACACACACACACACACACACACACACGCACACACTAACACTGACACTCATACTGTACACACACACACTAATGCTGACACTCATATACTGTGTACACACACACACACACACACTAATGCTGACACTCATACTGTGTACACACACACACACACACACACACACACACTAATGCTGACACTCAGTATACTGTGTACACATGCACACACACACGCACACTAAAGCTGACACTCATACTGTGTACACACACACACACACACTAATGCTGACACTCATACTGTGTACACATGCACACACACACACACTAACGTTGACACTCATACTGTGTACACACTCACACACACACACGCACACACACTCTCACACACACTCTCACACACTCTCTCACACACACACACACACACACACTCACACACTCACACACACGCTCTGGAAGTTCCTGTACTGGATTGACCCTCCAGGTGCCAGGCTGCATATATACTGCTGCCCGGCTGCTGTGCAACAACAATATTGACTGAGTACGGCCCTAGAAGGTCTGCAGTGTCTCATTCTCCTGGCCTGTTCAAGATATGTAGGATAATATTTGCCACCGTTTAATGATTTAGGTTAATAAGGTGTGAAGTGAAAAGATGGAAAAAAACAAAAACGTGGCATTATTCTAGGGCATTATGCCAGTTCCCCCTCCTAATAGGCCGGGAGGCCTCGGGAGGTTCTAATAGGCCGGGAGGCCTCGGTAGGTTCTAATAGGCCGGGAGGCCTCGGTAGGTCCTAATAGGCCGGGAGGCCTCGGTAGGTTCTAATAGGCCGGGAGGCCTCGGTAGGTTCTAATAGGCCGGGAGGCCTCGGGAGGTTCTGGTTGTGCAGAGCTGCTAATGTTTGTTTTGGTCCCTCTGGTACATGGTGCTTACTGGCTGCGCACTGGGCTGTCACACAGAGTTTCCTCAACCTTTGATTTATTTTGTATTTTTCATATATTTTTAGGCCATTTCTGCTTTATTGGGATAGAGACAGGTAGAGATTGACAGGAAGGATGGGTGAGAGAGAGAGAGAGAGAGGGGGGGGTGACTTGCAGGATATGTAGATGGCCGGAATTGAACCAGGGACCGTGCGATTATATGACATACGCCTTAAGGCCAAAGCACACAGCGTGCGATACGCCGTGTGCATTGGGCTTTAGTGAGCTATGCCACTTAAGCGCCCTCAACCTTTTTTGGTGCTGCAAGCTCACCAGAGTGTTTTTCTGTCTTTTTTTAGCATGACCCACCTACATTATGTGTTATAATAATAATAATAATAATAATAATAATAATAATAATAATAATAACTTTTCTTTGTATAGCACTTTTCCTGCAAAGGTTGCAGCTCAAAGTGCTTTAATCATTATATAATCATAATGTAATTATCTAGTCATTTAAAGGCAATATTAAAAAGATGGGTCTTTAGTCTTGACTTGAAAATATTTGCTGAGGTTGCAACCCTAATGTAAACTGGCAGTGCATTTCACAATCTCCTCTTTTGTACATGTGGTACACAGAGAAAGCCAGCGTCAGAAGACCTGAGAGCTCTATCGGGCTGATATGCTAGCAAAAGTTCTTTCAGATATTCTGGTGCTGTGCCAGTGAGAGCTTTATAAACAAATATAGTTATATATTTATATAGTTATAGGCAATATGCAGTGAACTCGGTCGCAGTGACGGTGGAGTTAGCATCATGTCACTACCTGTCTACAGAATCTGTGTATGTATGTTCCGAAGGTTGGCGTTTTGAGGGGACGATTGTAATCGTTTGATTAATGTATTGTATGAGTGTGCTTTTGGAGTAATGTCCACTTGCCCCCCCAACTGCAATAGCATGTGTTTGGCAGTAGGGGGCGGTGGTGTCACTGTTGATCTTGTCACTGTGCCGAAGCAGAGAGGAAGAGAGAAGGAAATAATTTCCGGAGAGGCAGAATGAGAGAGGAATGGGTGCAACTGCCCCCCCCCCCCCTTATGAATGATCCTGTAGTTCTCTTCCAAAACAAACAGCCCCACTCACTCACACACTCCGGAACACTGGAGGAGTTCCGTATTCTGTTTGAAATAGATTGTTAGATTGTTGCTGATTGTTTCGGACAGTTAAATCTGCTCCCCCCACACCCACCAGTGTGTTTGTGTGATTGGAAACACAGCTGTGTTATAAAACTCAATTCTCTCCGTTTCCTCTTAAGCCGTCATAAGGACTGGAGGAGGCAGAAACATGATGTTTCTGTGAGGAGTTCAGATCAGCTATGTAAACATTCCACAAGGTTCTGCCTGCCTGTGTGGAATGTGGATGCAACTGTACATTGTGTGCGTGCGTGTGCGCGGGTGCGTGCGCACATTCATGAGCACAGTGTGTGAGTGACTGTGGGCAGTGTGCATGTTTGTGTGAATGTATATGCACTGCACTGCACTGTGGTGTGTGTGTGTGTGTGTGTGTGTGTGTATGTGTGTGTGTGTGTGTGTGTGTGTGTGTGTGTGTGTGTGTGATGATGATGCCAGTTGTTTGGGAGCTGAGGTGAGAGCCAGGCCAGTACAGAGCTCAATAGTAGCAGCATGTGGTGTCAGATTTATGGAGGACCAATAAAAGAGTTGGATCTAATTCATCAGACCTCTACATGGATATGAAGCTAAGAGGCTACCATTCTCGCTCAGCATGACTCGTGTGCGTGTGTACGTGTGTGTGTGTGTGCGTGTGTACGTGTGTGTGTGTGTGTGTGTGCGTGTGCGTGTGTGCGCGTGTGTGTGTGTGTGTTAGAGAGATCATAGCTGGTTTGGGGAGTTAGTTCCCTGGTGGAGTGTGAATTATGAGAGAGAGAGAAAGGCTGAAAGGGAGAGAGAGGCTGAAGATGAGATAAAGGGAGACTTTATTGTCTGTCACATAATGATAGAAAATTGTCTTTGGTTAGGGGGCTCATAAACAACATAAAAACGTACACTCATGAAAGACTCGCATACAATTTGAAATAACCTTAAAACACAAACAGCTCCGTAAATAAAGTGAAGTGAAGTGAAACTTTATTTATATAGTGCCTTTCGTACATGAATGCAACTCAAAGCGCATAAATAAGAACAGTTGTGTAAAGCTGCAATAAAAAGTAGCGACAGTCTGTTTGGCCTTGTTTAAAATGAATACCGCTGTGTGAATGAAAGAGTTTAATATAGTTTGCAGGAAAAGTGCTATACAAATATTAAGTTATTATTATTATATATAAGTTCCCTTTTTGCAATGTAAAGGCCAATGCACACGGCGTGCGATTTTGTCGCATGACAACATTCGATTCTCAGCCTGCCTGGTCCGACTTCAGTGGTGTGAATTGAGAATCGAATGTTGTCGTGCGACAATATCGCATCGCACGCCGTGTGCATTGTCTCATTCAAAACAATGGAATCGAATTCATGTTGGGGTCTGTCCTTTAAAAAAGAAATAATCCGTAATCCATAAAACCAGTGTTGACTTGTAGTCCTTGGAGGCGGTACCGAAGTATGTTTATTTTTACTGTATTAAAAGCAGAAGTCCATAAATAAAATCCTGACAAATGACTTGGGTGATTTGAGGTGCTTAGCCACTGTATCCAGAAGAATTAGGATGGCATCCTCCACTCCCTGTTTCACCTTGTAGGCAAACTGTGGTGGTAAAGGTCTCCAGACACCTCTCCATGCATTTGCAGAGGATGGAGGTGAGGGCCACAGGCCTGAAATTGTTCATTGTCCAGTCCTCCACACTGATTGGTGCAGGGGCGTAGCTGGTATCGGTCGGGGGTCCAGTCCTCCACACTGATTGGTGCAGGGGCGTAGCTGACGTCGGTCGGGGGTCCAGTCCTCCACACTGATTGGTGCAGGGGCGTAGCTGGTATTGGTCGGGGGTCCAGTCCTCCACACTGGTTGGTGCAGGGGCGTAGCTGACGTCGGTCGGGGGTCCAGTCCTCCACACTGATTGGTGCAGGGGCGTAGCTGACGTCGGTCGTAGCGGACGCCTACCGTGCCCTCCGAGACAGAAGTGAACCTCTGAGACATCCATATTCCATATCCAGCTCTTCAGCGGTCACGTCTAGTGTTTTCAAACAACCGGGGTCAGCCAGGTGTTTCTGTGAAGCTAGGACTGAGTGTATTTTCCATTGGCTTCCCTTACTCCTCATTTGATTGACTTTGCAGTAGCGTGCGTGTCTGTGTCTGTCTGTGTGCGGTTTCTAGCTCTGTTGTGTGGCCCAGGTCTCGATGCCAGACAGAGCCAGACAGACGCTAGACAGAAAGAAAGATTGGAAAGACTGGATCGACCCTATAATCCTCTGTAGCTGTTGCATCTTACTTGGCAATCTGACCGACGGTGTCATCGGAATTGAGATGAACCACAGTTATCACCTACTGTTGTGTTGCCATAACGACTATAATGGCGTTTTAATAGGTCCACGGTCGCTTGGTCATACTAAAAGCCGACGCGGCCAGCCTCTCCATCACCTCTACCAGAGGCCGTGATGGAGCTATTAGGTTGTCAGACGATTGTATTAGAACTAGATGGATGGATAACAAGTTGTCCAGGAGGGTTTGGATCGGAGGGGTGTGCGTGTTTATCTCTCATCTGTGTCCAGCAGAGCCCAAACGGAGCTCATCTCATCTGCAATAATCTACAAGGCTAAGTAAGATTGGCTCTGTATGCTGGATGGAGACCATAAGAGGCAAACCTCCAAGCCTGGCACAGTGTTGCGGGCTGGTTAGTGTGCCTGTGTGTGGTGTGTAGGGTGGGGGGATGTGTGTGTGTGTGTGTGTGTGTGTGTGTGTGTGTCTTGAGTGATAGGTTACTGTGATTCTAAGCCTCTGGCTGTTCTAAAGCGCTGTGCCGCATCCCATCAGCCACTGCTGCGACAGTGCTTTTTCCCCCAGTGCCCTCAGTAGCCCGCAATCAACCCAGCTTTGTCCTGTGTGTGGGCGGGGACACACACACACACACACACACACACACACACACACATACACACATTATCTCACTCATTACCATAACAGAATGGCCTCAGCGGTGTATTGATGGGGTTGGGGGGCGGCGGGGGGGGGGGAAGCAGTGAGGCAGTGCTGAAGCCATTCCTCACCTCTGTGGTCTGGGTAATGCAGATGAGGTTTAGCCCGGGTCGCTCCAGCAGAAACAACAAATTACAAAACCCCAATATTATTATAATATTATATTATAAATGTCATTTGCGTTGGCCTGAGCCGCGCAGCGGGTCCTGGCCTGGGTTCCACCCTCATCAGACTATTCCTTCACGGCTCTGTGAAGCTGAGTGCTTCTGAGGCGGCGCGCTGGAGAGTCGTGTTACTGTGGAAACTTGGACTGGGCCGTGTGTATTTTCTGCACATTCTTTGAAAGTTCAAGTGTCCTCCAGAGCCGCGGTGCACACTTATCCGTCTTGCACGGTTAGGGCAGGTCGCCCCAGTGTGAGTGCTCACCCCTCCATACCTCCCTCCATCCATCCCTCTCTTTCTGTTCCTGTCTCCTCTGGCAGAGAGGGGGAGAGAGAGAGAGAGAGAGAGAGGGAGGTGAGGGGAGGAAGGAGGGAGAGGGGGAGAGCTTGCATCTAAAGGAGGCCTCTAAGCTAAGCAGCTCTTGCCATAATGGGGTTTTGGAGTGGTTTCCCTCTTCTAGTGGGTTTGATTCACAGTGACAGGTCTGTTTGAACTGCCCTGTACAGTGGTGTGCTGGGCGTAATGGACTCTTGTTACTTGCATTTAGTCTCTTGTCAGACGCTGCCTTCTTATCCACTGTGGCACCAGGGCACCAAGTTCAGGCTGACACAAATGTATGTTGGGAAAACAACGTGTTTCCATCCCCTCTCTCCTTCTCTCTCGAAGGGGAGAGCACTCAGAGTTTACTGAGGGGGAGAGAGAGAAAAGAGGAAGGGAGAAATACCAAAGAGAGGAAGAGATGGTGGGGTTTTTTCCGTGGAGAATGAGTAGAGTGGCCAGCAGGGCTAGTGTCCTTCAGATTCAATTCAATTGTCATTGGCAGAGACAACCAATCTAGCCAGTGCATCGTGCAAAAGCCATAAAAGTCTGGACCGATATATGTACAAATATTAGTTAGATAAGTATAGGGGGTAAACTGGGATAAACTTTAGACGGTTTAAAAAAAGTGGGGCTTTGGGATGTTAGGATGTGTGGTGATGTTTGTCAAGGTGTGATGTGTTGTGATGTTTGTCAAGTTGTGATGTGTTGTGATATGTACAGACACGGGTGAGATATGTACTGTAAGATATATGCAGTATATATATATATATATATAATATGTACAAAAAGAGCAGTGGCCAAAAGCTGAGTAGAAGTCTTGTGTGGTTTGGGGGGGTGCAATGTTCATCCTGTCGGGGAGTGGAGGGGGCTGGGTTGAACAGTGGTTGCAGTGGTTTTTAACCCTCAAATGTGTTGGGAACTTGTCTTCTGTGTGTAACACTTGTCTTCTGTGTGTATTTGTATGTTTGGAACATTTTGCGTACACGCTGGTGCCTCCCTGCTTTGCCTTCTTGCCAGGCAAAGAGGTTTTAGTGGTCTTACCTGGTTAAGTACAATAAAAACAGTGCATTTCCTGACACCACAGGAAAGGGTGTGGGTGTGGGTGTGGGTGTGGGTGTGGGTGTGGGTGTGGGTGTGGGGTACCTTAGTGGTGGTAGGTAAGTGTCCTACTTGTTCTAAAGTGGCCTCCTCCCCTCATCTGACCCCATCTGAGCGACCAGCTTTTACCCATCAGAACCACCCAGAGAAAGAGACAGAGACAGAGACAGAGACAGAGAGAGAGAGAGAGAGAGAGAGAGAGAGAGAGAGAGAGAGACAGAGACAGAGACAGAGACAATTGAATATTGAGTTTCCCTTTACTGAAAACAAAGACTTTGTCTTGGACCTCTACGGCATAAACAGAAAATACATTTCAGCCCTGGAAGGTCCGAATCACTCCAAGGCTTTTGAAATTAAGTGGCTGCATTAGACTGTAGAACGTCATTCCTGGATTTGTGGAACTTTGTCTGTATGTGTGTATAGCTGTTGAGTTGCCAGCTCACTAATGGTGTTTAACAGAGAGACACATTCCTGCTGAAAGTGGGTGATGTTAAGAAACAACATCTTTGGGAAAAACAAGCCTTAATCGGCACCATATTTATCTGGACAATTCGAAGTCTTTTGAGGGCAGGTGCCTCCGCATGCACTGCAATAACATGTTGTTTAACGTGTCCCTTCGGGGTTGAGACGTGATGTGAAACATGTCGAGAGATTTTTTTCCCCGCCTACACAACTATAGCCTGTTGTCCTGGGGGTCTGCTACAGAATTAGAATCTGGTCCTGATTTAGATGTCAGGATCCTGTTGTGCACAGCTGTGGTCGGAGATGCGAACCTGTCGAGGCTTTCATCCAAAACCAACCTTACACCACCACATCTGGCCTGGCTCCACGTTCCACCCTAGTGGCAGTGCTGGGACAGTGCTGGGAAGGCCAAGGTGAAAGGCCGTGTGTGTGTAGGGTGTAAAGCTGCCCTCGGGTTAGTCCAGTCCACAGACACGTTTGATGGTTTGATGCCCTTCCTCGTTCCATTCATCACAATGAGCCAGTCCTCTGATTTCTACCTCCACCAGCTAGAAATCAGCTGTTGTGGTGTGTGTTAGTGTGTATTAATGGTAGCTGGTGTGTGTGTGTGTGTGTGTGTGTGTGTGTGTGTGTGTGTGTGTGTGTGTGTGTGTTGCAGGCAGCTTCAGCAGCAGCAGCAGGCCGAGCTGGAGGTCCACCAGAGAGACGGCCTCACAGCCTACGACCTATCCCAGGTACCCCCCTACGACCTATCCCAGGTACCCCCCTACGACCTATCCCAGGTACCCCCCTACGACCTATCCCAGGTACCCCCCTACGACCTATCCCAGGTACCCCCCTACGACCTATCCCAGGTACCCCCCTACGACCTATCCCAGGTACCCCCCTACGACCTATCCCAGGTACCCCGCTACGACCTATCCCAGGTACCCCGCTACGACCTATCCCAGGTACCCCGCTACGACCTATCCCAGGTACCCCCCTACGACCTATCCCAGGTACCCCCCTACGACCTATCCCAGGTACCCCCCTACGACCTATCCCAGGTACCCCGCAGGACCCCGCTTAGTCGGCCACGCAGCCGCCTGCTCTCATTCGAGCTACTCTCGTCAAGCCGAACTCGGATGTGTCAGAGGAGCAGGTTTAGTTGTTCATACAGATGTCTGTGTGTGTTGGGGTCCTTCTTTGACCCTGTTTGTGCTGTCTCCCCCCCGCCCTCTCACTCAGGTGCCAGTTCCCAGTGTCCACGAGGGAGGGAAGAATATTGACAAGACGGAGGCCATGTTCTCCCAGGAGAGAGACCCGCGCTTCGCCGAGATGTACACCGGCATCTCTGGCTGTACGTGACATCATCATCATCATCATTATCACCCTCACTCACTTCTACATCAGCTGTCATTACTGCCCTGTTTGTGTTTCACATTAGGAACACAGTCATCAGCTAGGATGATGGAAAACACTTTCTGTGTGGTGGTTCTCTCTCTCTCTCTCTCTCTGTGTGTGTGTGTGTGTGTGTGTGTGTGTGTGTGTGTGTGTGTGTGTGTGTGTGTGTCTGTCTCTCTCTGACGGAGGTGTCTGTTCATGTGTTTCCAGCGGGGGATAAGAAGATGATGGTTCCTTCCTCCACAGCGGGAGGACAGCAGCTCTACTCCCAGGGCTCCCCCTTCCAGCCCGGACACTCTGGCAAGAGCTTCAGGTGTGTGTGTGTGCGTGTGCACGGAACAATCTCTGTGAGCAGGGGTGCAAACTTTGTCACCTTTCAGCAGAATTTTCAGTTTTTACCTCAAAATAGGTCATCTAAAAAAAGAAGAATATTGAGGTAACATCGTCCTGTCTGCCAAACTCTAAGCTGTTGAAATAACTTTTAGCTTCAGGCAGCTAGGTACTTCCAGACCAGCATGGCGCACATAGTCACGGTAAGCAACCCGTTTTCAAAGTAATTATGCGGGTGTTAAGGTCAGGAGCGCCGCTACTTGCACGCGCATCATTGTCAGACCACCGGTAGTGCTGCCGTTATCCGTTTAGCACGTCAGTGCTAGCGCTATCTCCCCGTCCCCGTCACCAAAAATGTTCCCTGCTACGGTTAGCCGCGCATTGAAAAATGTTATCACCTTTTTGGGGCCATCACCAGATCGCTCCCCTGTTTGTGATTCACACAACCATCGTTGGAGGCCTAGGTGTGTGCTGTGGGTCTCATGACAGTAAAGCAGTGGGGGAGATTCTGGTAGTAGTGGTAGTAGTGTGGGCGAGTCTGGAGCTGACAGAATGATGTCCACACTTAAACATGTCGTTTTCCTCTCCTATGACTCTCTCTGATAGGGCAAATATGTATATATGCCATTTAGCTGACGCTCCAAAGCGACCTACATTGCAGGGAGTGCATACGTTTTTCAGTATATATGGTAAATCGGGAATCGAACCCACAATCTTAAGCGTTGTTATCAGCACCATGCCCTACCAACTGAGCCCCAGAGGAACACAATTCCTGCTCGTCTCCCTCCATGGTAACGGTGGACTGTGAACACAGAGACATCGTGTCAATCAGTGTCTCACCCGGTCATCCAGGGCAACTGCTGCCGACTTCAAAACAATGCTTTAATAAAAAATTAAAACACCCAACCTGATTTAGTCCGTTTTATGATGATTTTATGAATCTTTGATTTATCCTAGCTATTTCTGAGAGAATAGCCCTGTAATTTCAGTAAATAGCGTTACTGTTTGTTACATAATGGCAAAAATATAAGATAGCAGAAATGATAATGTTGGTTAAAAACCTTGGTCAATACATTGATTGACAAACCGTTGAGGAAAACTTTGGAATGGACTCTGCTGGTTCGTGAAACAAAGAGAGAAACGCGTGTCTATGTGTGTGTGTGTGTGTGTGTGTGTGTATCGCAGCTCCTCAGTGATCCACGTCCCAGGGGTCAACGACATCCAGCCGTCGGGGTCGTCCAATCAGAACCTGGCTCAGATCTCCAGACAGCTCAACCCTGGACAGGTGGCCTGGTCAGGCAACAGACCCCCTTTCTCTGGACAGGTAACACACACAGGCACACACACACACACCAACCTCAGCCAGACAGAGGTGTTCCAGGTAACACACACACACGCACACACACACACACACACACACACCAACCTCAGCCAGACAGAGGTGTTCCAGGTAACACACACACACGCTCACACACACACACACACACACACCAACCTCAGCCAGACAGGGGTCTTCCAGGTAACACACACACACACACACACACACACGCTCGCTCACACTCATGCACACGCACACAGTACGTAACAAGTGTTAGATCATAATTGCACCGTCCTTGCGTGCGACCCTGTTGTGCTGCTATGGGAGCGGAGGTGAGCTGGGGGTGGTGATGACTGGTGGACCGCAGGGGTCCCGCGGCTCTGCTAGCCCAGTGCTACTTAGCATCAGGAATAACTCAACCTCTCCCACACGTCGCTATGGTTGCTATGCAGATTCTCCCAGCTGGCTCCACTGGCTCACATCAAAGCTGCTTGATAATGGAGTGCGTGTGTGTGTGTGTATGGAGTGTGTGTGTGTGTGTGTGTGTATGGAGTGTGTGTGTGTGTGTATGTGAGAGTAAGTGAGTGTTGAGCATATGGTATTTAACAGGGTCGTCCGTCTTCTGTCGCCTAGTGTACACACACACACACACACACACATACAAACACACACACACAGTCTATAACCTGCCTCTCCTCTTTCTCCCTATCCAGGCCAGTAAGGCTCAGTCCAGTCCGTTCGGTATTGGTTCTGGCCACAGTTACCAGGCGGACCCGTCCTCCTACAGCCCCCTGTCCTCCCCCGCCACGTCCTCGCCCTCCGGGAACGCCTACTCAGGATTGACCAATCGCAGCACGTCCTCTCCCAGCGGGAACGCCTACTCGGGACTGACCAACCGCAGCACAGCGTTTGGTGAGTCATCGTCGACAGCTTTGAGACTGTGTTAGCTAGCGCCACACATTCCCAAGATCTGGGACGATGGTTTCCATGGGTACGGAGTAGAAGAGGAACAGAGGAACTGTTCCTAACGTTGCTCGTCATGGCAACCTCAGTGTGAATGTGATCACCTCACTGATCTCATTTGGGGGAAATGCTCATTCCCGTCTGATTTGGTGTATGTAATGTCCCAGGACCTGCCTGGTAGAGGCGTGTGTGTGTGTGTGTGTGTGTGTGTGTGTGTGTGTGTGTGTGAGAGAGTGTGATAATTCTAAAATGACAGTTTGTTTCTACGAGGCTAGTCTACCTCGTTTTGAGCCCTAACAACGTAGACAGCTGAGCACACAAAGTTTATTTTCCCTTTCCAAGTCAAATAAATGTGTAGTACGTAATAAAGACTAGCGCAAGTGGCACGAGACCAAATGACAATCCTGTCCGCAGAGGACGCGCAAAAGACAACACGCCGTTTTTTTGGCTTTTCAGCACAGAGAAGATCTCCAAGACGTCCGTGTCCACAGAGGCCGTATCTCCCCCCCCCCCCCCCCCGGTCTCCTCTGGCCCACAGCCGCCTGGCCGCCCGCCTCGCTCCTCTGAAACATGAACAGTCATGTGGCGCGCGGCCACGGCTCCAGCACGCCGTCGGAAAACTGAGGTTGAAAAGTCAGTCAAAAGTCAAAGTCAGCTTTATTGTCAATCCAATATATGTACAGACATACAGCTGAAATTGCGTTTCCCCTCGTCCACGGTGCATAGCAAGCAAAAACAATAAATAACAATATAATACGACAAGATGAAAAATAACTACCGTATATATACAAAAAAGAATAGATAAAAGATTTGAAATGTGTGGTACAATGTACAGGGGTGGAATACAATATGAACAATGACAGTGCAATAGTGGTGTGGTTGAGGAGAGGTTGAGGAGAGGTTTGGCGGCCTATGATGCGTCACAGAGGAGGGGGAAAACAACCGGGATATGTCGACTCGAGCAAAAATGCTTTTAAACCCCCCCCCCCTCCCCCCGATAAAACTCAATACTCGCCACGCAGCTCACGGCCATTCCGTGCATACGAATACATCACGTATGTTGTCAGGAGCGTGGCGCGCGTGCCTGTCAGGATGGTAGGGCCATACATCACCATGGAGCTCTGCAGACAGTTTGATGACATGAGCAGACACTGGAGGAGCACAAAATATGCCTTTCCTTGAGAGAAGCTGTTCATGCACACACACACACACACACACACACTCTCTCTCTCACACATGCATGCACGCACGCACACACGCGTGCGCAACATCCTGCACACATACACTCTAGCACCCACTCATAAACACAAACACAAACACAGTAGCCCTCGCATGTACACACACACACACACACTCTCTCTCTCACTCACACACATGCAGACGCGTGCGCACACACACGCACACACACACAGCGGCACTCTCACATTAACGTTCACATTCCTTCAGGGCAGCAGTAGCTTTTAATTAATGTTCCATGTGTCTCCTTTCACTGCCTGACTGAGAGATCTGCTTTCCATGCATATCACATACACACATTGCATACATACACACATTACGTACACACACTCACACACACATACATGCACTCACACAAAGGTACGCACACATACACATTCGCACAAACGTGTGCAAAGCAAAGCAACGTCGCATACATTTAGTTTCAGCAGGAAGACAGCCGAAATGAAAACATAATGAAAATGTTTCAGTCATAACAATTCAGGAAGTGAGGTATAACTGTCCGTGGGGTATAAGAATTCCACTAACATCTGGTCACGAGCATAGAGATAGAACAGCTCTATCTATGATCAGTGGTGCCGCATATCAGATCTGATTTTACTTAGTACGCTCTGCTCTGCTCTGCTCTCCTCTCCTCTCCTCTCCTCTCCTCTCCTCTCCTCTGCACTGCACTGCTCTCCTCTCCTCTCCTCTCCGATGGGGGGAACAGTCGGAATCCTGGGCTAGCCATGGCCATCTGATGGGCTTTTAATGACACACATTAACCAGATGGACTCTCTCTCTCTCTTTCTCTCTCTCTCTCTTTCTCTCTCTTATTCTCTCCTTCTCTCGTTCTCTCTCTCTGCCTCACTTTCTCTCTCTGTTGATCTATCTCTCTGGGTCTCTCTCTCTCTCTCTCTTTTTTATTCTCTCTCTCTCTCTCTCTTTCTCTCTTATTCTCTCTCCCTCTCTCTTTCTCTCTCTCTCTGCCTCACTTTCTCTCTCTGTTGGTCTATCTCTCTGAGTCTCTCTCTCTCCTCTCCCTCTATTTTAGCTCACATTTCTATTCTGTCAGAGAGGAGAGGAGATTGGAGGGAACCCATTTCCAGCTGCTCTGTTTCCCCTCCGGTCTGTTTGTTTGGTCACATCCCTTTACCGTAGCGCTTGTTGCCCTCGCCGCTCGTTGACGCACAGTTTCCACCCCATAAACAGCCAATCAGCTGGACTGATTACCGGGCCTTTTTGTATTTATTATTCTGCTCGCGTCCCTCCGGCCATCCCTCTCTTTTATCCACACCTCGTCCCTCCCGAGCAGCAGGATGGTGGTGGTCCTTGCGAGCGGCGGGGGGGAGATGGGTGGTCAGTGTTTGTGTGAACCAGTGGGCTTGTTTGTCCGTCTGTCCGTCTTGTCTGCCCGGAATGTTGTTTGGATGTTTTATGTGGAGAACAACACTCACTCTTAGACAGATCGCTACTGCACTCCCACCGCCAGCTCCACAGGGGGTGTGTGTGTGTGTGTGTGTGTATCCCATTGCGACATCAGAGGGGTCAGTAAATGAAGGATAGTGGTCACTGCTGCTGCACATCATTGACTTTCTCACTGTGTGGGTGTGTGTGTGTGTGTGTGTGCACGTCAGTATGACTGGAGTGATATACCCTCCATAATAATAGGTTATACCTCGTTTTACAATGGTTGTGTTATTATTGCTGAGCCCAGTTACAGTTTTTTAGTGAAACCATTAATATTCAGAGATATCTTAATCCGTTTTTCTTCTTTTAAAAAATGTTTTAATTAGTTTTCAGGGCATTTCTGCTTTATTAGGATGGAGACAGGAGGGGGGGGAGATTGACAGGAAGGCTGGGTGAGAGGGGGGACAATATGCAGGATATCTCGACAGCCGGAATCGAACCCGGGACCTTGCGATGATATGGCATGCGCCTTACCGTGCTACACCACTTATGTGCCTTTGTCAGTTTTTTTAACAGTCAGCAAATCCATACATTTATGAGCATGCTGTTCCCATTACGATGGGTCAATTAAGGGTTAGCGATTAAGAAAAGGGCGGCGATGAATATTTGATGAACGACCAGGCTCGCCCCGCGGTCACCAGAGCATACGGCCGTTTCCTACCCTCCTACCCATAGATAATAAGGATTTATAAATCCTACATAATAAGGATTTATTGAGTAGTCAGGTCTTGACCTCATAACTGCTTATAAATGCATTCTGGAGATAAGAGAAAACATTTCTCCAACAACAACGGCTTTTGCTAGTGGGTGTGGGTGTGGGTGTGTGTGTGTGTGTGTGTGTGTGTGTGTGTGTGTTTGTTGAGTAGTCAGGTCTTGACCTCATAACTGCTTATAAATGCATTCTGGAGACAAGAGAAAACATTTCTCCAACAACAATGGCTTTTGCTAGTGTGTGTGTGTGTGTGTGTGTGTGTGTGTGTGTGTGTGTGTGTGTGTGTGTGTGTGTGTGTGTGTGTGTGTGTGGATAGAAGAGAGTGGACAGAGTAGTGACTGATGAACAGGGGTTCATAAACGTTCCCCACACCGTCCCCAGGCTCCTCCCCTCCAGGGTTCCTCTCTGGACACCAGTGGGCCCAGGGTCCCACCCTGACGCAGCACGTCTGTCCACCGTCTGCCTCCGCCTCTACTACCGGCTGGAAGACTCATGCCAACCCATATAACGTGCTGCTGGGTGGTTTCAGACGCCTTATTTAGGTGTAATTGCAGTATACAGAGTAGATTGTCCTACAAAGACATTTAGATGAATGGACTTTATTGTCATTGCTACAGTACAGGTACCAAACAACGAAATTTAGAGATTACTATTTAGATACTTTCTTTTTATCTATTTTTACTTTGTTTCTTTTTATTTTACTACTCGATCTTTTCAGTTTGTAAAGCGTCTTTGAGTGTCAAGAAAAGCGCTATATAAGTCTAATGTATTATTATTATTATTTGAATGCATCAATTGTCACTCTGCTCTTTTTAGATCTCACCTCCTTCCTGACAATCTCTAACTGTCCTCTGTATCAATAACGCAGAGATGCCCTAAAAACATACATATGTATATATAGGGATACAGGGATGACATGCAGGATAGGTTGATGGTCAGAATCGATCCAGGGACCATGCGATGATACGGCATGCGCCTTAGAGTGCTACGCCGCTTACACGTCCCGTCACGCTGTTCTTAAGGTGAATGAATACACCATAGCTCAGTGTTTGTGCTAAATTATTAATTCTGATTGTGTGTGCCTCCCTCCCTCCCTCCCTCCCCTGGTCCAGATGTGTCGGGGGAGAGCAGTCAGAGCGGAGGGCAGTTCCAGGGTCGACCCAGTGAGGTCTGGTCCCAGTGGCAGAACCAACACCACGCCCAGCAGGGAGGAGAACAACACACACACCCCAACCCCAGCCAGACAGAGGTGTTCCAGGTAATTCCCTCGGCCCATACTCATGCACGCACGCACACGCACACACACACACACACACACACACACACACACACACACACTCCAACCCCAGTCACAGAGGTGTTCCAGGTAATTCCCTCGGCCCATACTCATGCACGCACGCACGCACACACACACACACACACACACACACACACACACACACACACACACACACACTCTCCAACCCCAGTCACAGAGGTGTTCCAGGTAATTCCCTAGGCCCATGCACACACACACACACACGCACGCACACACACACACACACACACACACACACACACGCACAGCCAACCCCAGCCAGACCGAGGTGTTCCAGGTAATTCTCTAGGCCCATGCACACACACACACACACGCACACACGCACAGCCAATCCCAGCCAGACAGAGGTGTTCCAGGTAATACCCTCGGCCCACACACACACACACACACACACACACACACAGTCAACACGTTTATACATATCGCAACCTCTGAACCTTGTTCCCTTACCACTGAGGACCGACCGGCCTGCCTGAAGAGAGAGAGCTATTTGGGAGTGTTGTTATCATTGTGTCCCGTTCCCTCCCTGGCCCCGGCCCAGTCTACACACTGCTGTGTCTTGATATGGCTCTGCATGAACGTCTGTGTCCTGGCTGGCCCCTCACCTCTCCCCTCTCTCCCTCCACGCCTCCCTAGGACATGTTGCCGATGGCCGGGGATCCCACACAAGGAACAGCCAACTACAACATCGAAGACTTTGCTGACCTTGGCATGTTTCCCCCGTTCTCTGAGTAGAACCCTCCTACGTTCTCTCCCGGTAGAACCAAGGGAGGGATGGATGGAGGAAGGGAGGGAGGAGGAGGAAGAGGAGGAGGAAGAAAAGGGACAAATCTCTCGGAGCATCCGTCCTTCATGCCCTATCATCTTCTCACACAACTCACAGAGTTCTTGTTACCACGCTCGTGCAGTACAGCACGGTGAATGTTTGGTTGCACTTGTTATACACACACGCACACACACCAGGTTCTGGGCATTGAGGCCTATACACATCTCTCTAACAAACACACATACCTCGTTCCTTTAGGGGAGGGGTGTTTCTGGCTGAGTGAGTGTGTTTGTATAAAGGGCTGTTACACTATTAGTCGTGTACAGGTCCTTCCATTTTCCTTCATCCACATGATGTGGCAGTTTCCACAAGCTACTTTAACACGGCTTGGTTCGTTTCAGGATCTGTAACATTCTTGTCCTCAGTAACGGCGACTTGAGGCGACACACACACACACACACACACGACGCGGCCCCAAGAAGCAGAGCAGAACAAAACAAACCGGTACAATCTGCGGAGACGCACACCTTCAGTTTACAACGAAACACGAGGGCAGCAGCTTTTTTTCTGACCGGAAAACGAAAGTTATAGATTGTATCATTTTAATCTGCTGATCTCTTTGCACTCCACATTTGAACTGTTACTCTGCCAAATGGTACCGGGTGAAGGTAAGAGACACTGGTCACGCTGTCGCTAATCAACCACCGCTGCTGCTGCTCCCTTCAGTATTACATGAAGCTTATTGTGTACAAATATATATGTAGTGATGTCCATAACCCTAGAGTTAAAAAAAAACAAATAAAAAAAAAACTGACTCAAGTAGAGAAGGATTCAGTGTATAAACAAAAACAACAAAAAAAGACGCAAGAAGAATTCACGCTGGCAAAGTCGCTAAGCTAAGGCTTAAAGTGCACTTCATGAAGCAATCGCTAAACTCACCAGCCTGCTAAAAGGGAAAAACCGCCATACCGTCAAAGCAACGCGCAGTACAGTACATTACAGTATATACTAGTGTATCCTTGTGGCTCTCGCTGCATTCTCTTTATTACTTTATTATTCTCTTTTCAACTATTAACAGAGACTGAATAAACTTTATAGTGGGGGAATTTTACACGATAGAGATTGTATAACGTGTCTCTGGCAAGACAGATGGGATAATCTTGAACTGGAGTTGGAGTCCTTTTGCTAGAAATCTCGAAATGGATGTTTTTGTAAATAATGTGATTTTTATGTCGACTTGTGTTACTTTCACACAGTATCTGTATTTTTGTGTAGGTTTAATTACATCATAATGTGCAATGTGAGTACATATTTAACGATCGGTATTTAGTTTAGTCTGTTAATTGTACATTGAGTTTTAGACCTGTATAAATTGTGAAAATGTGACCCATTATTTTTGTGTAACAAATTGTGCTTGTGACAATAAATTCTTATTGGTTACGTGGCTTCCAATCAAAGACGTGTTTCTGTCTCCAGGCTTGTTTTCGGGCAGATTTAGCCCGTTCGGGAAATGTTCTTTCATTTAAAAATGTTCAAGTGGATTTTGGAACGACTGAGATTGAGGGCCGTCCTTGTTTGTTTTTATGAGAGAAGCGTCCTCAGATCCAGACTTCAGATAAGAATAAGATGTTGCTGACTGTCTGGCCCTGTCTCAAGTATCTGTATATGTCTCTGTATTGTACTGTAGATTTCCATCGTTTATCAAACTCATGGCATGCTCAATGAGAGAGAGAGAGAGAGAGAGAGAGAGTGTGTGAGTGTGTGTGTGTGTGTGTGTGTGTCAGTCAGGACCGCCTGTAGTCTGTATCAGAGCCATGAGCAACAGTAGTGCCCTTCCTTTCCGGGAGGAAGCAGGGTGGACGTGAGAGAGGCGCTGAGTTGGGCTCTCGCCCAGAGTTCTCAGGGTGCAGTGCGTGTGTGTGTGTGTGTTTGTGTGTGTCTGAGTGTGTGTGTGTGACGCCTCTGACAGGGAAGGATGAACAGTGATTTAGTGGGGGATGTCCTCCACGGCGCCTCTGCACAGTAACACACTAGATGGGTGTGTGTTTTTTCTTTCAGGAAGATCTAGTGTACTTAACCTCCAGCACTTAACCCTTGTCAGCAGATGAGATGCGTCTGCAACTCAAAACAACATTGGAATGGCTCTGTATCAATCATCTGGGCTTGGCTTCCTGACTTTCATGCATGTTCATACAAGAGAATATAAGACTGTACAGTACTTAGCTCAGATTAAGCAAATATGATGTTTCATCAGATCTTTCACAAGTTACTCCCTGGAGTAACTTAGGAGTAACTTAGGGCTAAGTGCCGTACCCAAGGGCACACTAGCGGTGGGGTTCCCAGATGGGATTTGAACTCATAACCTTCCATCCGTCTCCCCACAGATGAATGCCTAGCCCTGCTGTTTTTGGGCCTTCCCCTCTTCCGCTTCCCCTGGGGGTTCCAAGTCAGGGCCTGGCGTGTGGTGGTATCTGCTGGCTTGCGTAAGGTGTGGCCAATCCATCCCCACTTCCTTCTCTGGATCTGGCTCTCTACTGGCTCCTGGCTCCCTCTCTGCCACAGCTCTCTACTGGCTCCTGGCTCTCTGCCACAGCTCCTTGTTGCTGATTTTTTCCGGCCACCTGATTCTGAAGATGCGCCTCAGACAGCTGTTAATGAATGTCTGGATCTTCTGGATCGTCTTTTTTGTCATTCTCCACGTCTCCGCACCATAGAGAAGGACACTTTTGATGTTGGAGTTGAAGATGCGCACCTTCATTGGTGTTGCTATTTCCCTTGAGGCCCAGATGTTCTTCAGGATAATGAAGGCCGCTCTACCTTTGCCTACCCTGGCAGTGACATCGCTGTCTGTGCCACCTTGTTTTATCGATAATACTGCCAAGGTAGGGGACACGCCCAGAGACAGAGGTGGACGTGGCCTGCGATGCCCTCAGAACACCATAACATGTGGCGCAAGATGGACATGTGTCTGTTTTCTTTAAGGCGGATTTCGTGTACTTAACCTCCCTAACCCCATAGCTGTAGAGATAACCAGAGCTGTTTTCTTTCCAAACACACTGAAACTGCACAAAGATCACGGGTCAGATCACGGGATCACGGGTTGCCACCCGTCCCTTAAAATACGGAATCGTTCCGTATCTGACAGTTAAAAGATGCGTCCCGTTTTGAACCAATACGGAACGCTGTTTGTTCCGTATTTTCAATCCACCCGCATTGCGCAATTCCTCCAATATATCATACAGAGCTGCCAAGTCTTTTATTTTAGAAATTCCTTTAAATAAAGCTACCGGACACGAGTTTCGTGGCATCTTTCTGCACACGCGTTAACTTGAGTTTGCAATCGAAGTGGGAGGCGCGCGCTGCTGGAAGAACCTGTGTTCACTCGAGCTGCACGTAAGTCTTAGAACGTAGCAAGCAGTGTTGCCAGATTGGACTACTTATGGTCACACTGGACGGGTGGATTCGGCAGCTTTTAGACTGGTTGGGCTGGAAATGGTCAATTCCGTCTGGCAACCCTGGTTGCAAAATATGTGCATGTACGTATCTGGTAGCCTGGTACTTTCAAATCGCAAGTTGTTTCATCGTCTGTTCTCTTTTTCGGGGTGATGGAGGAGAGATTGGCAGTGAAATATCCATGATGGGACTTTGCTCATCATCCTCCATCCTCACACTCATGTTTTCCCTGCTCCATTAATCTTCTGTTATTCAACACGAGTGTGAAAACGGATTGTATCCTTTATCTCAAAGACACTATGGCATACCGTTTCTAAAATTCACTTAATATTCACTTAATTTGGGTGAGATGATAGGCCTACGTTGCAACTTTACAGTTTTGGTAACTGTTTTTTGTTTCTCTAATGTAACATAATATAACATTGTTATTATTATTATTATTATTATTATTATTAAATACAATGTACAATTCAAATACAACAATTGGGGGTCCCTCCAAAAAAAATGCTGACCAAGGGGCCCTGTTGATGGGGCCCAATTTTCTTTTAGACTCTGTAGGCTACTGTATTTGTTTATTAAGACTTACATAAATATGATGTATTGTCTGAATTTGTCTTGTTTTATCAAATGTTACATTTATTTGTATTTCTTGTGCTGGTTTATTATGAACAACATGTAAAATTGCAGGAAACTAGCACAAATAATTGTGTGGGAGAGAGGGGCACAGTTTTGGGGTTTTGAGGGGCACAGAGGGGCACACGTGCGCAGTTTTGGGTCGCTCCACCGCCAAAAAATCTCACTCCAAACTTTTGGTGAAACTTGGCAGCCCTTAAGGCTTTATTGAAACGATGTTTAACTTATGATTTACTAGCACTGGCGCCCCCACCCCACCCTTGGGCCCATGGTGGTCGTGGTCCCGAGGAGCGGGGCCCCTACTGCGAGGGGTGTCCCTTATTTCTCTGACTGAAAGGTGGCAACCCTACGGGTCACAATGATGTGGTATGAGCTTTTCCTTTTGATTGTACCCAGGATCAGGCCGCCTTATGAATGACATGTACGAGATAGGTAATTGTATAATATGTGTATGCCGATTGTCTTCTACGTCGTTGAGGTGATAAGGTCAGTTCACATGGCTTTATGCATGTTTGAGCGCAGTCTTTTCAAGATGTGTTGACATAATACGCCAGATAAATATGCGATGGAAACCAGGCTGAGCTTAGGTGGGTTCGTCTCAGACACACACGTTGGCATCTGCAGCTCATTTGGCAACACCTCCGCAGAGTGCTCTATTTACCAGGTCTTGAATGTACAGGTAGACCATTTAAAATGGCCGCCTGCATTCCTTCTTGACATGACACGCACTCAGATTAGCCTCTTTAATTCCTCACTGACATTTGCTAAGCTCCGAAGCATCTGTGATGTACAACCGCAGTAGCGTGAGAGAGAGGGGGCGATAGATGGAGAGAGAGAGAGAGAGAGAGAGAGAGAGAGAGAGAACGAGAGAGAGAACATTGGTCTGTTAGGGCATCTCCTATCTGTAGCGACATGCACTAGTGTTTGTCTGTGTTTGTCTCCAATTCACCTATCATGTCTGATTGCCATATCGAGATAGCGAGTAACCTAGTGTTTATTTGAAAGAGTCAAGCTGAAATGTAAATGGTGTTCAAATGACATCTTGCCCTCACGGATCTCTGCCCCTGGCCCCCATAATCATGACAGATGAGAATTGGAATCTGCGTGCCTGCATATTTCGTGTGTGTGTGTGTGTGTGTGTGTGTGTGTGTGTGTGTGTGTGTGTACGTGCGTGCGCGTGTGCGAGCGTGCAGCCAACCTGCCGTGGCTGCCAGGTGTGGCATCTACGTGCAATCTGTCTGTGTTTGTGCTGACAGGTCTAAATCACGCCGCTGTGATTCCCGCCCAAACACCCCCACAACAACATTTAAGCACAACAACCCTCCCCAACCTCTCCATCACCAGCAAAAGCCTGTTTACCCAGAGAGAGGTATCTGTACAGAACATGGCACAGACTCACGCTGCTCTGGTATTTCCATATTGGCCTTTTCTTGTTGATAATAATCCCGCTAGGCGTAGTACACCTTGTTTACAGCTAAGATTAAATCTATTATCCGACAGCAAAGCTGAGATGAAAAGCGACAGGGGGCTTGGTAAGACCGCGGGCTAGAATAATTCAGCAGGACAGGGCAAATATTGTCCGATTTTACTGATTCCCCAGTAAGAACGGATTGCGGTGGGAGCCAGGGTGCTCGGAAACCAAATCTCTCTGATTGTAGACAGGAGGCGTGGTCACCTCTGGGCATCTTCAGTCACAGGGCACTGGGCTAGCTTGGAAGGAGTGTCCTGGCTTTAACACACACACACACACAGACACGCACGCACACACACACACACACACACACACACACACACACACACACAGACACAGACACAGACACACACACATACAGAGACACAGAGAGACACACACACACACAAGCACAGACACACATACACACACACACACACACACACATACACATACACACTGCATGAACCACAAAGAGCTATATGTCAAACTTCTTTGTCTACTTCCTATTCTTTTTCACCAAAATGAACATTCAGTATCCCCCTGTACGATTTGAATGACATTTACATTTACATTTACATTTACATTTGTGTATTTGAATGACCTATCGAGTACTGTAGATATACAAGTTCATATGCTCATGTTCATAGATCCCTGTTTCCTATTTGTGCAAGATGACATCATCTTAGTGTACCATATACCTATCTATCTATCTATCTATCTATCTATCTAGCTATCTGTCCAAACAGAATGGCCATAGAGTTTTACTTCCTTAACTGTTACAAAGAATGGAGGAAGGGCTTCACACCCAGCATGTCGGCCTACCATCAGATCAAACAAACAGACTGTTCTGTCCACCCATGTTGTCTGTACCGCTGCTGCCCTTGTCCAAACATGAACCAGAGAGATTGTGCTATCACAGTAACTTCGTCCTCATGGGCAGTATACTGTTCTCCCTGGCCTCTAGAACAATAAGCCATTGTGGTTCAGAGATGTTATCTGTGTTTATATGCCCCGCAAAGGCCAAAATCCTTCGCATGAACACCCGTTCTGTGTTGATATGGTTCATATTCAGGAGGAATGTTCGTGCATTCGGCACGACACCTTTCTCCAGCCCTTGATCCAACTGAACCGTCATAGAGAAGGGGTTTGAACATGCCAGTACTTTGTGCGCCACTGCATACACTGCAGATTTCCTCTCGCCGTGTTTCTCTATTGAACTTTTGACAACCCTTCTAGGAGAGAGGGCGACAACTTTGTTGACGCCGCCCTTCGGCGGAACATTCTAACAGGTTCTAATTGATGACACCACAAAAGACAGCTAATGCTGCAAACGCCCCAGAACAGAACCCTGTGGAAAAAGCCTGTCAGAAATCTGAAGGGCTCCTTTTGTTTCTGTCTCTTCACATGCCTCGAGCCTCCACAACTAATTGGCTGTGATCTGATGGCCTCCTGTCAGGAGAGAAATTGTCTCTAATAATACATCTCTTGTCTGTCAATGTTCCCTCTTCTCTGCTGGAGGTCAGTGTGCCTGGCTGTTGGCCACGCTTGACGCCCAAGCCCTGGGGCTTCGTAATCAATTTAAACCTCCTCAATTATAGCTAATGTTCTCCAGCCTCTATAATCGCTTCATGGTCGAGCGCTTTCCTATACAGGTGCATGAATATCCCGGTTTAGTAATGAGTTCCCCCCACCGCACATAGGCTACCGGGAGACGTGCAAAGGAGAGGTTGCTAATTGGACGAGAGCTTTTTCTTCAGGCTAATTGGAGGAAGGTCTCACAGGAAGAGTGGCATTGTAGAAGTAGTCATCTATTGAAGGGAGCTGGAATTACACAGGCTTCGCTTGTCGCCTTTGTCTCTCAATACCTTACGTGAAGGCCCAAAGGAAAACTCTCAAATCTTTTATGTATTTTCTTTGCAGCAATCCTCTAAGTTAAATGCTTAGACGTGAAATGAAAACAATAATGTACACTTATCTGCCAGGGCATGTGAAACACTTAAACTCTTTTCGTTTGTTTGAAATGTCAAATGTCCCAAGTGTCACATGTCTGATTCCCTTTGATGGTTAAGTGCTTCAGAATGGAGATACTGTCATCTCGGTGGCTGATTTAAACACCATGATTAAACTCACTGGGGTTTTTTACAGTAAGAGAAGTTCCATAGTTGTTGTCAGTGATGGGAGGTTGAGTGTTTGTGTTCCCGGCAAACGGTGAGTCAGGTGCCCTCGGCCTTATTGAATGACCAGCAGGGTTGGCTACCTCTACTGTTGATCTAACCCACTCTGTGCTGGTAGTGGCGCAAAGAAGTCAGTTATTGGTGAACCTTTGACTTTGCAGAACAAAAGCCCCGCTCCTCGCTCCACGCACACACACACACACGATTTACGCAAAGCCTTTTTATTGCACCATCTGGGCAAGTGGGCTTCTGTTGTTGTGCTGATCCGTGAGGCTTGGAGTACAGCGATGAATTGATTCATGATGCAGAGCTTTGACTGTTCCGGAAATTGTGGTCAGTGTTTTTGGCTCAGGGAATGGGGTGTCCAACTGGCACATGATGGGAGTGGTGGGAATAGCGGATAGGCAGGGAGTGGGGGGGGTGCGGGAGGTGAGTGCTGATGATGCACAAAGCGGGAACTGGGCAGAGCATGACGTTGAAGTGGGTTATATCCTCCTGTCATTTCCTTTACAAGGACTTAGTTATTTGTCTCTATCTCTCTTTCTCTATCCCCCCCCCCCCTCTCTCTCTCTCTCTGGGTTCTTAGTCACTCTTCCTGGACAGTTTGACTGGTTCTGACAAGGTGTTGGTTTAGATGACGATCTTGCCTTGACTTTTTAACCTCGCATTAAAAAGCACAATAACATTGTGCTTCCAGAGAAAAAAAAGCTGTGTTCTTGCAGCCGTAGTATTTTCCTAGGAGATTGAATGGATTCATGCATTTTTGTGGTACCCTTTGTAGATTTAGTGTAAGAATAATGTTTGAATAAAGGTCATTTGAGTATGCTACAGTACTGGTTAATGTGGTTGTATGAGTGCTGCTTTTATAATGTGCTTTGTTTTAACACACAACTCTCTCATCTCAGCTCATTTCTGCATATGCAGGTGGCTGGCTGATTGTTATCAAATCCTCCGGGTGACTATAGTGTATCAGCCGTCTGTGCAAGAGTACACGTTTCATTTCCAAAATAAAGAGACGGGTGTTATAAAAGAATGTGCAGCTATGAATAACATATATTCTGCTCACTTTGATTGTACTGGCCTGTTCAAAATGTAGATGTATTTTTCATCTTCTCACGACTTCCACAGCTGAGTATGAGGGACTAGTAAACAAACAGTGGAATGTGACTAAACACTCGAGAGGATTAATGCTCAGCGTATGGTTTGGCAGCAAGAGCTCTGCTGTAGCAGAAATTCAAGATGATGATTGTTGTCCTTGATGGAGACCTTACTTTAAACCCAGTCCTCGAAGCACAGCAGTGCCAGTATAAAGAACATTTTCCCAGTGGACCCCTGTGTGTGTGTGTGTGTGTGTGTGTGTGTGTGTGTGTGTGTGTGTGTGTGTGTGTGTGTGTGTGTGTGTGTGTGTGTGTGTGTGTGTGTGTGTGTGTGTGTGTGTGTGTGTGTGTGTGTGTGTGTGTGTGTGTGTGTGTGTGTGTGTGTGTGTGTGTGTGTGTGTGTGTGTGTGTGTGTGTGTGTGTGTGTGTGTGTGTGTGTGTGTGTGTGTGTGTGTGTGTGTGTACACACCACTGATTTTCCTGATGTTTTTTTTTTGTCTGTATCACAATGAGCATTCATGAAATTCACTCTGTGCTTTTCCCCATAAGCAGAGTGGGGCACTTGCATTGCTTATTGCTCAGCTGAGCGACGTGGTGGGAATGGTGATTGTGGACAGGTGACTAGATGATTGACTCAGAGGTCACTGCTATCTCTCCTACCATCTGTGTTCATTACTATACAACTATGAAACTGAGAGATACAACAGAATTGGTAACTGAGGGAGAGAGAGAGAGATCTCCGGTCATCACATTATGTTTCTAAGGTGCTTATTCAAACAGTTGTTTCTCTCGTGTGACTTTCTTCTCAGGATAATAATGTTGTAGAAGGTTAAAGGTCTATTTTAATTGGACTACTACTACTGAACTGTAGATGTTTTCTGCAGCCAATTAAATGTGTTATGGTCTCCATTGTCTCCTCTCCATAATTGAATTCACACTGGTCATAAACAAACTTGTGGCGGCAGGTATGGTGGAGGATCTAGGAAATAAGGATAGAGGAGAGCACACGCCTCACACGAGCAGGGAGACTCTACTTTGGTATGTATGAGTGCATGTGTGTGTCTGTGGAGATGGAGTGAGGCTTTGAACCACAACACAATCTTATCTATATGTTGGGGATGGAAATGCCTCCGTTTTACGCCTACAGTGGCCCCATAAAGATAGTTATGCTATGCTATCACCAAAAAAAACTGATTTACCTTATCGCCTGCAAATATTAAACAGATGGGCTTGAGCAATCAACACTTACGGCCCATTTTTCCTGCTGCCAAACTTGTCTTTCAAGCTAGTCCCAGACCGCGTTTCTCCCGTCTGGCAGATTGGAGCACATTAGACTATCTAGGAATGGGCGTTTGTCCTCCTGCTTTGACAAATCCAGCCCAGCGCCATCTCCATATGGTTATTACTGATTATGAGAGGATGTGCAGTATGCGCATCTCCCCCTCTCTCATGTATTTCTTTTTTAAGTGATTCGTCCCTCTCTAACAACACAAGCCTCTCTGCTGAGAGAAGTTCCTCGAAGGTAGAATAGAGGAGAAGAAGAAGAAGGTTCAACCTTTGTCATGGCACATGGAGTACAACAAAATGTATGTTATGCTCTAGGCATGGGGTCAGAGCCATAGAAGGCGACCCTGGAGCAATTAGGGGTTCAGTGCCTTGCTCAAGAACACTTCGACCCGTGGCCATCTGGGGTTTGAACCGCATAGAGATTTCCATGGTACTTGTGAGTCTCTTCTGTGTGGGATGTGGTGTGACCATGAAGTACAATTTGTACAATCGCTCTTCAGGCCCGAGATAAACAGCATCCATAAAGCTCCAAAAGCTCTCAGGTGTGCTCAGTGGTTCTGATATGCAATATAGATCGATAAAGAGATAGATCGGTACTTTATTGATCCCCGAGGGGAAATTGAGGCTTTACAGCAGCTTACAAACAACAGCTCACAAACAACAACAACAAAATAAGTTGATGAAAGAATACTAGAATAAAATACAATTCTAGACATCTGAAACATTATATAATGTAAGCTAGACGCTGGTGGTGTGCAGACATCTGTGAATTAAGGCTATTGTTTACATGGTGCATAGAAGGAAATGATGATAGGGAAATGATGTTCTTCAAGACATGAATGCAAGAACAAAGAGTCCCTGATGTACACAGGGTTGTATAGGTATGTATTGTATAATATGTATTCAGAACACATTTTGAAATATTCAGTATTGTGGTAAGATGAAAAAAAGGGTATTCAGAATACATAAATAATAAAATGATTCGTTTTTAGAATACTTTCTAGCTTTTTCGCAACTCAATGGATCTCACAACACTGCTCAGCTGTGAAGAAAGAAATCTGTGTGATCTGCATTCACTCCACTGCAATGTTCCACATAGTGGCTGACAGGATGGCTGAAGACGCCTTCAGTCGGCATTCAGGAAAGTCGGCTTTCAATTTGTGGTGCTATTAGCACCCTTTTCAAGTAAAAGAAGATCAGGCCAAAACCTCTTCACACAGCCACAGGTGTGCTCTGAGTCTGTTACATGTCATCTGTGTTTGCCAGCTGCTAAAACAAAAGAAGACTCTAAGTTAGGGCTGCTTGAAGCATTCACTCCAGTCCTGTGTCAACTTCAGCCATGAAATCTGTTTTTTTGTTATGCTGAATATTCACTCCTGGACTCCTAGTTCTATATTGGCTGCTAGTTCACAAGCATATTTGCCAGTGATAAGATTTGCAGGCCCCTGAAGATGTTTCTTATAAAAATATGTTGAGAAATTGTGTTGTATTAAGTCTGTCCATGTTTATTTCAGCAATTATTTTCGGTGTTTTATTGAATGCAAAGCAAAGAATGTCCAAAGTATTCTTCGAACTCTGGATGTATACTACGCCCAGACTCAATATTCCCCAAACTGTCAACACACTGAGTTATTAAAAGACACGAACATAACCTTTACAGTCTACACCAGGCCTATTCAATTAGCGGCCCGGGGGCCGCATGCGGCCCAGACGTGACCCCCGATTGGCCCAGCCATAAAAGCAGAGAAAAACGTATTTCGCAAGTGTTCAGAAATTCATGCAGAAATGTCTACTATAGTAGCCTACAGAACGTGAATATAACACTCTACAGCCTGCAGCAGACACCCCATCAACCTCAACATGCACAATTCAACAGCCTGCAGCAGACACCCCATCAGCATCATCTGGAACATATCCTGTATGTGAGTCTATCAAGGCAGCACCTACAGATCCTGCTGACTGGCCAGCCCTGTCTGATAAGGTGAGGACAGAGTTAGTTAGCAGAGGGCCATATCAAGTTACATCAGACTTTAGATTTCCAAAAAGAGAGGATGGGAGAAGTTGCCATCATCACCACTTTTACAGAGCATTAGTGAATGGAGAGAAAATCAAGAGAAGCTGGGTTGTATATTCCAAGAAAAAAAATAGTCTTTACTGCTTCTGCTGCAAGCTGTTCTCACAAAAAGAATACAAACTCAACAGTGATGGACTTGATGACTGGAAGAATTGCAGTGACATACTCAAAAACCATGAGAACAGTCCTGAACATTCTAGGCACATGACATCGTGGAAGGAACTGGAGAATCGTCTTGACAAGGGCCAAACAATAGATAAAATAGAAATGGCACTTCTGGAGGCTGAAAGGAGGAAGTGGCGTGAAGTCCTGACCAGGTTGGTGGCCATAATTCAGTCGTTGGCAGAGCGAAATATTGCCCTTAGGGGGACCACAAACACACTTTATCTGAAAGAGGTTGAGCTCATGGCCAAGTTCGACCCAGTCCTTAAGCAGCATGTTGCTGAGGTGGAAAGAGGAGCCATCCATACATCCTATTTAGGAACAAGGATTCAAAATGAATTAATAGATTGCATCGGTGGAAAGATTGTGAAGTATATGGTCGATGAAATTTAAAAATCCAAATACTTCTCAATTATTTTGGATTGCACCCCCGATTTGAGCCATAAAGAGCAACTATCAGTTATAATTCGACTTGTTGCAATGGAGGGCACGGTGGGCACCCCCCAAATAAAAGAGCATTTTATGGGGTTCCTTGAGGCGGAAGAGTCCACTGGAGAAAGCCTCTCGATCCTCATTCTGAAGAGACTAGAAGAGCTCAACATCCCTTTTGAAGACTGTAGAGGGCAGTCCTACGACAACTGGGTTAACATGAAAGGAAAGAGAAAGGGAGTCCAAGCCAGACTTCTGCAAATAAATCCAAGAGCTTTATTTGTGCCATGCGGAGCACATACATTGAATCTGGTGGTAGCTGATGCGGCAAAAAGCTCTGCAGAGGCCACTGGCTACTTTGGCTACCTGCAGAAGCTTTTCACACTGTTCTCTGCCTCCACTCAGAGATGGACCATCTTAAAAAGCCATGTCAACACAACGCTGAAATCCTGGTCAGATACCAGATGGGAGAGTCGGATCAAGAGCGTAGAGGCTGTAAGGTACCAGACTGCAGAAGTCAGAGATGCACTTGTACAGGTGAGGGACAAAGCCACAGATCCAGTCATACACATTGAGGCACAATCTTTGGCTGAAGAGGTTGCATCATACCGCTTTGCAATCTGTACTGTGGTATGGTATGACATCCTGACCCAAATCCAGCATGTCAGCAAAGTATTGCAATCAGTGTCAATGCAGTTGGATGTTGCAGTTGACCTCTTGAGGAAAACAGAAGCCTCTCTGGTCAGCTACAGAGGCACTGGATTTGCTTCTGCCCAAGCATCTGCCAAAGATATCTGTGAGGATATGAATGTGGCAGCTGTTCTGAAGCAGAAGAGGCTGAGAACAACCAAGAGACAGTTTTCCTATGAGTCTCCTGATGAGCAAGTGAGTGATGCACTTAAGACAATGGAAATGTCCTTTTTCAATGTGGTGGTGGATGTTTCAATTGTGTCACTGCAGGAACGATTCCAGACCTTAGGTGAAGTCGAGGAAAAGTTTGGGGTGCTTGTCAACTTCCCTGACTTGCCTAATGTAGAGTTGACAAAAAAGTGCGAAACACTCAGCAACACCCTGAGCTGTGGTGGACAGTCAGACCTGGATGGGAGGGAACTGGCACTGGAGATGCAGACTTTCCCAGATTTGCCAAAAGCCAAAATGACCACCCTGGAACTTCTGGCTTTCTTACAGGAGAAGCAACTGAAGGAGGTATATCCAAATATGTGGGTGGCCCTCAGAATCGCTGTCACTATTCCAGTGACAGTTGCTGCAGCAGAGAGGAGCTTCTCCAAATTGAAGCTAATGAAAACCTACCTAAGGTCGACAATGGCTCAGGAGCGTCTCAATGGACTTGCATTAATGAGCATCAATCGTGAGGTTTCTAGGCAGATATCACTTGATGATGCCATAGATGACCTTGCAGCAAGGAAGTCCAGACGTGTCCGATTTTAAGGATATGTAGGCTACCTGATGGCTGAGGGATCCAGGGTCCTCCACACTGGGAACTGTCTGTAGGCTGCATCAGAAGGAGAACTGTTGTTGGCCTGAATGGGCCCTACGGAAGGCGGAGGAGTCCCTCCAACTCCAAAGTTTTGGGTTTTAAACCAAGTACTATTGCACATATGTTCCAATATGTTTATTTGTACCTTGTTTTCTGATTTCTGTAAAAAAAACTATAAAAGACAAATTGTCTTGAAACCATTGTTGTCCATATTTTGTTCTGTATGTAAAATTTAAATTTGAAAGCTTTTTTTTCATGTACATAGCAACTTTAATATATATCACCTTTGGTGTATGTACCTATATATTGTACCTTCACCAGATTTTAAAAAAGGTATATTTTTGTGGATTATTGCCAAGTTTACAAGGCATCGTCCTTTTTTTTGGTCATGTATTCACTGGGTAATATTTACTATTTTGTTAAGTATGCTGTACTCAAAATGGAAGCATTGGTAACCAGTTTTACAGAGTCAGTGGATGGTAAAAGTATGTTCTTAAAACGTGTAATGATAGTGCTATTTGGTCACGTGTCAATGTTTTCTTTTTGTAATGGAGAATTGATTCACTTGTGATGGTTTCAACTGAACTGTGATAGTTTACCTGACAACGATAGTGGTGAGATTTTGGCTTGGGTGCTTATTCTGGCAACTCAGTCAATTAATTCTCCACATACTGTGTAAGGTTTCATCTTAAAACAGTTATATCTTAAAGTCAGATAGATGGAAATAAAGCAGCTATATGTACCCTGAATATACACATGGTTAGTGATTTTTTTTCTGTTTGATACATTGTTTATCAAATGTAAATGTTGTACATACATTATTACTTAAGTATGAAATAACAACAGATCATGAGAGTGAAATATATATTATACCCACAAATTGTATTTTGTTTTATTTTTCATCTGCTCCCGCTTAATATATAATAGTAAAAATAATTATGGAGGGCATTTTCAATGTAGGAGATCACTAGGAATACAATCCCAATGTTTTTAATAAGAGGGTGCAATTACTGAGGGCAAGTACATGTATTTTATGAGGACTCTTAAAGATACAGTTAGCAAGAAGCAGTTGGGGTGCTCATGACTTCAATCAAGAGTTCTGTAAACTAGACAGCCATGGTGAGTAGCTTACTGTAGCCTATTCTACATTTTTCATTCATATACCGGTAGTCTACACTTTCTTGTTCAGTTCTGATATGCAACTAGTATGTATACTACACACTCATTGATATATATACATTCGTCTATAGAACATTAGACTATAGGACATTAGGCTATAGGACATTAGGCTATAGGACATTAGGCTATAGGACATTAGGTTATAGGACATTAGGCTGTAGAACATTAGACTATAGGACATTAGGTTATAGGACATTAGACTATAGGACATTAGGCAGAGGCTGGAAAGGGTCTTCAGGTGGTGGCAGGTGGTCTGGTCGGTGGTCTGGTCGCCTCCTGTCTATATTATTCGCCTCTTGCAGTTCATGTCTTGGCTGGTGCTTCCGCAAGTCCTTTTGACGCTCTGCCGAGGTCCTGCAGTCCAGTCCATGAACGAGTCATTATCATGCCCATGGTGGGCAGGTTTGACACTCTGCTGGCTGCTGTGGCCCAGCTGAGGTCCTGCAGTCCAGTCCATGACGGAGTCAGGACCGTGTCCATGGCTGGAGGCAGGCAGGAAGGCTGGAGGGTGAAATACAAATACAATGTATTTAAATAAACTCTATTAATCAGTCAATGTTGATGATCTTCATGTGGCAAGTTATACAGTAGAGTAAAACAATGTGGCAGACACACTGGACTTAATGTGGAAGTGCTTACATCCAGTGTACAGTGCAGAGTCACTAGACACAACATATCATATGCATTCATGAGTCTAAATAATACAAATTCCATTATATTTATATAGTTTTAGCACCTTAAGACATGTACTCACCAGCAGCAGAGACTGTGGGGACACCTGGCTGGAACTGGAAGACTAGAAAGTGAAATACAAATAAAATGAATTTATATAAACTGAATCAATCAGTAAATGCTGATGAGCTTTATGTGGCAAGGCTACATATATATATATATATATATATATATATATATATATATATATATATATATATATATATATATATATATAGTGGACCTTTAAGAAACTCACCAGCAGCACGGAGTATGGGTCTGTTCAGATGGCCATGGGCCTGGTTCGGTTGCCGGTTCCCCTTATACCACCTTATACCACCTTATACCACCTTATACCCCTTATACCACCTTATACCCCTTATACCCCTTATACCCCTTATACCCCTTATACCACCTTATACCCCCTATACCACCTTATACCCCTTATACCCCTTATACCACCGTATACCCCTTATACCCCTTATACCACCTTATATCCCTTATACCCCTTATACCCCTTATACCCCTTATACCACCTTATACCCCTTATACCCCCTTATACCACCTTATACCCCTTATACCACTTATACCCCTTATACCCCTTATACCCCTTATACCCCTTATACCACCTTATACCCCTTATACCCCTTATACCACCTTATACCCCTTATACCACCTTATACCCCTTATACCCCTTATACCCCTTATACCCCCTTATACCCCTTATACCCCTTATAACACCTTATACCACCTTATACCCCTTATACCCCTTATACCCCTTATACCACCTTATACCCCTTATACCACCTTATACCCCTTATACCACCTTATACCCCTTATACCCCTTATACCCCTTATACCACCTTATACCCCTTATACCACCTTATACCCCTTATACCACCTTATACCCCTTATACCACCTTATACCCCTTATACCACCTTATACCCCTTATACCCCGTATACAACCTTATACCCCTTATACCACCTTATACCCCTTATACCCCCTTATACCCCTTATACCACCTTATACCCCTGTATACCCCCTTATACCCCTTATACCACCTTATACCCCTTATACCCCTTATACCCCTTATACCACCTTATACCCCTTATACCCCTTATACCCCTTATACCACCTTATACCACCTTATACCCCTTATACCACCTTATACCACCTTATACCCCTTATACCACCTTATACCCCTTATACCCCTTATACCACCTTATACCACCTTATACCCCTTATACCACCTTATACCCCTTATACCACCTTATACCACCTTATACCACCTTATACCACCTTATACCCCTTATACCCCTTATACCACCTTATACCCCTTATACCACCTTATACCCCTTATACCCCTTATACCACCTTATACCACCTTATACCACCTTATACCCCTTATACCCCTTATACCACCTTATACCCCTTATACCCCTTATACCACCTTATACCCCTTATACCACCTTATACCCCTTATACCACCTTATACCCCTTATACCACTTATACCCCTTATACCACCTTATACCCCTTATACCACCTTATACCCCTTATACCACCTTATACCCCTTATACCACCTTATACCCCTTATACCCCTTATACCACCTTATACCCATTATACCACCTTATACCCATTATACCCCTTATACCACCTTATACCCCTTATACCACCTTATACCCATTATACCCCTTATACCACCTTATACCCCTTATACCACCTTATACCCATTATACCCCTTATACCACCTTATACCCCTTATACCACCGTATACCCCTTATACCACCTTATACCCCTTATACCACCTTATACCCCTTATACCACCTTATACCCCTTATACCACCTTATACCCCTTATACCACCTTATACACCTTATACCCCTTATACCACCTTATACCCCTTATACCCCTTATACCACCTTATACCCCTTATACCACCTTATACCCCTTATACCCCTTATACCCCTTATACCACCTTATACCCCTTATACCACCTTATACCCCTTATACCCCTTATACCACCTTATACCCCTTATACCACCTTATACCCCTTATACCACCTTATACCCCTTATACCCCTTATACCCCTTATACCACCTTATACCCCTTATACCCCTTATACCACCTTATACCCCTTATACCCCTTATACCCCCTTATACCCCTTATACCCCTTATACCACCTTATACCCCTTATACCCCTTATACCCCTTATACCACCTTATACCCCTTATACCCCTTATACCCCTTATACCCCTTATACCACCTTATACCACCTTATACCCCTTATACCCCTTATACCCTTATACCACCTTATACCCCTTATACCCCTTATACCCATTATACCCTTTATACCCATTATACCCTTTATACCCTTTATACCACCTTATACCATCTTATACCCCTTATACCCCTTATACCCCTTATACCACCTTATACCCCCTATACCACCTTATACCCCTTATACCCCTTATACCACCGTATACCCCTTATACCCCTTATACCACCTTATATCCCTTATACCCCTTATACCCCTTATACCACCTTATACCCCTTATACCCCCTTATACCACCTTATACCCCTTATACCACTTATACCCCTTATACCCCTTATACCCCTTATATCCCTTATACCACCTTATACCCCTTATACCCCTTATACCACCTTATACCCCTTATACCACCTTATACCCCTTATACCCCTTATACCCCTTATACCCCCTTATACCCCTTATACCCCTTATAACACCTTATACCACCTTATACCCCTTATACCCCTTATACCCCTTATACCACCTTATACCCCTTATACCACCTTATACCCCTTATACCACCTTATACCCCTTATACCCCTTATACCCCTTATACCACCTTATACCCCTTATACCACCTTATACCCCTTATACCACCTTATACCCCTTATACCACCTTATACCCCTTATACCACCTTATACCCCTTATACCCCGTATACAACCTTATACCCCTTATACCACCTTATACCCCTTATACCCCCTTATACCCCTTATACCACCTTATACCCCCTTATACCCCTTATACCACCTTATACCCCTTATACCCCTTATACCCCTTATACCCCTTATACCCCTTATACCACCTTATACCACCTTATACCCCTTATACCACCTTATACCACCTTATACCCCTTATACCACCTTATACCCCTTATACCCCTTATACCACCTTATACCACCTTATACCCCTTATACCACCTTATACCCCTTATACCACCTTATACCACCTTATACCCCTTATACCCCTTATACCACCTTATACCCCTTATACCACCTTATACCCCTTATACCCCTTATACCACCTTATACCACCTTATACCACCTTATACCCCTTATACCCCTTATACCACCTTATACCCCTTATACCCCTTATACCACCTTATACCCCTTATACCACCTTATACCCCTTATACCACCTTATACCCCTTATACCACTTATACCCCTTATACCACCTTATACCCCTTATACCACCTTATACCCCTTATACCACCTTATACCCCTTATACCACCTTATACCCCTTATACCCCTTATACCACCTTATACCCATTATACCACCTTATACCCATTATACCCCTTATACCACCTTATACCCCTTATACCACCTTATACCCATTATACCCCTTATACCACCTTATACCCCTTATACCACCTTATACCCATTATACCCCTTATACCACCTTATACCCCTTATACCACCGTATACCCCTTATACTACCTTATACCCCTTATACCACCTTATACCCCTTATACCACCTTATACCCCTTATACCACCTTATACCCCTTATACCACCTTATACACCTTATACCCCTTATACCACCTTATACCCCTTATACCCCTTATACCACCTTATACCCCTTATACCACCTTATACCCCTTATACCCCTTATACCCCTTATACCACCTTATACCCCTTATACCACCTTATACCCCTTATACCCCTTATACCACCTTATACCCCTTATACCACCTTATACCCCTTATACCACCTTATACCCCTTATACCCCTTATACCCCTTATACCACCTTATACCCCTTATACCCCTTATACCACCTTATACCCCTTATACCCCTTATACCCCCTTATACCCCTTATACCCCTTATACCACCTTATACCCCTTATACCCCTTATACCCCTTATACCCCTTATACCCCTTATACCCCTTATACCCCTTATACCACCTTATACCACCTTATACCCCTTATACCCCTTATACCCTTATACCACCTTATACCCCTTATACCCCTTATACCCATTATACCCTTTATACCCATTATACCCTTTATATAGCCATACCCCTTATGACCCACCTATACCCCCGTTACTACCCCTTATACCACCTTATACACCCGCCTATATACCCCGAGTTACCCCCTTATACCACCTTATACGACCCTTATACCCCCTATACCATCCCTTATACCCCTTATACCCTTATACCACCCTTATACCCCCTATCTACCCTCCTTATACACCCTTATACCACCTTATACCCCTATACCCCTTAACCCCTTATACCCCTTATACCCCCTTATACCCCTTATACCCCTTATACCACCTTATACCCCATATATCCCCTTATACCCCTTATACCCCTATACCACCTTATAACCCCTTATACCACCTTATACCCCTTTATACCCCTTATACCCCTTATACCCCTTATACCCTTTACCCTTATACCCCTTATACCACCTTATACCCCCTTATACCCCTTATACCACCTTATACCCCTTATACCCCTATACCCCTTATACCACTTATACCCTTATACCACCTTATACCCCTTATACCCCTTATACCCTTATACCACCTTATACCCCTTATACCTACCTTATACCCCTTATACCCCTTATACCCCTTATACCACCTTATACCCCTTATACCACCTTATACCCCTTATACCACCTTATACCCCTTATACCTACCCTTATACCCCTTATACCCCTTATACCCCTTATACCCCTTATACCACCTTATACCCCTTATACCACCTATATACCCCTTATACCCCTTATACCCCTTATACCACCTTATACCCTATACCACCTTATACCCTTATACCCCTTATACCACCTTATACCACCTTATACCCCTTATACCCTTATACCACACCTTATACCCCTTATACCACCTTTATACCCTTATACCACCTTATACCCCCTTATACCCCTTATACCCACTATACCCCTTATACCCCTTATACACCTTATACCCCTTATACCCCTTATACCTACCTTATACCACCTTATACCCCTTATACCACCTTAGTACCCCTTATACCACCTTATACCCCCTTATACCCCTTATACCACCTTATACCCCTTATACCCCTTATACCCCTTATACCACCTTATACCCTTATACACCTTATACCCCTTATACCTCTTTATACCCCTTATACCCCTTATACCCCTTATACCCTAACCCTTGATACCCCTTATACCCCTTATACCACCTTATACCACTTATACCACCTTATACCCTTATACCCCTTATACCACCTTATACCCTTATACCCCTTATACCACCATATACCACCTTTATACCCCTTATACCCACCTTATACCCCTTATACCACCTTATACCCCTTATACCCCTTATACCACCTTATACCCCTTATACCCTTTTATACCACCTTATACCAGCTTATACCCCTTATACCCCTTATACCCCTTATACCACCTTATACCCCTTATACCCCTTATACCCCTTATACCCTTATACCACCTTATACCACCTTATACCCTTATACCACCTTATACCCCTTATACCCCTTATACCCTTATACCACCTTATACCACCTTATACCCTTATACCACCTTATACCCCTTATACCACCTTATACCCCTTATACCCCTTATACCACCTTATACCCCTTATACCACCTTATACCCCTTATACCCCTTATACCCCTTATACCCCTTATACCACCTTATACCCTTATACCACCTTATACCCCTTATACCCCTTATACCTCTTATACCCCTTATACCCCGTATACCCCTTATACCACCTTATACCCCTTATACCCCCTTATACCACCTTATACCCCTTATACCACCTTATACCCATTATACCACCTTATACCCCTTATACCCCTTATACCACCTTATACCCCTTATACCACCTTATACCCCTTATACCCCTTATACCACCTTATACCCCTTATACCACCTTATACCACCTTATACCCCTTATACCACTTATACCCCTTATACCCCTTATACCACCTTATACCCCTTATACCACCTTATACCCCTTATACCACCTTATACCCTTATACCACCTTATACCCTTATACCCCTTATACCCCTTATACCACCTTATACCCCTTATAACCCCTTATACCCCTTATACCCTTATACCACCTTATACCCCTTATACCACCTTATACCCCTTATACCACCTTATACCCCTTATACCCCTTATACCACCTTATACCCCTTATACCCTTATACCACCTTATACCCCTTATACCACCTTATACCCCTTATACCACCTTATACCCCTTATACCACCTTATACCCCTTATACCACCTTATACCCCTTATACCACCTATACCCCTTATACCACCTTATACCCCTTATACCACCTTATACCCCTTATACCACCTTATACCCCTTATACCCCTTATACCCCTTATGCCCCTTATACCCCTTATACCCCTTATACCGCCTTATACCCTTATACCACCTTATACCCCTTATACCACCTTATACCCATTATACCACCTTATACCCCTTATACCCCTTATACCACCTTATACCCCTTATACCCCTTATACCACCTTATACCCCTTATACCACCTTATACCACCTTATACCCCTTATACCCTTTATACCCCCTTATACCACCTTATACCCCTTATACCACCTTATACCCCTTATACCCCTTATACCACCTTATACCACCTTATACCCCTTATACCACCTTATACCCCTTATACCACCTTATACCCTTATACCCCTTATACCACCATATACCACCTTATACCCCTTATACCACCTTATACCCCTTATACCCCTTATACCACCTTATACCCCTTATACCCTTATACCACCTTATACCAGCTTATACCCTTATACCCCTTATACCCCTTATACCACCTTATACCCTTATACCACCTTATACCCCTTATACCCTTATACCCCTTATACCACCTTATACCCCTTATACCACCTTATACCCCTTATACCCCTTATACCACCTTATACCCCTTATACCCTTATACCACCTTATACCCCTTATACCACCTTATACCCCTTATACCACCTTATACCCCTTATACCACCTTATACCCCTTATACCACCTTATACCCCTTATACCACCTTATACCCCTTATACCACCTTATACCCCTTATACACCTTATACCCCTTATACCCCTTATACCCCTTATACCCCTTATACCACCTTATACCCCTTATACCACCTTATACCCCTTATACCCCTTATACCCCTTATACCACCTTATACCCTTATACCCCGTATACCCCTTACCACCTATACCCCTTATACCCCTTATACCCCTTATACCCCTTATACCACCTTATACCCATTATACCACCTTATACCCCTTATACCACCTTATACCCCTTATACCACCTTATACCCCTTATACCCCTTATACCACCTTATACCCCTTATACCACCTTATACCACCTTATACCCCTTATACCACTTATACCCCTTATACCCCTTATACCCCTTATACCACCTTATACCCCTTATACCACCTTATACCACCTTATACCCCTTATACCACCTTATACCCCTTATACCCCTTATACCACCTTATACCCCTTATACCCCTTATACCCCTTATACCACCTTATACCCCTTATACCCCCTTATACCCCTTATACCACCTTATACCCCTTATACCACCTTATACCCCTTATACCACCTTATAACCCTTATACCCCTTATACCACCTTATACCCCTTATACCACCTTATACCCCTTATACCACCTTATACCACATTATACCCCTTATACCCCTTATACCCCTTATACCACCGTATACCCCTTATACCCCTTATACCACCTTATACCCCTTATACCACCTTATACCACCTTATACCCCTTATACCAATTATACCCCTTATACCACCTTATACCCCTTATACCCCTTATACCCCCTTATACCCCTTATACCACTTATACCCCTCATACCACTTATACCACCGTATACCCCTTATACCACCTTATACCACTTATACCACCTTATACCCCTTATACCACCTTATACCACCGTATACCCCTTATACCACCTTATACCCCTTATACCCCTTATACCACTTATACCACCTTATACCACCTTATACCCCTTATACCCCTTATATCACCTTATACCCCTTATACCCCTTATACCAACTTATACCCCTTATACCACCTTATACCCCTTATACCTCCTTATACCTCCTTATACCCCTTATACCCCTTATACCACCTTATACCCCTTATACCCCTTATACCACCTTATACCACCTTATACCCCTTATACCACCTTATACCCCTTATATCCCTTATACCCCTTATACCACCTTATACCCCTTATACCCCTTATACCACCTTATACCCCTTATACCACCTTATACCACCTTATACCCCTTATACCACCTTATACCCCTTATACCCCTTATACCACCTTAGGTCTACCTCCCCCCTCCTACCTCCCCCCTCCTACCTCCCCCCTCCTACCTCCTACCTCCCCCCTCCTACCTCCCCCTCCTAGTCACCCCTCCCCCCTCCTACCTCCCCCCTCCTACCTCCCCCTCCTACCTCCCCCCTCCTACCTCCCCCCTCCTAGTCACCCCTCCCCCCTCCTACCTCCCCCCTCCTACCTCCCCCTCCTACCTCCCCCCTCCTAGTCACCCCTCCTAGTCACCCCCTCCTACCCCCCTCCTACCTCCCCCCTCCTACCTCCCCCCTCCTAGTCACCCCCTCCTACCTCCCCCCTCCTACCTCCCACACACTCACACAGACACACACACACACACACACACTTACACACACACACACACACACACACACACACACACACACACACACACACACACACACACACACACACACACAGGGTTCAGGTCCATCTTCAAGTGGTGGCCGGTGGTCTGGTCGGTGGTCTGGTCGCCTCCTGTCTATATTATTCGCCTCTTGCAGTTCCTCTTGGCTGGTGCTTCCGCAAGTCCTTTAGACGCTCTGCCTGCAGTCCAGTCCATGAACGAGTCATTATCATGCCCATGGTGGGCAGGTTTGACACTCTGCTGGCTGCTGTGGCCCAGCTGAGGTCCTGCAGTCCAGTCCATGACGGAGTCAGGACCGTGTCCATGGCTGGAGGCAGGCAGGAAGGCTGGAGGGTGAAAAACAAATACAATGTATTTAAATAAACTCTATTAATCAGTCAATGTTGATGATCTTCATGTGGCAAGTTATACAGTAGAGTAAAACAATGTGGCAGACACACTGGACTTAATGTGGAAGTGCTTACATCCAGTGTACAGTGCAGAGTCACTAGACACAACATATCATATGCATTCATGAGTCTTAATACTACAAATTCCATTATATTTATATAGTTTTAGCACCTTAAGACATGTACTCACCAGCAGCAGAGACTGTGGGGACAGCTGGCTGGAACTGGAAGACTAGAAAGTGAAATAAAATGAATTTATATAAACTGAATCAATCAGTAAATGCTGATGAGCTTTATGTGGCAAGGCTACAGTACTGTATATATATACACTGATATATATACATATCAGTGGAGGCTCAGTGGAGGTGGAGGAGGCCTGGCCTCCCCAATCATTTGAGAGAAGAGAGAGTGATTTAAAAAAGCAATAATTATATTTATTTATTTAACAAAAAACATATTTTAATATTAACATTATTTCCGTTTTGTTCATAAATCTGAAGTTTTCCATGGCTAAAACCCAATATTGCAATTGTAAAGCACCTACAGGCCAGAATCCCTATCCGTTTGTATTGAGGGAGGCCAGGCCTCCCCCAGGAAAGTGGTTTCTCATAGAAGTCAATGTAATGCCATTTTTTTCATGGCAATAATATGTGATTGGCCAAATCACTGAAAATGGGTGGGCAGAGGAGGCCTGGCCTCACCATGCATTGAGTCCAGGGCTGAAAGATTGACATTTTGTTCATCCAATCACATGAAGCCATTGAGAATTCGCCAGTCACTTCAGTCAAAGAAACACTCGCCATACTGGCTACGAGTGTCCTATCAACTTGTCCTTTGCAGGACACGTCTAAAACACCCATGGCTATTATCCCTGAAAAACTAATTTGGCCAAACACTTTTGCTTAAAATGACCTCGGAAGTCGGCGAGATTCTGGCGCGATTTATACATCGAATAGGTAGACAACATTTAGGATTTATTGAACAGTTTTATTTTTTAATGTAGTCGATTTCGTTTTATTACAAGTCAATTTAATATTCTTCTATAAGAACAGGGAACGAGCAAGCGTAAAATTGGCGTCTTTGGCAGTCAATGAGTTAAGAAACTCACCAGAAGCACGGAGTATAGGTCTGTTCAGATGGCCATGGGCCTGGTTCCCACTCTGCTGGCTGCTGTGGCCCAGCTGAGGTCCTGCAGTCCAGTCCATGACGGAGTCAGGACCGTGTCCATGGCTGGAGGCAGGCAGGAAGGCTGGAGGGTGAAATACAAATACAATGTATTTAAATAAACTCTATTAATCAGTCAATGTTGATGATCTTCATGTGGCAAGTTATACAGTAGAGTAAAACAATGTGGCAGACACACTGGACTTAATGTGGAAGTGCTTACACTGGCTCAGGTACTGTAGCATGTGCATCTCACTGGATTTCGTTGTCTTGTACTTGTAAATGGTCAATTGTAAATGGTAAATGCAACTTGTCTTGTCTTGTTGACATTCAAGTTCTGTCATTGTTTGACATTCAAGTTCTGTCATCGTCCTGGGTAACCAGAACTCAGAACCAGAACTCCGGGCATTTTTATTTTCATTTAAATAATTTTGTCTCTGATTAAATGAATTTTATGTCCCTATGAAAACATGTCTCAGCCTACTGTCTCTATTACGCTTCGCGACACTCGCCTCATGCGAACCTCCCCTCCCCCTTCACTTTACTTGAATCCTCCATCATAAGGTCTTCATAACAGTGTCATAAAGTTGACATTAGAGGTGTATGTTTGGATTTGCCTGCAGGTGAAGGAACCACAAGCACTACTCTACACTCTACACCGTTAAAATATGAATTTCTTTATTCAAGCATAATTCATTTACACGAGCAATGTTTGGTGGACCCCCCACAAGCTGTGTGAAATAAAGGAAATGTATGAACTACACTTCTATCTTCACACAGAAAAGCTCCAGGTGTGGAGATGACAGACATTTGTATTCAATGTTCATAGTGAGGAGTCGGACTAGCCCAAATCCATGGCTTTACGGAACATATGAGTCTTCCTCAGGTCTTTGATGGCATACAAGCCAATTTTCAGGATTGTGTGTGTGTGTGTGTGTGTGTGTGTGTGTGTGTGTGTGTGTGTGTGTGTGTGCGTGCGTGCGCGTGCGTGTGTGTGTGCGTGTGTGTTCGCTGAAAAGCGTATGTCTCTAGCAAACTGCTGAGTGTGTATCTATTGATGAATATATAAACAAGTTGCATGGTTGCCTATGATGGGGATCCACCCTCTATAAACTGTCCCATGAGTTCACCCGGGTTCAGTGAGTCAGATCACCGACTTGACACAGTTCTGACAGATGGGATATCCGGTTCTCCCGGAAATCCTATATTTGGCATTTGTGCTGAGAGACATGGCCGCATAATCCTCCGATCAACGTTATTTACGAATTCTACTACATCCGATTGAAGAAGTTCTAGCGCGTTTCTGTTGGCACAGATATTCCTTAAACATGCCATTGGCTTTCCGAGTTTTCCGATTTGTAGCTAACTAGCTAGCTAGCAAGCTAAATACAATGGAGCAACCCAGTTAGCCAGCTAACCCAGCTAGTTAGCTCCTTAGCTAACCCTTCTCCTCCTTCTTCGGTGTCATTTCTGTCGCCTACAAAATTAACAAAGACAACTGGGACACGTGTTGGCTATTGTGTTACAAAGCGATCAAAGCATCTTAGCAGATCGGGGCCAGCCCCCCGAGGAGCTGCTCAATGCCCGAGCAAGGCCCCAGGATGAACGGTTTCTCCCTGGGCGAGCTGTGCTGGCTGTTCTGCTGCCCGCCCTGTCCCGGTCGCATCGCCTCTAAGCTGGCCTTCCTGCCCCCGGAGCCCACCTACTCGGTGCACACGGACCCCGGCGGCGCCAGCAGCCTGCACCTGACCGAGCGGGCGGACTGGCAGTACTCCCAGCGGGAGCTGGACGCCGTGGAGGTGTTCAACACCCGGACCAGCCGGGGCAACCGGGTGGGCTGCATGTTCGTCCGCTGCGCGCCCAACAGCCGCTACACGCTGCTGTTCTCCCACGGGAACGCCGTGGACCTGGGCCAGATGTGCAGCTTCTACATCGGCCTGGGCTCCAGGATCAACTGTAACGTGTTCTCCTATGATTACTCGGGCTACGGGGTCAGCAGCGGGAAGCCCTCGGAGAAGAACCTGTACGCGGACATCGAGGCCGCCTGGCAGGTGCTACGGAACAAGTGAGTTTGCGTTAAAGCCAGTTGCGACGGCGGTGTCCCCAGGAAGATAACAGGTGTTTCTGTTATCCTTAGCCATGCTAGTTTAGCGTGTCACTGAGCTAGATATGTTTTTTTGTTGACTGTCTTGAGCATAGCTTTTTTTTTGAACAGGTGTTTCTGTTACGCTAAACTAGCATGGCTAAGGATAACAGAAACACCTGTAAAAAAAAAAAGCTATGCTCAAGACAGTCAACAAAAAACATATCTAGCTCTAGTGACACGCTAACTATGCATGGCTAGGCTCTCACTAGAGCTAGATATGTTTTGTTGTTGACTGTCTTGAGCATAGCTTTTGGACATTTCCACTGACTCCCATGCCAAGCTAGCTGTAGTCTTTGGTTAGCCGTTAGCACAAGTGTGTCCCTCCTCCCCCCCCGTCCCCAGGCCCATGACGTGTTACCATGGCAACCGTACGTAGCGCACATACCTGGGTGGGCTGACACGGTCGTTTCTTTGGCTGAGAGGACAAAACAGCATTATTTTAGGCCTGTTGCCATTTCTATGCCATGGGACGTATGTAGTTCCTTTTATAATGCTCAGGCACACATCTATTGGCAGGTTCAAAAGGGTGGTTTTGTGCACTGCGTTGACAGTTTGCACATCATTAAGTCGTGGCCTGTGGCCTAGGCCAACTAGAACATACCAGAGGATAGCCAAGTGACTAAGGAGAGGACATGTTATTCTTAGTCACTTGGCTAGGGATACCTCAGCTCACACTCACATTTGGATCATTCCAAAGCATACATAATGTGCCACCACAAAGCACTCACGCCAGGCCTCTAGCTAGCTATAGCAGATGGTAAGAACTGACCCCTGGCCTATGCAGTACTTATGGTCAGTTGAAGTCAGGCTTCGAGCAAGGCCTCGCATGCTGATTCATCTTTTTAACCCAGAGACAGAGTGGCAAGGTTCCAGCTCCCTTTCATCCTACATCTGAAGTTGTTATCTTTTCCTCTGGGAGCCATGCGCTTTCTGCATGCAAAAATACTATAACGGAAACAAAGTGTTTTATTAAACTGTACCCTTGACATGATTCTTAAATTATCTGTGGAAGGAGTAGGGGGGAGTCGGTGACCTCTGCAATACTACACTCAAACCTTCACCTCAGCGACGCTGCATTGTGCCCTGGCAAATCACCAACAGAGGAGTTGGCAAAAGCTCCAGGCTCCCCGGCTTCATGTTAGCATGTTGCTTCATGATTATGGACCAGCGGGGGCACAGTGGATATAGGGGGAGGGAACCTATTCCTATGGCGATCTAAACCCATCAATGATCTGTGTTGGCGTGGCCCTTATTTACCCATCTCGTCTAATAGCATGTGTAGACTGTTTGTTTAGGGTTGGAAATTAGGTGGGGCTAGCCTATCTTTTTATACAGACCTACTTCAGCTCAGATCCCGTAAGGGAATGATACAGAGACCGGGCCGAAGGGAGTCAGGAAGTGAAGATAATGATGCATGTGCGCAGCAGGAAATAGACAGAATGGATGCAGTCAGTAGGCCTTTCTCAAGAGTGTTTGTCATTTCGTTTCCAGTTATGTCAGTGTCATTCTACCACATGTGCCAAACCCTCAGTGATTGGGTGTTTATTTTAGAAACATACATAGTCAAATAATATAGCCTAAGTGACTGTGTGTGCTTTGCACATTATATATTAAGAGCAATCATTGTTCAAGCACATTGCAAATAACATAGTCCAGGCGTAATCTGCGGAACACAGTTGTTTGCCAGTTTCAACAAGTGCCACTTCCTTAACAGGTTTCTAAGGGTACACCAGCCACAATCAATCTCCTTGAAGCTCTCATTGGGCGTTTGGCAAGTGGCACGGTATCAAAGCGTTCAACAAAGGAATAGCTTAAGCTACTTTCCTGAGCCGAGTTCTTTTCCATGTGTCAGCAACCATTTTCTTTTATCAAGCTATTTTCACATAGGTACTTTTCACATAGGACATTCTTCCTGAACAAACATTCCCTGAGGCTTAGCACAATTGCTTCTCTGAGAAAATGTCAGATGTGATGGCGTGGGCTGATGAATGGCTCTATGGAGTGGGCCTGCCCTCAGATGTGCTGCAATCGAAGGTGACACTTACTGTCCAGGGAGAAGGCACTTTCAGTCACAGTAGCCTGGTGAAACATTTCCAGAGTTGTGTTTACGTCTGTGTGTATGCCTCTCTCACTCTCTCGCTCTCTGACTTACTCATTTAATTTACCAGGGATTCTTATGGAGTCAAAGGCTCGAAGATTAAACTAACCTGCATTGCTTCAGGGTTGAAAGATTCTAGTGCCATTTCAAATCTCCCATTCCAAACATTATTCAGATTAATGTTTTGTTTGACGTATTGTTTGATTGCCATTGAAGGGGAGAGCCTTAACATCTCCTCCCACTCTGCATTAGGCTAAACATTAAACATTTAATTATAACCTGACCCTTCAGAGAGCTGCCTGCCTATGCATGAAAACACTGTTAATCATTCTGCGCTCTTCAGGGGACTAAGTACCTGCAGGGAAGATTTATGTTCATTCAATATCTTTTAAATTATATTTCGTGAGAAATTATTGAGATTAAGAGTACAAAACACACACACACACACACACACACACACACACACACACACACACACAATTAGATTTTCTTGCAGTGTATACTTTGAGGGTGCCCTGTTGAATTGGACAAATCATTGTGCATTCACCTCACTCTCGTTCACTCTAAAACCAAGTTGAATTATTTAATAGTCTCTCTGTGCGTACAGTGTGTAATATGAGAGTCATATGTAGACATGGGACATAAGGAGCGGGGGAGATTCTCCAGGAAATCCTACCGTAATGAAACAAGCAGTGGTGCAGCGGCTTCTGCTGACGTAGCTTTGCTTAGGATCTTTCCCTAAGCTACAATCATATTAATGTGAGTTTCTTTGAATAGAAGTGTGCAGACCTCGACGTATTCATGAATTGTAGTTATTTTTAACACAGCTTAGGCTGGCATATATCCCTATCAGCTGCTTTATTTTTATTTGGGTTTTTCAACCCTAACATCTTTCTCTCTCGGTCATGTGTTGGCTCTCTAGACAGAAGAAGTGGGTCCCTGCATTGATGAAGTTTGACTCCCGAATGCCCTGAGACATGACAACAGCCCTATTTATAGTAGAGTGACTGGATTGATCACTAGGGCCTGATATGGAATCCTCCAGAAAGGATTTCAAATGGAAAAAAATACCCATTTGAGTCCATTCTAATAAAAACAACATACTTGCTATTAAACATGTAGACCTAGCTTCCGTTGTATTGATTGAACATACAGGCAATGCTATTGATTGAATATGCAAACAAATGGGTAATGAAAACTATGTCTCTGAATTCCGACAGGCCCCGGGGGCCTATAGTGAATCAGGAATCCACAGGACCGCCTGAATGTTTTTCATTTCAGTGATAGATTGATGTGTTTGATAAGCTGTGTTGTACGGCCGCTGAATGGAGAGATTACAACAGGGAGGACAGGAGCTGCTTTGCGAAAGAGGTTGTCTAATCCTCCGTTAATCTATCCACTGTACAGTACAGTACATAGAGGTAATCAGGACGATAGTGCCCGCATCTACCTTACCTTGCCTAGTAACAGGTGACACACTTCATTCCATACCTAATAGTATTCTCACTCCGTTGTGCCCTGAAGCCCCAATCTCTCCCCTTTTACTGATCTAGCTGGACTTGAGAAGTGACGGCAGCAATATGGAGGAAACGAGCTAGGTTGAGCTAGTACAGTACTTACTGTATCTCCACCCCTACCGAACCCGCTGCGCTACACTCTGTCTCTGGTTTATCAGCTCTTTCCCCTGATGATATTCCAAAACTGGTCATCCATCCAAGTGGGCAGCCGCCCCACTCCCCCTTCTCCAATCATTTCCAAAGACCTCCTTCCTTTCCTTACCACCAAAATCAATTCCTCTCCATCCACACTAGGATCTGTCCCAGCTGCCTTTAAGACAGCCAGTCAATCCTCTTCTAAAAAACAACGACTCTTGACCCATCTGCTGTCCATAACTACAGACCGGTATCCCTTCTCTCCTTGAACATGCTGTCTTTAACCAACTGTCTCACTGTCTCCTTCAGAACAACCTTCTTGTCCCTCACCATTCAGGCTTTTAAGGCTGGGCACTCTACTGAGACTGCTCTCCTTGCTGTTATGGAGGCCCTCCACTCTGCTCAAGCTTCCTCCCTCTCCTCTGTTCTCATTCTCCTGGACCTGTCTGCTGCATTCGACACAGTGAACCACCTGATCCTTCTCTCCACCCGGGGCTCTGTCCTAGGGCCCTTACTGTTCTCCCTCTGTACCAAATGTCTTGGCTCTGTCATTTCCTCACATGGTTTCTCCTGTCACGCAGATGACACTCAACTCCTTCTCTCTTTCCCCCCATCTGACTCACAGATGGCAACATGTGTCTCTGCGTGGCTTGCAGACATTTCTGCTTGGATGTCAGCCCATCTCCTCAAGCTCAACCTTAACAAGACTGAGGTGCTCTTCCTCCCTGGGAAAGCCTGCCTTCTCCAAGACTTCTCCATCGCAGTAGAGCACTCTACTGTGACCTCCTCCCAGACAGCCAAGAATCTTGGGGTGATCCTTGACAACCACCTATACTGTAGATTCCTATCCTCTACAACATCAGAATGATACGTCCATTCCTCACACGAAAAGCAGCACAACTCTTGGTCCAGACACTTGTGATCTCCCACCTTGACTATTGCGACACACCCTTGGCCGGGCTCCCCGCTTCCGCCATCAGACCAGCTCATCCTGTGTTAGTGTCATCCAGAATACTGCAGACCCGTTGTTAGGATCTTGAAACATCGGGGCTTAGCCCAGCCCATGTTTCAGCACTAAATCGATGGCGATGCGGTAGATGGCGACTTTTAGTTTGTCCTAGCATAGATTTGCTTTTCTTATGACTTAGATGATTCACTTACTTAGACAAATGTATTTGTTGTAAGTCAAATACATTTGTGGATAAATGTGTTTGCTTAATGTAAAAAATGGTAATGTTTCTGTGAAGGAGGTTGGACAAGTGCGGCAGGGACGTATAGCCTAGTTGGACTAAAACACAGGCCCTGTGTGACTGTCATCCTCCTCAGCCCAGCGACCGCACATGTTTCTGTTTTTTGTGGGGTTCTTTATTCATGGATGTTGTGAATGATTATGTTTGTTGAAAGATTATTAGGAATGTTAAGTTTGTTGATGCATTTCTTAATCTATTTGAAGTTCTTGTGGAGTAGGCCTAATGCTTATCGTAATTGATAAGCCTATTAGCTCAGTACTTTTCACTTCACCAGCTCTCAAAGTGGGTTTACATTTTACGTTTGAACTCACCTCCTCCGTCCTCAGTTTTGGCCCCTGGGGTGTTACATGGCTGTGTGGCTCAAATAGTTTATTTATTGCCCCATGAATATAAATTGCCATTTCATTTTTGGGGAATGTAGCCTAGCCCTTAGCCTTTGATGTAGCCTAGCTGTTTACCGGTAGTCCTGTTGTTGTGGTGTTTCTGACCCCGTCAGGTCATCAAGCTGGGAGACCTCAGACCAGTGTTTTTATGACTTGTGTCTGCTTGGTGTTTTATGGCCTTGTAGTGAATGACACTGACTCGACAGTAAATCTGCCCCGGCACGGTCTAATCGCCACAGGCGGCTCACCTCACTGACAGCCCTCAGACTGTGTCCTGCTGTTAGCCTGGTTAACCCCTAGGCCATGGGTGTCCTTGGATCAGCCCGGCCTTCAGGGTTGTGGAAACCTTCCTATTATTCGACAAGTCTTTGTGCATAAAGAGAAGTCTGCAACAAAGAAGTTTGTTTGAGTGTTTATCAGAGGAACCCGATAACCCACTAATGGTGGGTTAAAAAAACAAAAACAACGAAGTAATACTTCCTTCTTCTGGCAACGTGACTACCAATGGCCCCTGGCACTAGCATAGATCTGTTTTTCTTAGGATGACTGAATGGATAGATGATTCACTTACTTAGACAAATGTATCTATTGTAAGTCGCTTTGGATAAAGGATTCTGCTAAAATGGATAAAGGGTTCTGCTAAAAGTGATGTAAAGAATTTAAATGTAATGCTTGTTGAAACACTACCCAGGGCCTGGTGACAGTAGATCAGGACCTCCACTTCACGGTATCCTCAGGGGGGTCCAGCCCTTGGCTCCAGTGGATTTGCGGGCCAGAGTTACCATGTTTGTCATGGGTAAGCAACCCTGATAATGACTGTTGCTGGATACTTACCGTAGAAAGCAGTTTATAAGCAGACTTCGTGCTATCCGCAACTGCACCATGTCACATTAGTTAGTTAGTGTGTTCTGGTGGTTGTACCCACCTCCTCTAAACATGCAGGGTGCACTTCCACCAACAGGGACTAGTGTTTATGCTAATGCTATTCATTAACGCGCACACAGCAGCGCCATCGTTTAGGCTTAGGCCCATGCTGCTTTCCTGTGTACGTGCAGCAAATAAAATTACAGTCAATTATTCCTTGGAGGGTGGCTTAGCTTTGTCAATCATAGTTAATTAATTTGACCCTCCTCCCCACCCAAAGAGAGGCGTGAACATTGAACCATATCCACCAGGGATTCCGTCATTATTAAAAGTGATTGACCGAATTAAAAGGCTTTGCGGAATGCCTGTGTGTGCGTTCCGGACTGTTCTAATCCTTCCCAGCTGTTGATTCCTGTTAAGCGGAATTTGGGGCAGGGAATTGGATCAATCATCGACTCACTCCCAAGTTCCTGGAGGTTTCTCAGAACCCTAAGAAACCCTGGTGTTTTATTGTCCCTCTGTGCCACACGGACGCCATTTTGGCTCAGCGCTGTCTTCTTCCGAGAAGGACAGTTCCTTCATGGTTCTTTTCAGGCTTTTAACAGCTGGCCCCCCTCTTGTGTTGACACCCACGGTGGCCAAAACAGGGTCCGCGGGCCATACGTTTACAATGTCAGTTTACAATGTCGGTCAAGTGCACCAGAGTCTATAAACCCTGACCCCTGACCCCACACCTCCTGTCCTGTCATGTCTTTCTTCCCTTCCTACCGTGGTCTGGCTAGCCCGAGAAGTGTGGAGCCCACTCAACTATGGCTGGAGTAGTGTGGGTATTAATGGACAGTACAGGGCAGGCCAAGGTAAACAGTGTTGTTTTGATTAACAGTAGCTGGTAGTGTATGCACATCCAGACTTTACGGGTGAAGGGTAGACTGTATAAAGAGAGTATGTGGACACTGGCAAGGTGCATGGTCTAACATCTTAATGTCTCAATATTTTGACCGACAGTGGCTTACTTTGTGTGTTGCCTTGAACTGGGGATGCTCTCCATCCCTGTGGTACCCGCAGCCTGTGTCCTGTCAGAGCTGCCCAGTATATGGGTCAGCCTGTGTCCTCTCAGAGCTGCCCAGTATATGGGTCATTCAGCCTGTGTCCTGTCAGAGCTGCCCATTATATGGGTCATTCAGCCTGTGTCCTGTCAGAGCTGCCCAGTATATGGGTCATTCCAATCTCTCTACTCTCTCATACCCTAACTTAGGACCCCCTCGAAAACGAGATGGTTCATCTCAAGGGGTTTCATCCTAATAAAATACATTTATAATGATTTATTTTTACATTTTTAAATCCTTTTGAACTCTTCACTGTTCACATGTATTAAATCATTATCATTTGAAGCTAAAGTTGTGAATTAACACTGATAACACAGTGTTTCCTCCAGGATTTTCCACATTAGGGGCGCTCACCTTTCGCGCACGATTTTCTGCGTGCACGCGCATGAAACGCGCACGCATTCGGCAGAAACCTTAATTTTCCACAACACTGTACAGGCGAAGGTCCTTGCAAATATACCCAGCGATAGACTTGGTAATAGTCGTAGCCTCGGGGAGTTAAAGGGAAGCCTTGTTTTGAAATATAATCGTTCCAGACTTTATAGATGTCGTATTTGTTTTTCCATTTCAGCCAATTTTTTTTCAGCCAATTTTTATAACATCACAACATGCTGAAAGAACATCGACATGCTAGAAACACATAACTACACATAATTAGATGATCACACAGCCCCAAACACGAACACGTCCCAAAACTAAAGTATTTACAAAAGTCTCCCTTACAGGTAGCCTCAGGCAAACAAGAATAGTGAATGCAATCCACAAATGATACATATTTAATGATCATTAAACTGTTGTTTATTAGGCTATATCGAGTGGGTACTTTAAAACAAGTTTCGTTTTATGAAGAAAAAAAAACGAGTCTGCGAGTGGTTTAGCCCTAGGCTGTGTTCGTAAATTCGCTCTGGAAATCTGATCAGCAGTCATGGAATGCCTCTTGTCCAATCAAATTACCTGGTCCCTTTATTACGTTGAGCCCAGCGTGCCCTCCGGCACTCTGAGAGAATTTACGAACGCAGCCATCATATCAATCTGTTTATTTTTTTATTATTTTTGAATAATATCGAGCAACTTCAGATAGAATCTGTATCTCTTTAAATCTCATTATTAGTGCTATCCGAATACCGTATTCAAACTGGTTAACAATGTATGACGGTTAGGATAGAATCCCGTGGTTAAGGTTACAGAATACTCGCGCAGAAGCGCTCAAAAGGCGGTGAAGGCTGAGCTTTTTTCTAAAAAAATAAGTCAAGTGTGAACACGGCCTTAGTGGACGGAATGAATTAGTGGCGGAGAGAATCTATTAGTGGTGGGCATATTCACACTTCACCTAAAGTAACTCCAATGACTAATATCGTTAGACAGGGCAACAACCTAGTCATCAGAAATACATAACATACTATAAAGAAACAAAACTACTTTTCTGACAGAAATGATATTGCAATACTGGCTGATAACATATTCAATGGAGGGATTTGGAGGGTTCGTGGGTGACCTTTGTGCCAATTTTGGTACAATCAATTAAGCTTATTTCTCAGATTAAACTATATTTCTACAAAATAATGCTGTAGGGATACTTATCGTTATCTGTTTCTAATTAGAACAATTTGCAGAACAATCTGAGATGGTGGGTGTCAATTATCCCTCTCGTCTGTTGATTTGCCATGCAATGACACATCTGACAGTTGAATCCTAACAGGAGTGGACCTAAAAGCCTTTAGAGCTCTCTTACCACCTTACCCTGTCAGACTCTCACCCACTCCATCCCATCATCACAGCTCTCTCAAGCTCTCCAGCACAATGCCTCTGGCAAGGACAGCATCATGGTCTGAACAAGTTACCTTGTATCTCCTTGACATGTGATGACAAGCAACAACAACAACAACAAAGAAAAGAAAAAAAAGTGGAAGCCCTGTTGAAGTCGAAGGCCACAGCATGAAGCATGGCAAATTTCTCCTAATTCATAATTAATTCCGTGAGATGGTAGAATAGGCTACTAGAATGCCATGGCTAAGTCTTGCTAAATGTCATGAGAAGTTCAATTGTAATAGAGTGCACAGAGACATCTTGTTGCATATCCGAGGGTCCTGCCCCCTTCCTTCCGTCCCCTGAACATCCCCTCTGAATGAAGCGTGTCTGTGAACACAGGCTGCATACCAATAATCCATCATACCAGTAATTAGCTTCCTTGGCGGCTGCCTTGGCTCCTCTCCTTCACCCCCTCATCGATCTGCATGATGGGGCCTAAAGGTGACAGTAACGTGGTGGGGTCTGCATGCCTATAAGGACCTGTCACAGTCTTCCACATCAGTCCAGATGTTTGAAAGGAGAGCAGGGGGGGGGGAGAAGCTGCTAGGCTTATTGAGGTACTATTTCTGGGTTTTCTAGGTATTTTGGAGAGGATAGATGTTTTGGATATGAGCCTCTCTTCGGGATTTATGACTGTAACAATACACACAGAATTCAGCTGAAACAAACTGGGAGGTTTTCAATTAGGCCTTTTATGAGGCGAAACCCAACAGATTCCAAGTAAAGGAGATTTGAGCCGATAGATTGTTATGTTTCTACAGCCAGATTGTGGGTTTTCCCGAGTCTGGGGTTGAATTCTGCTTGAAAGGAGTTATTTTCAGGGCAAACTGCAAAGGCTGGTAGCCGGAGGGAAGTTTCTGCCTGAAAAACGATCTGCCAACATTTGCTTTGGCACCATAGACTGTTTCACGAAACCAAGACTACTGTCTAAGGCCCTTAAACACGCTTCTTTCATATCACAAATCACTCTTTTTAAAATGTTTTATAAAGTTTCTGTCGACAGCACTTATTGCTTTCATTCTCTTCGCTACTGCTCCTTAACTCACTTATACACTTTTGGTGTATTGTCTTACCACAAAGGGAGTTAGCCTAGCATGCAAAGGTCCAACGTGGTGGTTAGTCCTTTAATGGAAGCTGTTGAGGTTGATTGAGTTCTGGCATCATCTTCAAGGTTGCCATGTCGTGCCAGCTCCAGTTGTTTCCATGGAAGCTTACGGGTAGGCGGATGTTTGTACAGACTGTTTCTCAATGCCCTGAGTTTGCATATGGAAACATGGCATCCGCACCGGTCTCCTCTCGCTCGCTTGCACTCTCTCTCTCTGTATGTCTCCCTCTCTCTCTTGCTCTCTCTGTCTCTCTCTCTGTGTGTGTGTGTGTGTGTCTCTGTCTCTCCCCTCCTCTCTCGCTCTCTCCCTGTAGCTTTCCATTCAGTCTTGAGTGTTTGGACAAGTGTTTTCACTAAACACTGTGTTTCTCTTTCCCCCGGCTCACTCAGGATAATGTCACTGCTCCAAAAGTGAGTTTACGATCAGTCCTCTGATTAGCCAGGAATGAGAAAACGGCCCTGTTTCGTGGACTTCAAGGGCAGTTTTATGTCTCTGTAATTTTTCACACACAATTCATGTAAATCTTTCCCCCGTGAAGTTTGAAACTTTTACATCTGAACTCACAACCCGATTTGAAACTTGGAACTCAATCCTGGTCCATGAGAGCCACGGGGATGTGCTGGTTTGTTGTTGTAGAACTGTTGAAGCACACCTGATCAGATCAACTGAAGGCTTGATTAGGTGAACCGGGCGTGACAGCATTGGATTGGAACAGATCCTGTAGCTCCAGGACCAGGACTTAAGAGTATTGCCTCGGGCACTATGAGCTGTGTCTGCAAGAAACTACGCCTCGCGTCTTAATAAGGGCAAATTAAAAAAGGAAGTGGCATGGTCTCATCCTTAAAACCCTCCATGCTGAAACGTTCTCGACAAGGCCAAACCGTCTGATTTCCCCCTCGGTCGGAAAAGTGAAATTTGGCTCGGGGTCATGTTGTTAAAGCGCTCGTGGCTTGTGCCAGATGGAAAAGAGAGGAGAGCTCTCGCTAACTCTGCCGTTTCTGTGGTTTGGAAAGAACTCCATCTTTTTCTTTCTCTCTCTCCACCTTTTCCTTCTTTGCATGCTCTGCTTTGTATCTTCTTTCTTCTTCAATGCCCCTTTCTCCCCTCTTTACATCCTCTCTCTATCTCTCTCCCCCCCCCCCCCCCTCTCTCTCTCTCTCCCCCCCCCCCTCTCTCCAGGGTTCCCACGGGTCCTTGAAATCCTTTGTGAATTTGAGAAAAAAATATCAAGGCCTTAAAAGTTTTTGAAAATCGACATGGGTCATTGAAAGTGCTTGAATTCCTCTCTCTCTCTCTAATTTCTTTTTATAGGTAACATGTAGATTAGAAGGGAATAAAACAACCATACTAGTTACTAAGGTTATTAGTTAGCTCGATTCTAAACCGGCATAACGCCATTAGATTTGAAAACCGTTCATGGTCATTCCTATTATATACAATCTCATCCAGATCTGTCTCAAACTATGCCGTGGTGGGCCCTTGAATTTGAGGGAATTGAGTCTTGAAAGTCCTTGAAAGGTGCTTGAATTTGATGTTTCAGAAGGTGTGGGAACCCTGTGTCTCTCTTCCTCCCCCCTCTCTTTCTCTCTCTCTTCCGCTCCCTCTCCCTCTCTCGTGCACGTCTATGGAAACCCCACTTGATTCACGAAGATCCTTACAAATCAGCATTAGGCAGCAGTCACATCTGACCGAGCCTCATGCCCATTGGGTGCTCTCAGTGAAGCCATAACGCAGGTGGATCATTACCATAATTGCTCTGAGTGAAGTGACCTTGAGCTTTGATATTGTGTTCTGTCACCTGTAAGTAGCCTGTATTTTCATAAAGGGGAGATTATTATGTGATGACTTATTATGTGATGACTGTGTGCTTGGCCTGATGTGCCGATCTGCTGATTGGATCCCCTCCTGTTCCCAATAACCATAGCCAGCCTTCTATTTACAATGGCCTTCTCTGTTGCCAGTTGTTCTAGGACAGGCTGTGGTAGTTCTTCTTGGGGTCGAGGTCAGGTCACATGGGTGTAAATAAAGCCTTATATACATATTTTGTGACGGGTCAGTGAAATAGCATTCTATAGGTTAGGCTACCCCCCAAACCACATTGGTTCAGGTGCTTGCCAATAAACTGTATGAAAGTAAATAAATGAATAAACATTGACGTTTTACCTTTACGTCGACCCACCAGTCAGAGCAGGAAACGTAATCTATGTAGGAAAGAGTGAACAGTATCCACCACAACGCTGATATGCTCTCGAACAACACTGATATGCTATCTCACAGTGGTGTATGGAGGCCTATTTAGTTGGTGAGACAGACACTTGACGTTCCATTCAGCCGTCATATTCCCGGGGACATTATCTGCAGTGTCAAGTGCCCTCTAACTCCTTATCACGGGCAGTGTTGTCTCACTAGAGGGGATGTTGTGCCATCACTCCATGGGTCACACACACACACACACACACACACAGAGTCTGTATACTCCACCCACTCCGCCTCCTTAGTCATTCCTAACAGTTGTTGTGTCTCAGACCTTTCCATGGAAAGCAGAGCATTCCGGAAAGTCCCCCCGCGCAACCCCCAAGTCTCTTAGGACAGTTCCTAGAATTCACACTGGACCGAGAGTGTAAAAAGCCTCCCCCCATAGAACGTGAGCCCTGCCCAAAACACGCTGTGCCCCCCCTGTCCTCCCCTCCTGAGGCTGCGTGTCTGTGTTGTCTCAGGGAAGATCCCGTCACCTAGGGGGGATTAGCCCAGGCCTCGGTCAAGGCTGCGCCCGCTGCCCGGCACCCATATCAAATGTGTTTCCATTTTGTACCTCGACCCTAGTACATACCTGAGACAATGTAGCCCAGAGGATCAGGTTCCCCCCCCCTACGGGCCTGAACGCCCTGGGAACGCCTGCTGAGGGAGGGAGGGAGGGAGGGAGTGAGTGAGTGAGGGAGAGAGGGAGGGAGTGAGGGAGAGAGGGAGGGAGGGAGGGAGTGAGGGAGAGAGGGAGAGAGAGAGGGAGGGAGAGGGAGAGGGAAAAGGCGAAAGTGCCTGCTGTTCATGGCAGCCCTGCTCAGCTCACCACTCTTCTCCTCCTTCCCTCCCACCCTCTCTCCACCCATCCTTTGCTGCCTCCACTCATCCGTCCCATGCCTCACTCCACGTGCCCCTCCTTTCCCTCCCCTTCTCTCTCTCTCTCTCTCTCTCTCTCTCTCTCTCTCTCTCTCTCTCTCTCAGTGAGTTTTATAGGGCAGAACTGATGGGTGAAATCTGGATGTCTGTGTAAAGGCCGACAGCTGTCACAGCCTGGGCTCTCTGAGCTCTCTGCTCTAAAGTGTCAAATAAAAAGGTATTTTTATGGTGATGACCTGTTCTCGGACTGCCACCCCCCACAGGCCTCCCTGTCTCTCTTCAGCCGCATCGCTCCCCCCCCCCCACCCCTCAAACTGTACAAACTCACACTGACGCTTTTAGATCTCCGAAAACATCTGTGACTGTGAGGCGTCTCGTTTCATAGTCCAACTGATTGGATCAGGATGAGGTGTGTCTGTGTTTTATAAATACCACTTCCCTGGGACGAGGAGAGGGTTGTTAAAGCGTCTCTGAGGCATGCGCCTCTCCTGTGATGTCATGTAAGAGCTGTTCCGCTTGTCATGTCCAATCCATAACGGAAGACAACATCTCCTCTGCATAGAGAACGACAACGGGGTTAGTGTTTGTGATGTAACGTTCTCGTCTCTCTTTCTCTCTCTCTCTCTCTCTCTCCCTCCCTCCTTCTTCTCCCATTTCTAACATTCTTGTTTCTCTCTCTACCCCCACTTCTCTCTCTCTCTCTACCCCCCCTTCTTTCTCTCTCTCTACCCCCTCTTCTCTCTCTCTCTCTACCCCCCCTTCTTTCTCTCTCTCTACCCCCACTTCTCTCTCTCTCTCTCTCTACCCCCCCTTCTTTCTCTCTCTCTACCTCCCCTCTTTGTCTCTCTACCCCCCCCTCTTTCTCTCTGTACCCCCACTTCTCTCTCTCTCTCTCTCCTTGTTTATAACCCCCCCCTCCCCCCTCACTAGGTACGGCGTGACACCAGAGAACATCATCCTGTACGGGCAGAGCATCGGCACCGTGCCCACGGTGGACCTGGCCGCCCGCTACGAGTGTGCTGCCGTCATCCTGCACTCTCCCCTCATGTCCGGCCTCCGCGTGGCCTTCCCCGACACACGCAAGACCTACTGCTTTGATGCCTTCCCCAGGTAGGTACGGGCTGGGGGGCGGTGGGTCTGGGGAGGGGAGATGGGATGAAGGGGGGGGGGGGGGAGAAGGGAGGGGGAGAGAGAGAGAGAGAGAAAGAGAAAGAAGGGGGGGTAGAGAGAGAGAGAAAGATGGGGGGGTAGAGAGAGAGAAAGATGGGGGGTAGTGAGAGAGAGAAAGAAGGGGGAGTAGAGAGAGAGAAAGATGGGGGGGTAGAGAGAGAAAGATGGGGGGGTAGAGAGAGAGAAAGATGGGGGGTAGAGAGAGAAAGATGGGGGGGTAGAGGGAGAGAAAGATGGGGGGGTAGAGGGAGAGAAAGATGGGGGGGTAGAGAGAGAGAAAGATGGGGGGGTAGAGAGAGAGAAAGATGGGGGGGTAGAGAGAGAGAAAGAAGGGGGGGTAGAGAAAGACAAAAATGCGGGGGTGGAGAGAGAGAAAGAAGGGGGCGTAGAGAGAGAAAAAGATGGGGGCGTAGAGAGAGTGAAATACAGCCCTCTGCCACAGGAGAAGGACCAGTCCTGATTGGATTTTGGGGTGTAGTGTTATCTCTATCCTGCAGTGTTGTGTAGAGGTGCAGTGGTACTAACTCACTGGGCAGAGCAGGAGAGGAGGAGAGTAAGTCACCCTGTAGGGCAGGAGAGGAGCGGAGAGGAGGGGAGCGGAGGGGAGAGGAGAGGAGAGGAGAGGAGAGGAGAGGAGAGGAGAGGAGAGGAGAGGAGTAACCCACCTTGTGGGGCCTGGGCCAGGGAGGAGAGGCCAAGCTAGAGTTGGGTCTGGTGGTGAAATATAGAGCTAGAGTTTAGAAAAACTCATATTACCGGCCATCTCTCCCTCCCCCCCAACCATGCCTGTGTAGAGCTAGTTCAGTGTTGAACAATACAGTCGCCTCAGATTGAACCCCTTCAAG
>NC_137679.1:33294830-33304830 GCF_963989245.1 Nansenia antarctica | reverse complement strand
TCTCTCTCCTTCCCCAGCATTGACAAGGTGTCCAAGGTGGCGTCTCCGGTGCTGGTGATCCACGGTACGGAGGACGAGGTGATTGACTTCTCCCACGGCCTGGCCATGTACGAGCGCTGCCCCCGGGCCGTGGAGCCCCTCTGGGTGGAGGGGGCGGGCCACAATGACATCGAGCTCTACGCCCAGTACCTGGAGAGACTGAAGCAGTTCATCTCCTTCGAGCTGCCCAACTCCTGAGAGAAACCCAAACTGGGGGGGGGGAAGCGTCCCGCTAGGGTAGAGTGGCTTTTCCTCGTCCTCTCCTTCCTTCCTTCCTCTCATCTGATGGAACAAGAGAGCCGGCCTGGTGAGAAGTAAATAACCCCCAAATCCCCAAAAAGGCCTGGAATTGAGTGTACTGCTTTCACTTTGTCTTTGTGTTCAGATGAGTGAAGACGGGAGGAGGGAAGATGAGGAAGGAAAGCTACTGTAGACCCCCCCCCACCCAGGGCTAGGTCAGGCCAAGGCAGGGCTGAAGCACAGCCCCAAACCCAGGCGCTCATATATGGACAGGTCCACTCTTTGCCAAGGAGCCAGGACCCGCTCAGTATTTGCACTTGCTCTTGAATCTGGATCTGATGGATCTCGCTCTCTCTCGCTCTCTCGCTCTCTCTCACCTCTTCTGTTGTCTTCTCTCTCTGTCAGATGGGAATATGAAGAATTCCCTCTGGAATCCCTCGACATTTCAATCTCTCTGACACTCCCTCCTTTCTCTGACTTGTTCTTTTTCCTTTGATCTCTCTCTCTCTCTCCCTCTGAGAGGAGTTTTAATGCTCACGATTGATTGACTTTGTATTCCTTTATACCTGATGAAGAAAAACCTAATGTTTTGCACCTCAGAATCATGATTGATGTTTTTTTTTGCTTGTTTTTGTCAAAAGATTCTGTATCTTTTTCTTTTCTTTTTTTTAAAGTTCCCATTCAGGGTAATTTAAAGTAATGCACTTTTATTGTGCAGATATTTTCAGGTAATAATTGTTTTCTATGTTTGTATGTTTTTTTTGTTTTTTTTTAATTCTTATTGGCATTCCATCTTTTTTCTCTGTTGCGGAGAAGGAAAAAGAAAAAACACTAATCTTTGTTCATGGCCAGTGTGTGTGTGTGAGGTATGAATGGTTACAAACTCAGAGTGCACCTCTCAGCGTCTCACCTGTAGCAATGCTCTTATGTTAACTGGAGGTCCTGTGGTAATGACTTGACCGTATCAACTACATACCAACCTTACGATGTACTGTAACTGAGGCGGGGGGAGACGGGGGTGTTCTGGAGCCTGGTGCTTGGTTTATCTGTGGTAAAAGGAGCAGTCTCTCTACGCATACGTGTCCTCAGAGTGGTGTGTGAAGTCTGTTCCAAATGAAGATTGTTTTGTGTAACATAAATGCTTTGTGGTTTGGGTTATGTATCTGTTCGTTGATTTCACACTACAAATAAAAGCCTTATGTCTGTGGACATTTCACCCCAACATTCCCTGTCGTCATGGTCTACAGAGGCAATGCTTACTGCTGCTATCGGACAGAGGAATCCAATCACTGTGAAAACTGGACTTTTTTTGGTAATACTTCTAACAAGAAGGTACAAATGCTGTCTCACTACAACTAGACAAGGTATTTTTGGAGCCATTTCTCCCCCCCATTTGCTGTTTCTGGCTGTTTCCCCTTTTTGTGGGGATGCCTGTGTGTGGACGATTCTGCGGTGACACCAGTCCTTTTCTACCGCCGCTGCTCCCTTGACGACTGCAGTGACCTTTATTTCCCATCTCAGTTCACTCCAAAGAACTCACTAGTAAGAAGATCATGTTTTGGAACAAACAACGCATGCGATGGACTTTGTCATTATGCTGAACATATTGAGTGGAGAAGAGAAGAGAAGCCAGTTCATGACTGGTTTAAAAAAATAAAATAAAAAATAAAAAAATCCTTTGCAATTGCTCTTGGCTGTAAAAAAGAAAGAAGAAGAAAAAATACACTACTGCTCACCTAGAGCCTCGTTTTCAATGGAGGAATTGTATTTGAAGGATATTTGCAACATAGCAACTTGTGATAATCGTTTGACCGATCAGTGTGTTGCTGTGAAGTGATGCCTGTTTTTGAGGTTGTGGTTGGGTTTCGTGTGATGAATGGAAGAATCTAGAAGTCCCCATCATAGCATATTATGGGCCAGTGTTTTGGAAAGGCGAGCCTTTAACCATCTAGTGTTTCTGCTCAAGCTCCTCTTTTTAAACAATACACACAAAAAAAGCTTTAGTCCTGTTATTGTTTTGATACTGACATTTTTACAAGGTTTTCCAGTAAGCGTTGATAGATTTACACTGTCTCTAATGCTGGTTTGTAAGATAATCTTACTGTATATGTAACACATCTATATCTCCTCTAAACCATATTTAAAAAAAAAAGTTTAAAAAACATGATTAAGTGGTATTCCAGCCTACTTGATTTTGACACTGGAATCACAGTATGCAAATCGAATGCAGAAAAAAACCTAGTTGGTACCGATGTTGGTTATAGTGTAAAACGAACTGAATGATAAAAAGCCTTAAGTGTGCCGTAAACAGATTAAATGTTCATTTATGTTGGCTTTGTTGCTTTTGAGGCGACACATTGGATGTTTTAATGCTTATAAAGGAATAAAGGATGCATGGAATAACATACTACTGTATCTGTCTCTTTACTGGCCAGTGAAAGACACTCATGATTGTCCTCCCGAGCACTGAACGCCCCCCCCCCGCTGGTGTCTGATGAGGCATGAAGGAGCGGAGAAAGAACTGCTTTCTATTTGAGACCTCTGGAAGGATCTGGAAGGATATGGCTCAGCGTGGGCGGAGGGCGCGGGGGCAGACTTTCATTTTGACTGGGGTTTTCATCCTTTTCTTTTCTTTTACATTTCTTTGGTATTTAGTAGACATGCATTTCTTTGGAATCTTAGTAGCCTGTAAGTAAGTGAACCATCTATCCACCAGTCATAGCAAGAAAAAACAATTTATGCTGGGGCCAGGGGCCATTGGCAGTCATAATGCTAGAAGGTTTTTTAAATTATTAATTCAAGCCTAGTAGCCTATTGACGGGTAGGAAATCAAAGCACTGGTGGTAGGTGATAAAATACTGCCTCCAAATTAGTGTTTCTAAAGTCGTAGGTAGGTAGATTGGAAAAGCAGACGCAACAGTATTGAGAAATGTTCCAGGAGTCACCTTGGCCTGGGGCATGGTTGGAGATGGTGACATGAGAGAGAGGGGAGGCTTGTGGTGGCCTGCCTTGGGGTGATGGGTGTGGGTGTGGGGCTGGGGTCTAGCAGGCAGGGGCTGCAGCTGTCACTCTGGAATAATCATGTTTGAACTGGGCTGCATACTAATTGAGCAATGGCTAGAGATGATTATCCATAGACAAGACATGAATAACGATTGTTTTTCATCATTGAACTGAAGAGAGTAGCACGATTTTGCTCTGTATTTCTTTATGTATACAAGCCTTCTAGGCAAACTTAATCATCCCAGGCAAATATTACTGTGCAACAGTTCCGAATTGGTAGTCAAATGTTTGAATTAGCTGTCATTTTAGAGTTCTAAAAGTGTTGAATATGAGATGACTTATTAACCAACAATTAGTCTATTTCAGGCTCTGGGTAGATGTTTCACTTAGCTTGGACACAGAATCTTGTGAGCTTAGAATTATACGGTTCTATCTCCGTTTAGGGTAGTTCAGAGATATTGAGTGTTTTTACATTCCATTATGTTTTGTGAGATGGAACCTTTGTGTTTTATTAATTACTAACTAAAACATTTCAACATTTTAAAAATAACACCACACAGGCATTAATGAACACCTAATGGATCAGATTATGTTAAAAAAAACTCAATTTTGACCAAAAATGGAGATAGAACCTTATCATTCTAACGTCACGAGATCCAGAACCAACATTCCTTCCACAAATCCAAACTTTAACAATTGATGGTGATAATACAAAACTGAGATCAGTGTTCATCCTTACATGTCAGTGTATTTCTAATGGGAGTTCATGGAGTGGTCATGTCCGTGTCCATGGAAACCATGGGGAGGTGCTTGGTGATTAAAGTCCTGCTGATGTTGGAGACAATGAACCTGACTCTGAGGCTGCTTCCTAGAACACACAACCCACTGGGAATTCTCCAATTCCCACACTTCACTTAACTGCACAGAGGATGCATATACACACACACACACACACACACTTCCACCCACCCACACACAAACACATCCCGATACTGACTGACACACACACACATACCGATATAGGAACCCAGTGTTCTGCATTCTGAACAGATCATATGTCTGTTTCAACTGAGTATTGACCCCTTTCTAGGGGGATTACGCCGCACTCAATACCAACGCTTCACATGACTTTCTACTTCATCAACACATTCAGAGAACATTGCTTCTTACTGGGAGTCTACTGGTTGTCTACTGTATTTTGTAATTGTTTCGACAATAAACCCAAAAAACAATTACAAAATACAGTAGACTAGACCAAGAACTTGAATAGGCCATTTAATGAAGCAGAATCGTTTCCTTCGGCCTGCGCTGGCATGCCATCTCTGCCATTACAGTTACAGTACTGCATGGCCCATTTATGAAACAAGTTTTAATCGTGGGCTTGTGGTTCTTCACATATGTCTGTGGTTATTATTCTGTTACATACCAGCCCTGTCTAATGAAAGACACATTGACAAATACAACTCTACACATTGACAGTAATGATTTCCCTTGAGGTAATGTGTGAGGGAAATTAGTATATTGTACAAAGCATGCTTGTTTACATTCATTGTATCCTATTCAACAACACACTTTCTTTATTAGACCTGATTAAGACGGGACTAAAAAGCACTTGGATTTCAAACCATAACAGCCTTTAGGATGTGTATTCCTTCCCTGTTAGAGCCAGCAAGGCAGGATGTTATGAGGTTATCTGGGAGGAAGCTCTTCTGGAACAGACCTTCTAAGTGACTTCTAACGTCGGAGGCTTCGGAGGCTTTTCACTAAGAACAGCATCTCTCCTCTCACACGGCCAGCAGAGGAAGCCTGGGGTTTGTCAGGATGCATGGTGGAATGACAGTAGAGGTGTTGTTATTAGTCTAAACAGGCCTCCTCTCGTTGTTTCCCTTCACCTCGTGTGCACTGATATGAAAACAGGATATGAAAAGAATAAGAAATGTGTTGGTAGCCGACCAAGAGACTGACCTATCCTAAAGATCATAATATGTTAAGATCAATGCAGATACAGGGAAACACACAAGGAAAAAGAGGCCAGTGGAGCTGACTGAGGGTCCTGGGATGAGGACTGACTGAGCTGCACTCTGTTGGCAGGTAGGAAATGAGCTCAGGGAAGAGAGGGGGGAGGGGGGAACCACAGGAACCACCATAGGAACCACAGGGTGCTAGCTTGACAAGTTGCACATTCCTCAGCTTTGATAATTCCAGGCAGGTTGAATGTAAAGTGGCACCAGCTTTCTAAGAACTCAGTTTCTCAGTTACTCAGTCACTTGTTTTTGTTTTGTTTTTAACCCCCAGAGATGTAGAGGTACCTATAGGTCATTTTAGCTGACAAGTAGATCTGAGCCTACACAATGAGCGACTTAAATACATCATGTTCTGTGTCATTATAAACTCTATTATACCCGCTATGGGGTTTATGCAGATATATGCAAATAACACCATTTTGTCGAGCTCTAAAACCCCTAGCAGGTGCATATGCCAGAGCAGCATTATAGTTTTAACACCTGCATTTCAAATTGTGACGCGTTAAATGCAGGGTGCTCAGCTCAGCCCGACAGCTGCGAATTTACACCTCTCATAACCACGCAGAGGGGATGGTGGGGTGACGTGAGCTTAGAATTATAAGGTTCTATCTCCGTTTAGGGCAGTTCAGAGATATTGAGCGTCAAAGTTTTTACATTCCATTATGTTTTGTGAGATGGAACCTTTGTATTTGATGAATTACTAACTCAAAATGGTCAACATTTTAAAAATAATTAATTATTTAATAAACACCTGATGGATCAGATTATGTAAAAAAACTCAATTTTGACAAAAATTGAGATAGAACCTTATAATTCTAACGTCACGGTGAGCAGAGAGATATTTACCTTTCCCTGCGAGCCGATGCGAGTGAAAGCCAACATTTCAGCAGGGATAATCTCTCTCCAGCTCAAACAAGAATCAGGCCAAATCTCAGCTCCGCCTTGGATGAGCGCAGGGGTCCGGACTTGAAAAACTGGAACTGCAGGCCACATTTACTAATCATCTTGCTGCTGTTCAAAAACATAACATTTGCTTTTAGGAGCTTGTGATGTTAGAATGATATGGTTCTATCTCCATTTTTGTCAAAATTGAGTTTTCTACATAATCTGATCCATTAGGTGTTTATTAATGCCTGTGTGGTGTTATTTTTAAAATGTTGACATTTTTTAGTTAGTAATTAATAAAACACAAAGGTTCCATCTCACAAAACATAATGGAATGTAAACACTTTGACGCTCAATATCTCCGAACTGCCCTAAACGGAGATAGAACCTTATAATTCTAAGCTCACGACCTGCCATGAGGAAAATAGATAGACAAGATAGGATGGGACTGGGAGTTGTTTTGCGTTTATAATAGGGCACTAGACTCGGCCTATTTTACGCACTGTTGCCGCACTGTTTTACGCACCAATTCTCCCGATGCTCAGTTTAATAATGTTGGTAACTAAAATACAATACTTTGAGTGGGTGTCAAACATGAATTCATTTTCGTGCCGATTGTTTATCGATGTCATTTCGGGGCGAACATACTTGACTGCAACACTGTCCTTATTCCAGAGGAGAGCAGCACTGTCTGGTAATGAGGAACTGAATTGTATGCAAAGCGACGCGTTTGGCACGCGTAGCATTTCTGACACTTAATTAACTCGGAGCATGGCCTGCACCGTGTGTGTGCCGGTTTATTAGGTAAACACGGCGGGGCTGACTGCCAAACGCCGGTGATCACTCCTGGAGCGGTGTGCAGCTGGCTGCAGAGATAGAGCGCCACTACCGGGAGACACAGCCCCGTTACCTTGGCACCCGTTACTTCGCATACGGGAAGACATCTGTCAGTCGGTTGCACTTTATTACAGTAGTCGATTGATTACTCCATAGCTTGTAGCCAACGGAATGCATCGTTCCACTTCCAACGAATCGCAGGCAGCTAGTCCATCGGTACCCATCGTTGTATGTCTGCCCAGCCAGGGCTCATGTTTCAGTGAGTGATAGGAGATCTGACGGGTATGTATTGTAAATGGTCTGGGCTATAATTCAGGTTGTTTTGCTTTGACTTTCTTCCCTCATGCCGCCACTGATTTATTGACGTGCCTTTTCCCCGACAGCAGTGTAAAGTTTCGCGTGGGGCTCAGATTCCATGCACGTAAACAGCGGCCCCTATGGAAGAACACCGGTAAATGTGTGGTGAACTGTTCTCCAGGAATAAGGATATGACTGACAGCCCCCCGATGGGTTCCTTGGTGGGGCCCCTTGTTGTATGTAGTCCAACATAACATGTTATAACTAACAGTGCTGAGAAAGCAGCCCCCCCCCCCCAAAAAAGGGGTAGCCATTAGGCCTATAGGGACATATGTATTTCTCTGATTAATATGAAAACAACCATGCTTGAAGAAGACGCATCTTAGTTTCAAAGTAAAAATGGTTTCAACCTCTGCAACCCCCCCTCAGAAGCAGGTGTTACAAACATGTCAGCATCCTGCACAGTGCACACAGCAGAAAGAGAGGGAGCGAGAGAGAGATGGGGGGTGGGATGGGGGAAGATTAGATAAGGACATAGGGTATTTTGATCCCATCAAATATACACATGGTGCACTGCACAGTCACACTGCAGATCCGCAACATTTAACACTAGACTAGATTTTTGTTGTTGTTGTTGAAGAAATCGATTGCATATGTCAATTAGCTCGTAGCCTACATTGTACATTCCAGTGGTCAAAGTGGTCCATTGCCACACTCGTATACTCAAAGTAGACTGTCACGTGACATTAGTCATAGCTATTGTGATATCCTTGATCAGACACTGTCCAAGCCTACAGCTGCCTATTTACTGTAAATGGGAATCGTAGAAATGGATTACAATATCTGGCCAATCATCGCAGAGTGGGCGTGTCTCTCCCCTCAGCTGGTGTAAACAGTGTGGCCAGCAGCGCCGAGGAGACGCGCGGAGCGCAGAGGAGATGGGTATAAATACCAGCGGCGCCTTTCTCCGCTATTCCACAACTGACATATGAACGCATGGTCTCTGTCACCTCCTCGGCTGTGCATTATTATCCTCACTCACAGACAAGCCTGCACTGCAAGACTACCCTACGGCTGGCTTATGCTACAGGTTGGTGTGGGTCTTCGTGGAGTTCCAAACCGTTTGGGGGGATTTGGAGTGAACTCTCCTCCTGCATCTCAGCGTACGGGTTTCTCCGCTCTGTGCGCATTTTGGGTCTCAAAGCCACAGGTGTACTGTCTGTGGGCTAAAGGAATATAGTCTCCGTGTTATAGGGGTTTGGCGACAGTTGGCTGCAGAGAGAGAGAGAGGCTGCACTGGTGTGTAGCCTATTAATTAATTAAAGACAAGTGGATCTTAAGGGTGGGTAGAAAGGTGCGCCTTTTTACGTACGTTCCAGCTGACCTTCTCCGCGACGTAAACGAAGTCGAATTTAGTCAAGGCATAACATGTGCAAGGACGTGTGAAACTAATTATTAGCGTAATATCGACTTTCTTTCAACATTTATAACCGGTTGTGTTGTGTAATATCATGCATACATTAGCCTAACTGACAAGAGGCAACATGTCTCTGCAACCACAATCTAGGGAAATACATGGTGCCATTGTTTTAAAATCATATTCAGTTCATAAATATGCATGTGTTACGAAATCCAACACTACAGCTATTGTGCGCCCTGGCAATGCGTTATTTTCTCCCCGCGTCCGTTCGTTTGCAAGTGCGCTCGCCGGCGAGTCTCGCAGCCCCAGGGGCGCATCAAGTGCACAGAGCCCCCGCGGGCTTAACCGGTCTCCACCCTGCCGGAGCAACACAGTGTCGTCACACAAGTCAAATTCAACAGGTTGGTATCTATTTCTTTATTCATATTGCATCGTTTATCATACATGGAACCATGGTTATATCTCAGTTGTGCCTAAGATTTGCTAACAACAGTTCAGCTCAGTAGGAGAAGTGTTCTCTTTGCTTGCTTAGTCATGTATATGCCATTATAATACACCTCGTTGGAGTATCATTTATGCAATGAATTAAGTCCACTGAAAACAAATCATGCGTTGTTGCGTCCAAGGTACATAAGGGTTGAGCTTTGACTAATCAATAAGCAGATGGATTGACCGATATCATTGACATGACGGTCTAAAGGGGGGTTATTGACAAGTCTACATGGGGGTTAGAGGTCAGTCAACAAGCAGGAGCAGTTTGATGAAACAGCAAAGTCTTTACTGTCCTCTATGTCTGCTACGCGGCATATCTCGCAGAGATGATGATGATGATGATGATGATGATGATGTCGACAGTACTGGATTTCGTGATCAAGACCAGAAGTCATGGATATAGCTGATAAGTCTACTTATCATAACAAGTATACCTGGATAACCATCCAAAGACCCCTTAATGTATATTATACATTTACCCTAAGAGAGACAGAAAAAAAGAAAGAAAGAAAGGAGGTTTTTAAGCAAGAGAGCTCTGTGTCATAACCGTGGAACACAGACAGGGACAGTGGCAGCCATCAATGCTGGGAAACCTCAGCATCTCACTGCAAAGCAGAGGTGGCAGAGTGACAGCCGGCGATTAAGAGAGAGTTTATTATTGTATTCATCACACAGGAGTTCAAACCCCACAGCGCAGGCACTCTGCCATTCCACAGCCGTGCCCGGCACAGCCATGGCCCAGCCCAGGACGCCCCGGGCCATG
>NC_137679.1:33267330-33277330 GCF_963989245.1 Nansenia antarctica | reverse complement strand
CTCTCACTCTCTCTCTCTCCCCTCTCTCTCTCTCTCTGCCCCTCTCTCTCTCCTCCCCCTTTCTCTCTCTCTGTCTCTGCCCCTCTCTCTCTCTCTGCCCCTCTCTCTTCTCTCTCTCTCTCTTCCTCTCACTCTCTCTCTCTGCCCCCTCTCTCTCTCTCCTTCCTTCCCTCTCTCTCTCTCTTCCTCTCACTCTCTCTCTCTGCCCCCTCACTCTCCTCCTTGTCCTCCTGAGAATGAAGCAGTTAAAGGATGAAGGTGTATTTCAGATGTCCATCTCCTTCATACTGCAGACAGACTCAGATGATTTATTTTCCCCCTCTATTCCCCTCCACGTTTTCGGACCACCGTGTGCTCATGTCATAAAGTAATAAGGCTGTAACCTCGGTTAGCTGTATTTGACAGTCCTGATATTTACCTGACATTTACCCAGACATTACCACAGAGATTCCTCTCCGCAGCTGCCCTCGCTGTAAGGTCTGCCCTTTCTTCCTCCCTTTCTCTCCTCTTTCTTTTTGTCCTCTCCCCCCTTACTCTATCACCTCTCCTCTCTATCCTTGATCCCTCTCTTCTCTTTCCCTCCTCCTCCTCTGTTCCTCTCCTCTCCCCTGTGTATTGTCCTCTGCTTCTCTCTCTCTGCCTCGAGCCTGTTCTGATTGATACTGTTTGACGGAAATGAAAGGAACATTGGCTTCACTTCCACGGCCCTCTTTTAAATGTCTGAAACCATCCTTGTCACAACGACACATTAAAAAAAACTTGGCCCGGCACACACACACACACACACACACACACACACACACACACACACACACACACACACATTCACACACACACACACACACACACACACACACACACACACACACACACAGACACAGACACAGACACACACACAGACACAGGCACAACACTCCACTCAAAAACCAAATCTCATCCCATCCCATTTCACATAATAACAGGCACTGTGAATGCACAAATAACTAATTATCCTTTCTGCGCTGGCGAGAGAGTCAGAACCCAGACTGCCTTGAGTGGAGCGCGCCACAATACAATACAAATGTATTGCTAAACAGCGTGTTTTGGTGTTTGCTTATCATTGTGTGTGGCCGTTTTCGAAAAGGCTCAGTGCTGGTTTTTATATTCACACTGGTTGTCCAAAGCATGTGACAGCATATCAGAGGTCTCTATAGCAGCAAATCCGCCCCAGTGATCCACCCACGGAGTGTTTCAAACGTTTTATTATATTGGCCTGTGAAGTAGCCTTCCCCATGGTGTGTGTGTGTGTGTGTGTGTGTGTTTGTGCATGCTGCGTGTCAGTGTGTGTCAGTGCCTCCTCATGAGGACAGAAAACACCAGATAAATGAAGTACTTTAAGCCTTTGTACTGAAATCTTCCTCTTGCAACAAGACAACAGAGACAAGAGAAAACAAGAGGAAACATGAGGAGTAAAGACCAATCACACAATGTTTTCATCACTATTCTGCTCTTTTTGCAGCATTTCTTTTTTTTTTGCAGCGTCTGTTCATTGCTTTTTCATAAAAGTCATTTCAATTTTAGAAGATGAAAACATCCGAGGGCTTTATGCTTTCTTCCCCTTGTATTATTAAAACGTAAGTCATAATATACATCATAGGACCCTAAATGTTTAGCTTTTCGTTTTGGAGACTGACATTAAATACAGCAGAGAGGCGCTTTAAGTCTTTCAAGTCTCCCTTTGTTCTGACTGGAAGTTGGCTCCAGCTCAGGCTTTTATCAACTATGACTCTCAGTCTGTCATCTAGTACTTTGCGACGGAGCCCTTCCAGCCAGATATGAGTAGTTGTAAAACATAATTATGGGGATTAAAATGGTCTGGCTATAGCTGTTAACATGTGACTTCCTCTTGCGACCCCCTATTGGTTAAACCATGTGTGTTTTATTCTACATGGACACATTCCTCTATATTTAAGATGTGTGCGTGTGTGTGTGTGTGTGTGTGTCTATGTCTGTCTGTGTGTGTGTGTGTGTGTGTCTATGTCTGTCTGTCTGTGTGTGTGTCTGTCTGTCTGTCTGTGTGAGTGCGTGCGTGCGTGCGTGTAGTTTCTGTGTGCTTGCATGTGTGTGTATACGGGACTGCAATATGCAGTATTCAATTCACGGCCAGCACTGAATCCACAAGGCACCTAAGGGGACATCCGAGCTGATTCGACGTCCCGAGCCCGTGCATAATAGTCCTTGAGCTAGCAACATGATGCCTGCATGCGAGTAGCATTAAATAGTTAATCATCCTAACCATTTAGATTACATTCTGTCCCCTCTCTGTCAGTCCTTCAATCTTTCTCTCCGCTTTTTTGTCTAAGTGGATATGAAAAGAGCGAGCAGCTGAGAATTTAAATGTCCAAGGTTAGCTATTGAATTTCTCTCTTGCTCTCTCAGTCCCCCCCTCCCCTTCCTCCCAATGTCTTTCTCTCTTTCCCCTTCCGTCGTCTCTCTCTCTCCGTGGGTTGACAGAGGGACAGCACGGCGGGCTTGGTGGACCCTGCCTAAGCAGTTATGGCCGCCACCTATGAGCCTGTTACTGAAGGGAGGCACAGTCAGACCTGTCAGTTCAGACACGCAGATATGCTACTGGTATAACTCTTCCGGAAAGCTCTACAGTTTCCCATCATGTCCTTTCGCATCAAAGGGGCTAGCCTTTGGAGGTAATCCCAGTAGATAACTTCAGCTCATAGCGTAACGGCACCAATGGATGTCAGAAATGACACGGTCTCCTGTATTTTACTCCTTCCAGTCCAAGTTGTGTATTTATGAGGAATTCGTTACTGTCTGAGTATGTCGACAGTTGTTGATAAAACGGTTCCAAATGAGCCACCTGTTATTGCATACTATCGCTGTCGAGTGGTTGGTGATTGGTGGACTGGATGGAACGTCCCGCTCCAATTAGGCTCACTGATTACGCCAACCAGGAAGTGAGCAGAGCCTCCCGAACCGTGGGGAACATGGAGCCTGCTTGACACAACACAGACAGACACAGACACGGGCGGCGGCGACGGGTGGGCTGCGGCCGGAACAACTGCTGAAACGATCTCATACGTCGCGTCATGCCGTTGCTGTGTGGCAGAAGTGGTTCTGAACTGGGCCACCGTGCTGAGAGGCTTTCTCTTGGCTTGTCCCTCCTCTCCATTTTGGCAGAGTGAAGTAGCATTTCCAACAGTAATCACAGAGAATTGCTCTGCTCTGAGTTGTTGTTGTTGTCGTGAGCTGTTAACCGCAATCTGGGAAGGAAATGTTCCCGTCCCTCGCTGTAGGCCAGACCCAGCCTCCACATTGCTGCCCTCTGCAACGACACGTCCTTGAAACAACATTCGATTTGAAGAAGATGTGCATTTTTAGATGAATGTGTTTTCTGTTTAACCTGGTAAAAGCTTTTGCTGGACTTTTCATACCTGGAGCACTTATAGTGTTACTGTGTGTGTGCGTGTGTGTGTGTGTGTGTGTGTGTGTGTGTGTGTGTGTGTGTGTGTGTGTGTGTGTGTGTCTCTGTCCACTCTGGGATAAACAGTCTTACGGTCTTAACGTTCTTCACCCAATGTACTAAATGTACTCGTCCCTCTCTCCCTCCCTCCATACCTCCTTCCATTCGTCTCCATCTTTCCCTCCCTCATTCCATCAATGCACTCCCTTTCTCACTATCACAGAAAAGGCTCCTCACTCCTTTCTTCCCAGAAAAACACAGCACGCAGGGATCTCCCCCCTCCTAGACAGAAACACTATTCTCATCAGGGAGGCCTCATTTCTCACACAAAGTCAACACATTCTCACAGAGGGGGGTGACCTCTCACAGAAATAGACCTCCTTGCAGGGGTCTATAACCCAGTTCTCTTCCCAAACAGAAATACACATCACAATTGTATACCCTCGAAAAATCCAATAAACAAAGGAAAACAAATAAAAAGAAAAAAATACACAATATACGCATTCGTGTGGGAGGCAGGGAGATAATACATGCATTCAGACTGGTCTCCTAATTACCTCAGGTGTTATACATGATAATACAGGCTCTCAAACTGCATGTCCTGATTGAAGCCTACTAGCGGGTGAATACAAAAAGATACATATATATTGGCAGTTTAATACTGAATGCAGAACACCATATAAGGAGGCAGCTGGGGTGGTGGAGACAGGAAGACATTGCCTTGCCGAATCGCAGCTCGCTTGTTTGAATCGCACTACAGACAACAGTGTTTGTTTATTGTTGTTGCTAATGATGGCTAATGGCTTCCCCAGACAACTTTCCCTAACCTTGACCACTCAAAGTTGATACCTACTACAACCTAATTGCCATGCAATTCAGAGTTAATAAAGCCAAACTTCTTACTTAAGTCACGCATATTCACTTACCCACGCGTAGCGCCTCTGTGTGTCCACCAGGATACGGAATTAGGAATAGTGAACATGCAGCCACAAGATTTAATTAGGAGACTGTGTTCATTATAATATAATATTTCATGTGCCCCGCCAAGTCAATAACATCTTTAAAAAGTCAACAAGAAGCAGCAGCAAAGAAGTTCTTTTGATGAAACGGCATCAAAAACATGAGAATATGTAAATAAGAGACTTTCAGTTTTGCTAAGTCAATTTATTTTATTGACTTGGTGGGCCTCCTGAAAACTCCCTGCGTGTATAGTGGCTCACACAGTAGAAGAATGTTTAGGAACTACTTTTTTTTTCTTTCTTTTTTTCAGATTGTATCCCCTTTTTCACCCAATTTGGTATCCAATTGAACCCAACCTAGCATCGAATTATCCCCTGCCTATTGCGTAGGATCCGCCGCACGACCCCGTGGCCGGCAGCCCCAGAGTAGATCGCCAGGCAGACTAGCTGTCTGGCTCCTCGAGCCCGACACCGTTATTCCGGCACCCCGGGGGCGGTGTTGCGCGACGGATCCTTGTCCGGAAATAGTCCTATACCTCCTTTTGGGAGCGGCCGCTCAATATGCCGCTCCCTGTGTGCCCTGGCCATATCCGGGTCTGGCGAGACCGGGATTCGATCCCAGTCCCCGGTGGGCAGCTTGCACTAGTGGCTAGTGCTTAGACCACTGCGCCACCGCGGGGCATGTTTAGGAACTACTTTGACTAAATGTAAACACCATACAGATCCCAGTAAAAAAAAAGTCCATCTACAATACAACGGAACTGGCTTCGATACGAGAGCGTTATCCTATCCATACTGTCTGGGATTAGGATTCAAATGAAGGGAACTTTATTGTCCAATCAAGCTGAAGCAGTAGTAACACCACAGGTGTTTACTCTTTTACATAGGAGGAACTGAAGACATTGCATAACACACGAGGACGCCATTTAAAATACCTACAGAGGTTAAAACAACAGTTTGAGGCCAGAACATGGTTATGGGTTAGAGGTTAAATACTGCTATTGACATAAGCAGTACACCAGATATTTGACTGACTCAATAATTTAGGGGCAGTCATCTACTGGAGAGAAGCTACTGAAATTTGACAGAAGTACATAAAATAGGTAGATGAATGCATGGATGGATGGATGGATGGATGGATTGGTTGTAAGCAATGTCATAGAACTCTGTTTAACAGAGAGTTTTATTGTGAAGGGTGAAGGGCAGTTTACAGAACAGAGGGATAAATCAACACAAAGAGGTGAAGAAAAGCTGCTCATCATTATTCATCAGCGCCTTCAGACACACACACACACACGCACGCGCGCGCACGCACGCACGCACGCACGCACGCACGCACGCACGCACGCACGCACGCACGCACACACACACACACACACACACACACACAGGAATGGAGAATCAAAGCTGCAGATACAATGTCCCCTGGCTGTGGGCTAGGCTGAGGGACAGCAGAGTATAGTGTTTGGTTGTGGGCTAGGCTGAGGGACAGCAGAGTATAGTGTTTGGTTGTGCCATAGTTTGATGTGATTCTGCCTGGAGAGCATCTCCCATTGTCCCAAAGAGGACGCTGGTCATAGATAAACAATTTATGGAACTATATAATGTCTCATACACATGCATACAGTACTGTAGGTTATGCACTGCCCATTTCCCTCTGATATACCGTAGCTGAAGGGGAAATTCTCATTTTATAACCTTCAAGATTCTGAGTAGTAGTGGGCGGTTGTACACTTGGATTCTCCTCTGTGTGTGAGTGTGAGTGAGTGAGGGTGTGAGTGGTGTGAATGTGTGTGAGTGTGAGTGTGAGTGAGTGAGGGTGTGAGGGTGTGAGTGGTGTGAGTGTGTGTGTGTGTGTGTGTGTGTGTGTGTCTGCCTGGAGTTGAAGGTGCTACTTAAGATGAATAATTAATAATGAAGCTTTTCTTCACCTCTCGGTGTTAATTTATCCCCCTGTTTGCAAACCCTTTACAATAAAACTCTACACTACACTATCACTCTCTCACACACACACACACACACACACACACACACACACACACAGGAATGACAAGTGCAGGCTTAATTATCAAGCACTGGGAGAGAGGGGGTTGATTAAGTGAGTTGCTGAAAACTCGAAAACTAGGAGGCCTTGAGATGTGTCCTCATTAATCCTGCTCACACCACAGCCTGTCCACCGTCTGACTGACCTGCTTTACTGTCTATGAGACAGATGAGCAGGTTCCTCCATCTCTCAAACACTTTTATGCAGGGTGTTTGAGTGTGTGTGTGAGTGTGTGCAGGTTTGTGTGTCTGTGTGGGTATGTGTGTCTGTGTCTGTGTGTGTGTGTGTGTGTGTGTGTGTGTTTGTGTGTGTGTGTCTGGGTGTGTAAATTTGGACTGAGTCAAGAGAAGCTACCTACTTCTAGCCTAGTTAGTTACTGTTAAGGTCATAGCTAGTGAACCCAAGCGCAGCACACAGAGACACGTGTGTAAAAGTGAAAGAGGATTTTAATATTGAAGGTTTATTGGCAGGATGGAGACGGAGCAGGCAGGGTAGACAGGTAGGCAGGACCGGGGTGGACAGGCAGGGTCAATGGACAGGCTGGTAGGAGGACAGGTAGGCGGCTAGTGGACCGGCCGGGTTGGACTTTTGGAGCACGGGGAGAACACAGGTCAGACTGGGAAACATAGAGAAACAAACAACCGTAGGAGATAACTTTGACAGAGATGGAGCCTAACTTGGCGTGTGATCGACAACGATCTGCCGATGAGTGAATGAGAAACCGGAGTTGAAATGCAGGAAGGTGACGGAGTTGATGACCAACACAGGGTTCCCGCGCTGGTCTTAAAACGCCTTAAAGTCTAAAATCCAGCCTAAAAAGGTCTTCCATTTCAGGTGCTAGGTCTTAGAAATGAGATCCTGCCAGGAAATCAGTCCGACCACATCTATTTACGTGGAAATTAATCAAGCTGGAACCCCAAAAATGCCAATTCGCTTCCTTTTTTGTCGGTACGGCCGTGAAATCCCTAATTTCATCACCTTGAGGATGACAAAAAGCTATCATAATGGTGCCGCGAATAGGTCTAAAATTATATTCAAATAGGTCTAAAAGGGTCTTAAATTTGACTTGTTGAAACTTGTAGGAACCCTGTTAAATGCAGGAAGGTGACAGAGTTGATGACCAACAGGTGGGTAGACTGAACAGGTGGAGATGATGATGGATAGGGAACCGGAGCCTGACGAGAGCGCAAAACCCAGACAGACCAGCAGGACAGACAGCAGAGAGGGAGGCCCTGGTGACGCTAGGCGGAAAACAGCTTCTGTTCTATTGAAAACAGTTGTGTTTGAAGCCAGTCACCGCATTTAATGATGGGAGGCTTTCTTTAGTTAGTTTTTAGCTATTTAAGGCTCGCTCACCTATTTTACATTTTGGGAGAGATGTAGCAGACGCCTTTATCCAAAGCGACTTACAACAAATACATTTGACTAAGTGAATCATCTATCTAGCTCAATCTATCTGTTTGTGTGCGCATGCGTGCATGTGTGTGTGCGCATGCGTGTGTGTGTGTGTGTGTGTGTGTGTGCATGTACGTGTGTGTGTGTGTGTGTGTGTGTGTGTGTGCATGTGGGGGGGTGGTGTTTGTCTGCTGTTAGGGAGAAGTTGACTGTGTTATAGGGTACTCTCTGACACCTGCCTTACAGACCCTGGGCATACTGTCTTGTTCCTTTTGAAGTGCTCAGGTGACTTCAGAACCCTCAGCTCACAGACGGGGAGAGGAACACACACTCTTTTCTGAGCCCTCAGGACACACTGTCTCGTCCAGATGCCAACACGCGCACACACACACACACACACACACACACACACACACACACATGTAACGCTCCATGCATTAAAACACCACCCACCTGCATTGTGATTGTGACAACACCCACCTGCATTGTGACCAGAATGTTTTCATCAGGTAGAATTCTGTAGAACAATACACTGGTAAAGCTGAAGGTCACTGGAGACAAAGACAAGGAAGCTCACAGCTCAGGAACACTGGCATGGTAAATGCTGATATTTGGCCATTAAACTCGATCCCGCCGAACTAAAATCGACTTGTGTTTATTTCCTCACTTTCCCCATCATCCCAGAAATGGAGACAGTGTGAAAAACCGTGTAAGTTAGAAGGTTTATTTTCCAAAAAATCCCCCAGACAGCTTTGTTGTCATGGTGTTTCATAACACCACCAGTAAAGTGAATGCATCATAATCAGTGAATACCATGACAACCGATTTTTCAAAATAAAATCTTCTAACCTGCACAGTTTTTCACACTGTCTCTCCATTTCTGGGGAAGATGGCGAAAGCGGAAAAAAAAAAAAGGAACACCCGTCTGTTTTATTACACTGGGATCAAGTTTGGCAGCCAGTCAAATGCATCCTGTCAGTGATCCATCGCCCTGCGCTAGTTTGGGTTTCTCCGGTGACGTCCCACTGTATCATCGTAATACAATCCAACATTAATCTCAAACTTTAGTTTACCAAATTCTATTGCCAGTATTGCATCTGGTACCAATAACAGCATTCTTTGCCCACTGCTCATGTGAGTCTGATTAACAAAGTGGGTACTAGCCCATAAACACTGATACAGGTCAGACAATGGCTGTTGTCAGACACGGGGGGGGGGGGGGGGGCCAGGGCAGGGGGAATCTGGTCCTAGACCTGTTGTTAATGTCTACCTGGAGTCTGATAAACAGCCGCGTTCAGTCTGGCATCCAGTCGTGCCGTGTTGTTCTTCATAATGGACTCTTGTTCCGTCCGATAAATCTCAGATCAGATTAGCTCTGACTCTCGCCCCATGTGAGCCCAGCGATGGCTCCCCCTATTTAGGTCATTACACACTAATACGCCATCCAACCTCTAATAGGGGATTAAATTAGATTAAATTACGACGCGGGTTGATGATCACTGCCTACAAGGGCCATAAAGCTCATAAGTGTGTGTCTCGGTCAGAAGAGGGCACAGCTGATTTATTGGGTAGAAAACAAAAGGTCTGTCTTGTATGGCCTTGCAGGTAGCGGGATAGCATGGTAGCATGGTAGCATGGATAGGTCAAATTCCTGAAGGACTTATTGATCCCACAAACAACAGTAGCGTAAGCACATAGGTATCGAGGGTCGAAGTCTAACTCGAAATCGGTGCGCGTAACTCAGGCATTCGACAGCGTAGCTCTAAGTCTTGCATTGACGTCAGTCGGATATTTGTGGTATGATTCGACTTAAGCGAGCAGATCTCAGGAGTTAGGATTCCAGCCAAAAAGGCATTTGTAACCGCCTAATTCACTCATCCACTTTCTTTTGTAATACAGCATGTTGTCAGGTATTTGTCCTTGTAGCTCAGATCCTATCTGTGGTATTGGATATACTGCCTTCGGACACCTGGCTGGCAAGCCGCCCGATGCGTTATTCATTATCTATGTCTAATCTGCTGGAGCAGCGATATTACAGGTTTAAAGATCAACAAACCTGACAGGTACGGAGCAGAGATTCACCCAGATGAATGTAGCAGAGCTGCGTTTCCATCTCCCAACACATGACAGGCCAGGGCAGCTAAC
>NC_137679.1:33252330-33259830 GCF_963989245.1 Nansenia antarctica | reverse complement strand
TTTTCACAATCCCAGTGAGCTCATAAACTCTCTAATAACCAACAGGCCTGGATGCTACGCTAGGCTATGCTACTGTGCTATGAGTTACTTTACAGCCTATAAACTCTCTAATAACCAACAGGCCTGGATGCTACGCTAGGCTATGCTACTGTGCTATGAGTGACTTTACAGCCTATAAACTCTCTAATAACCAACAGGCCTGGATGCTGCGCTAGGCTACGCTAGGCTATGCTCAGCTACTGTGCTATGAGTTACTTTACAGCCTATAAACTCTCTAATAACCAACAGGCCTGGGTGCTGCGCTAGGCTACGCTAGGCTATGCTCAGCTACTGTGCTATGAGTTACTTTACAGCCTATAAACTCTCTAATAACCAACAGGCCTGGATGCTACGCTAGGCTATGCTACTGTGCTATGAGTTACTTTTACAGCCTATAAACTCTCTAATAACCAACAGGCCTGGATGCAATGCTAGGCTATGCTCGGCTATGGTGCTGTGAGCTACAATACTGTGCTGCTAATATCCCCCACGCTACCTGAGAAATCCCTACATCTTTTTCCACAATCAGACTTCAAAATGCTTAAACGTTTTGTTTAACACATTTTGCTGGATCTGTATATTGGAAACAGGGCATTCTTGTGTGGGGAACGTGTGTGTGTGTGTGTGTGTGTGTGTGTGTGTGTGTGTGTGTGTGTGTGTGTGTGTGCTTCCTCTGGCCTCTCAGACAGCCTGGGGGATAGGTTGAAAGGGAGAGGGGGATGTGAGGTTATCCATTCTCCTTTGAGAGTCTGTGTAGAGTTGCCAAGCCCTGGAGAGCTACTGGAGTTCTCTCCTCATCAAACTTCAGACCAAGGGTGATGCCATGCTTTAGACGGGCCACTCAGGCTATGGGATCTAGAGGATGTTCTCTCTGACTGTGTGGTTTTAGCATCGGATTCAACGTGTTTTCTTTGAAAACAGATCAAAGGTCCAATGTTTTTATGGGCAATATTACCCAGAGATTCCACAACAGTCACAACACACTCACTCTCTCTCTCTCTCTCTCTCTCTCTCTCTCTCTCTCTCTCTCTCTCTCTCTCTCTCTCTCTCTCTCTCTCTCTCTCTCTCTCTCTCTCACACACACACACACACAGAATACAAGTGGAACATGAAAACCATTTTAAACAAGCGAGAACAAACTTATGTTGTTAATAATGCATGACTGCTTGACTTCAGTACCTACCTCTGTCTGTGCTTGCCTGCCTGAGAAAATATCTGTGTGTGTGCGTGTGTGTGTGTTTGTGTGTGTGTGTGTTTTTGTGTGTCTGTGTGTTTGTAGCTGTCTTCCCCTTTGATCTCAACATAAAACAGATCACGTCAACTGTGATCACAGGAATTTATACGATTATCCCCTTTAGCGCATGATGCGTGGAGATGAGTGTGTGTGTGTGTGTGCCTGTGTGTGTGTGTGTGTGTGTGTGTTTCAGTGTCACAGGCCATATATCTCTTTGGTCAGAGTCAAACACCATGCATTTTAGCAAAAAAGGGAAAACAGTTCAGATTTCTTTGAACTTTTTAGAGTGCAGATCCAGCATATTAGTCAATGAACCAATAACACACACAAACACACAAACACGCACACACACACACAAACACACCTGTCCACCTCACACGCTAACTCTTCTCTCCTCTCTGCAGGACTCCTCTCTAGGCCTGTTGATGAGGAGACCGTCGTGACGCGTGACGCTGCATCCCCTCTGAGTGTGCTCTGACTCACCACAACATGGGGAGCGTAACCAATAGTAACCAATGGCTGTGGCTCAGGAGGTAGAGCCGTCATCTAATGATCGCAAGGTCTGTGGTTCGATGTCCACGTGTCGAGGTGTCCTTGGCCAAGACACTGAACCTCAAATTGCTCCCAATGAGCAGGCTGGCGCCTTGCATGGTAGCTTGCCGCCATTGGTGTGTGAATGGGTGAATGAGAGGCCATTGTAAAACGCTTTTGAATAAGGCGCTATATTATGTGCAGCCCATTTACCTCTCTCTGTGTACGCCAAATCAGTGCGCCAGTTTTGACCAGAGCTCTACAGCACACTGTTGGTGTTTCTCAAGATGCACACTCCCATGCTACGAGCACACAAATAGGAGCACAGAAGTTATTTCTGAATGGTGAAGTACGAGTCCGAACTCAAGTACGTAAAACGGAGCACAAGTGTGGTGTAGTCTCCGGATGCCGTGCTCTGTTGGTCAACATCTGGAGCTGGCGTAGTAGCAGACTTTGGCTAGCTGGATTCAGGAGACGCCCCATAGTGCTTAGCAGAATCTGACTCAAAGAAACTGCCGCAAACGGTTCTCAAAGACTCAGCCTATAATAAATAGTCCCTAAACAAATGTTATTCAATTATCCTTACCAAGAATGCCAAAAAGTAATGACATGGCAAAAGTGATTACAGCCTGAACATTTCATTGTAATATATATCAGCTAGGTTAACCGACTGGCTCACTAAAAATAGCACATTTTCGCGACGAACCCGACCGATGCTTGATTTTCATTTCATTACAACTAACACTTTTGAAGAGAGATACAATATGATTATGAAAATGTTAGTTAGATAAATGGGTAGCTAGCTAATATTCAGCTTGCTTCCACAATTCAATAACATACAGTGTTTTCCCCTATGCCATAATGTTTTACTTTAGCAATTCTTCTATTGGAATGAATGAACAGAGGTAGTACTGCTGCTGACACCACTGTGAAAAGCCAATATGACAAACATCTGATGATGTTGTTACTAACGATTTGCCATAATATTATTATTATTATTATTATTATTATTATTATTATTATTATTATCATCTACTTGGCGAGCTGACTCTGAGATAACAGGACTGTCTCCTTTATGACAGGATGTGCAGGACAGGACATGATGTGTCACTTTTTCAGTACTGTCGCAACACAAGAATGTGTGAACGTTTAAGTAGATAATCCTTAAATCCGCAAGCTATATCATTCAATGATCAAGACATTACAGCTTTCCCCCTCGTAGGATAGCCAAGGTGACGATGACAACATTGATGGAGGCGAGAGATAAATATTCTTTTATCTGGGCTCCGAGCGGAGCGGGCCACGAGACATTGAAATGTAAAGCCAAATCATTATCGTTCCATCAATTTTAACCTGAAAAAGAAAAAGAAAATGTGAAGCAGCTGCTTCTATTACATTACTATTTGGTGAGGAAGAAATTTGGTGAGGTTGCATTCTCATTTTATGCACCCAAATTGTGGAATGCACTGCCAGTTTACATTAGAGATGCAACCTCAGCAAATATGTTCGAGTCAAGACTAAAAAACATATTTTTAATATTGCCTTTAAATGACTAAATAATTAAATTATGATTATATAATGATTAAAGCACTTTGAGCTGCAACGTTAGCAGGAAAAGCGCTATACAAAGAATTGGAGAACCCCAGCAACCCAGAAATGGAGAGATCATATTTTTGAAGGGCAAAATGCAATGCCATGGATGAATGGCATAACATGACGCCATTCTGGCATTTTGAGTAGGCAGCTGCGCCTTCAACTTTGAGTAGGCCTCCGCCTACAGTGTGCTTCTCCCAGAGTTACCGGTAAATGATCTCAATTGTTCGACAGATTCAATGACATCATGATGCCACAATGCTCAGATCCAATCTATGCAGTCCAGCATGGATGAGTCCAACTGGCGAGGGTTAAAGGTCATCCAGTAGCATGGGAGTGCTTCTCAAATCATACCCCTCTCCACACACACAACGTACCACCATGCGGGTGTGCAAGCACGGGAGCCGCGTATCGGAGAAACATCTTGAGACTGTATAGTTCTGCTCTGGCCAATAGGAGGGCAGGATAGGGGTCAGGGCCTTATCTGTGATGCTGTGTATGAAATAAATAAACACATCTGGAGGACACGCCGCTGCTGTCATGTCCTTTATCCGTGCCTCACCTCATGCATAACCCATTGACATGAGCATGCACACACACACACACACACACACACACACACACACACACACACACAGAGTCAGATAGTAGGTAAGGGTAAGAATCACATAATTCCAGGGGTGAAATATTTATGAGTGTTATTATACAGCTGCAACCTCCACATACCTTCATTCATACACACACACACACACACACACACACACACACCACACACCCTTGGGCGGGTAGGGCAGCAGCAGTGAGATGGAGTGTGTTGTTGTGTGGGTTGGTTTCAGATGAGGAGACTGGGTGAGCAGTCAAAGAGCTGTAGGGTCACACAGAGGTAGATGGAGGGGGGGGGGGGGTGAGGCGATAGATGGGAGGAGGAGAGAGACTTCAGACAGAGAAAAAGAGAGGAGGGAGAATTGAGAGGAACCTCCTGTAAAGCAGTTTTAACTGAGTCAGACCAATCTATTTGATCATTTGGAATGTTCCCTTTTCCCTCTTGTATAAGATATATCATATACTGTATATAGAGCATACAGGTCACACATTTACTGTACTAGCCTCTGAGTCTTCCATGATCAAGACACTCACTTGCCGGTCGAGAGAGGACGCTGGCGTTGCTTGTTTTCGCCGCTTCTCCGCACGGAATCTAGATATACTTGCAGTATACAGAGTAGATATTCCTACAAAGACACTTAGATTTAGATTTAGTAATCTAAAAATTAATTAGACCCCTATATATTTGTAATTTTTAAATTTTATTTTACTACTCAATCTTTTCAGTTTGTAAAGTGTCTGAGTGTCTAGAAAAGCGCTATATAAGTCTAATGTATTATTATTATTATTATTATTATTACTCACAAAACTAAATGCACAGACACCCATATGCCATACGATACACACTGTAGTATGAATCTTGTAACAGTGAATACGTTAACTTACTTACATTTTATAATAATATTAACTATAATAATAATAACAATGCATTTTATTTATATATACATATCTCAGTATGATACTTGCACAGCGGCCTTGCCCTACTGCGTTCAATCAAAACCTGTATCCAGATACCATCTGCACAAACAGGATGTTATTCTGTCTTACCGCAGAGATTCTAGATATCGGCTTTGATTGAACACCATCCTGCAGGGCTTTTATCTACCATAAGGACACTGAATCTAGACTGTCTGATGTGTGTCTGTGTGTCGTTCTGCCGCTTATGTAACGGTTTTATAACAACCTTATGTAAACCTAGTAGAAGGTACACCTATTATTAGCTTCTTTGCAACGTCACTCCCCTATACTCCCCCCGCCCCCCCCCCCCCGCCCCTGACTTTCCCCACCCTCAGCCCCGCCCCCCCACCCACTCCGCGGGCTCTTTGATCCTATAAAGAGGAGAACTCTCTCTCATCATCTCTTTGAAGATTAACCTAAAACCACCAAACTTCTCACATCCCCACAGACTACTTCTGAATCTTACTGTAAAGAGTGGGTGGGTGGCTGGGTGGGTGGGTGGTGAACGGGTGGGTGTGTGGGTGGGTACGTCTGTAGAGGAGTGTGTGTGTGTGTGTGTGTGTGTGTGTGTGTGTGTGTGTGTGTGTGTGTGTGTGTGTGTGTGTGTGTGTGTGTGTGTGTGTGTGTGTGTGTGTGTGTGTGTGTGTGTGTGTGTGTGTGTGTGTGTGTGTGTGTGTGTGCGTGCGTGCGTGCGTGCGTGCGTGCGTGCGTGCGTGTCTGTGTGTGTGTGTGCGTGTGTGTGTAAAGGATTAAAGTGTGATCACTCCCCATTCATTAATAACTCATTAAATACTCTTCTTCTTGATTGTGTTCCAGGTGCTTTTGTCCCCCTCCCAGCTGAACTCCACTGTCCTCACTCTGAAGCACACTCAGAAGCACACTCAGAAGTGCGTCCTCCTGTGTGAGAGATGAAGATGTGTATCTTCCCCCTGCTGGTGGCCGTGCTGCCCGTCATACAAGCAGGTGAGGAGCAGCGATCAGACACTACTGGTGGGGGAACAGAGGAGGGCCTGGAGTTTTTCCCCCCGATGATGTGACTCGACCAAGACCGAACTCCTGGCCTAGATTTGAGAGTTGAGTGTTCCAGGGGTTATGGCAGGTTATTAAAGGTGTCATAGCTGATATGAGAGGAGTTTTAAGAGTTATAGGAGAGGTATTATACTGTCAGAGAACAGGACTGTAATAGCTAGTTCAACTGTTACGACAAGAGTGCTATAAAAGCTCATTGTAGATGATAGAAACAGAATGAACTCAGTTCAACTTCGGCCAGCAGCAGTATTCAGTTAACCTTCTGCTCCATGTCTCCAAACCCTGTTTGTTCTCAGGGTTGTCCTAGTCCAATCCTAGTGAGAGAGAGAGAGAGAGAGAGAGTACCAGGAGGAAATGAAGTGTTTCTTTTTGCAGTGGAGTGAGGCCTTGGATGCCAGCCCTGGATCTCACCAGAGATTGTGTTGTGGGGCCTTTGGCCTTCATGGCTGGGTGGTGATGTGGAGGGAATGGGTCAGACGGAGTGACTGAGTGAACCTGTCCTCAGCTGGGATCACACACACACACACACACACACACACACACACACAGACACATGCGCATACATGCACACACACACACACACACACACACACACACACACACCCTCAGGCGGTGAAGGATACTGCAGGTCTGAAACGTGTGAGAAAGTAGTTTTCCCGCTGGCTGTGCCAATGGGCGTCTGTCCAACTAAAGGCCATCCTTAATCTCAGCAACAGCCGGGTTTTGATCTGTGTGTGTGTGTGTGTGTTTGTGTGTATGTGTGCGTTTGTGTGTGTAGCTGCCATGGCCATGGCCGGAATCCCAATGGCACACAGTTTCATATTTATAGGCCCTCATAAATAGAACACATTTATTTCTCTCTCTCATTTCTCTTTTATACCCAAGCGTTTTATTATAATTGCAAACAGAAGTTTTATAGAGCAGTAAGTTGCTCTTCATAATCACAAACATGAAGGCTTTTCCTTTTGTTGCCAGATTGCCTTCTAATCACCCGTACCTTAACCGGATGACAATGCAGCAAGCAAGAGAGTGGCGTGTGTGTGTGTGTGTGTGTGTGTGTGTGTGTGTGTGCGTGAGGTGCGTGTGTGCATGTGTGCGTGCATGCATGCATGCATACATGCGTCCATCAATCTGCACCTCAAACGCAGTGTGTTGCGATGACATCAGGACAACATTTGGTTGATGAAAACATCTTCATGGTATTTTTATGAACAAATAAAACAACCACGGTTTTGGGAATACGAGCAGTCTTTAATTGTGACTCTTGATATCCTGCCACCCCGTATGCGTGCAGAGCTCGGCCCATAGAAAGAAACGAACGCTTTTAGAAGTAGTTGATCTGAGAACAGTTTTGTACAGTATTTCCCCTCTCGATGGTATATTTCAGAGAGGGCAAGCTGATCCTGGATGTGTGCCGGGCAGCATCTTCTCCCCAGAGCGTGACCGATCTGTTGTGGTCTTGTTCAAAGACTAGTATCCTCATTTGACCGCTAACTATGTGGACCCTGCAGGAT
>NC_137679.1:33233769-33236269 GCF_963989245.1 Nansenia antarctica | reverse complement strand
CAGTAGAGACAGTAAGGTGACAGTAGAGACACTAAGGTGACAGTAGAGACAGTAAGGTGACAGTAGAGACACTAAGGTGACAGTAGAGACAGTAAGGTGACAGTAGAGACAGTAAGGTGACAGCAGAGACACTAAGGTGACAGTAGAGACAGTAAGGTGACAGTAGAGACACTAAGGTGACAATAGAGACACTAAGGTGACAGTAGAGACACTAAGGTGACAGTAGAGACACTAAGGTGACAGTAGAGACACTAAGGTGACAGTAGAGACAGTAAGGTGACAGTAGAGACAGTAAGGTGACAGTAGAGACACTAAGGTGAAAGTAGAGACACTAAGGTGACAGTAGAGACAGTAAGGTGACAGTAGAGACACTAAGGTGACAATAGAGACACTAAGGTGACAGTAGAGACACTAAGGTGACAGTAGAGACACTAAGGTGACAGTAGAGACACTAAGGTGACAGTAGAGACAGTAAGGTGACAGTAGAGACAGTAAGGTGACAGTAGAGACACTAAGGTGACAGTAGAGACAGTAAGGTGACAGTAGAGACACTAAGGTGACAATAGAGACAGTAAGGTGACAGTAGAGACACTAAGGTGACAATAGAGACACTAAGGTGACAGTAGAGACAGTAAGATGACAGTAGAGACAGTAGAGACACTAAGGTGACAATAGAGACACTAAGGTGACAGTAGAGACACTAAGGTGACAGTAGAGACAGTAAGGTGACAGTAGAGACACTAAGGTGACAGTAGAGACAGTAAGGTGACAGTAGAGACACTAAGGTGTTAGTAGAGACACTAAGGTGACAGTAGAGACACTAAGGTGACAGTAGAGACACTAAGGTGACAGTAGAGACAGTAAGGTGACAGTAGAGACACTAAGGTGACAGTAGAGACACTAAGGTGACAGTAGAGACACTAAGGTGACAGTAGAGACAGTAAGGTGACAGTAGAGACACTAAGGTGACAGTAGAGACACTAAGGTGACAGTAGAGACACTAAGGTGACAGTAGAGACAGTAAGGTGACAGTAGAGACACTAAGGTGACAGTAGAGACACTAAGGTGACAGTAGAGACACTAAGGTGACAATAGAGACAGTAAGGTGACAGTAGAGACACTAAGGTGACAGTAGAGACACTAAGGTGACAGTAGAGACACTAAGGTGACAGTAGAGACACTAAGGTGACAATAGAAACACCAAGGTGACAGTAGAGACAGTAAGGTGACAATAGAGACACTAAGGTGACAGTAGAGACAGTAAGGTGACAGTAGAGACACTAAGGTGACAGTACAGACAGTAAGGTGACAGTAGAGACACTAAGGTGACAGTAGAGACAGTAAGGTGACAGTAGAGACAGTAAGGTGACAGTAGAGACACTAAGGTGACAGTAGAGACAGTAAGATGACAGTAGAGACACTAAGGTGACAATAGAGACAGTAAGGTGACAGTAGACACAGTAAGGTGACAGTAGAGACAGTAAGGTGACAGTAGAGACACTAAGGTGACAGTAGTGACAGTAAGGTGACAGTAGAGACACTAAGGTGACAGTAGAGACACTAAGGTGACAGTAGAGACAATAAGATGACAGTAGAGACACTAAGGTGACAGTAGAGACACTGAGGTGACAATAGAGACAGTAAGGTGACAATAGGGACAGTAAGGTGACAGTAGAGACAGTAAGATGACAGTAGAGACAGTAAGGTGACAGTAGAGACAGTACGGTGACAGTAGAGACAGTAAGGTGACAATAGAGACACTAAGGTGACAATAGAGACAGTAGGGTGACAGTAGAGACAGTAAGGTGACAGTAGAGACACTAAGGTGACAATAGAGACACTAAGGTGACAGTAGAGACACTAAGGTGACAGTAGAGACACTAAGGTGACAGTAGAGACACTAAGGTGACAGTAGAGACAGTAAGGTGACAGTAGAGACAGTAAGTTGACAGTAGAGACACTAAGGTGACAGTAGACACAGTAAGGTGACAGTAGAGACACTAAGGTGACAGTTGAGACAGTAAGGTCACAGTAGAGACACTAAGGTGACAGTAGAGACAGTAAGGTGACAGTAGAGACAGTAAGGTGACAGTAGAGACACTAAGGTGACAGTAGAGACACTAAGGTGACAGTAGAGACACTAAGGTGACAGTAGAGACACTAAGGTGACAATAGAGACACTAAGGTGACAGAGACACTAAGGTGACAATAGAGACACTAAGGTGACAATAGAGACACTAAGGTGACAGTAGAGACACTAAGGTGACAGTAGAGACAGTAAGGTGACAGTAGAGACACTAAGGTGACAGTAGAGACACTAAGGTGACAGTAGAGACACTAAGGTGACAGTAGAGACACTAAGGTGACAGTAGAGACAGTAAGGTGACAGTAGAGACACTAAGGTGACAGTAGAGACACTAAGGTGACAGTAGAGACACTAAGGTGACAGTAGAGACACTAAGGTGACAGTAGAGACAGTAAGGTGACAGTAGAGACACTA
>NC_137679.1:33176269-33216269 GCF_963989245.1 Nansenia antarctica | reverse complement strand
GCAGCGTGACTGGAAGCTGCTGCACCGTGTTTTGTTTTTACTCTTGGAATTATTAGCTGATTTGTCTCAGCTGACCTTAGGGACCTTGCGGGAATATAGGGTGGGAGGAGATCTGATATGTATTTTGGTCCAAGACCATTTTGTGATTTGTATGTAATTAGGAGGATTTTGAATTCAATTCTCTGAGAGACTGGTAGCCAGTGCAGGGATCTCAGGATTAGTGTAATGTGTTCAAATTTCTTTGTTTTTGTTAGGACCCTAGCAGCGGCGTTTTGGATGAGCTGCAATTTACGAACAGCTCCTTTAGATAGGCCTGTTAGTAGACCATTACAATAATCAAGTCTACTCGAAACAAATGCATGGATGAGTTTTTCAAGGTCTTGCTTGGACATGAAACCTCTCATTCTTGTTATGTTTTTCAGGTGATAGTAGGCTGATTTAGTTATCGAGTTTATGTGGCTGTTGAAGTTTAGATCGGAGTCTAGAATTACACCAAGATTTCTGACCTGTTTTTTAGTGTGAAGAGAGAGAGAATCAAGTTTTGCACTGACTTTCGATCTTTTGTCAGGTGCACGGAATACAATTATCTCTGTTTTGTCCTTGTTTAGTTGGAGGAAGTTTTGTGTCATCAGGCGTTTATTTGCTCAATGCAATTACAGAGATTGTCAATGGGACTATAGTCGTTCGGTGAGAGGGCTATGTAGATTTGAGTGTCATCCGCATAGTTGTGGTAGGCAATTTTGTTCTTTTTTATGATGTGTCCCAATGGAAGCATGTAGAGATTGAATAGAAGGGGGCCAAGGATTGACCCTTGGGGAACCCCACATGTCATTTTAATTTGGTCAGATACAAAGTTACCAATGGAGACATAGTAGCTTCTGTCCTGTAGGTAGGATCTAAACCAGTTTAGGGCAGTGCCCAAAAGTCCTACCCAGGTTTTTAGTCTATCTATTAGAATGTCATGGTCTCTACAGTGTCAAAGGCAGCACTAAGATCTAGTAGTACCAAAACTGCGATTTTTCCGGAGTCTGTGTTTACGCGAATGTCATTAAGGACCTTAATAAGGGCCGTTTCAGTGCTATGTAGGGGGCGAAAGCCTGATTGAAAGTCATCAAAGAGATCATTTAGGGTCAAATAATTGCTAAGTTGTTCGTGGGCAACCATTTCAATAATTTTTCCTGTACAGGGAAGGTTTGATATGGGTCTGTAGTTGTTTAGTACAAATGGGTCTAGGCCGTTCTTTTTTAGTAGAGGCTTAATAACTGCAGTTTTCAGGGCTTCAGGGAAGATTCCTGATGAAAGGGAGGTGTTAATTATTTGTATTAGTTCGCCTGCCATGCAGCTAAATATGTTTTTTAAAAAGCTTGTTGGCAGGACATCAAGGGCACAGGTGGATGGTTTAAGACGTGACATGATTTTATCTAGGGTCTTGTAATCAATGGCGTTAAATTGTGACATGGTTGTTATGTCCGCCCTATTTGGGGTTGTTAATGGGGACGTGTTTTTCATGCCTGACACAGAAGACCTAATTCCTTGTCTAATGGTTTCTATTTTATTGTTAAAAAAGGATGCAAGCTCATTGCATTTACTAGTTGAGTGAAATTCCTGAGCAATGGGTGTTGGGGGATTTGTTAGTCTGTCAACAGTTCTGAAAAGGATGCGGGCATTATTGATGTTATTGTTTATGATCTTAGAGAAAAATGATTGCCTGGCGCTTCTTATTTCTAAGTTATAGTTTTGAAGATTCTCTTTATAGATATCATAGTGGACTTGAAGGTTTGTTTTTCTCCATCTGCGCTCTGCTTTACGACATTCTCTTTTTTGGGTCTTTACGGATGGGGCAGTTCTCCAGGGAGCTTTTTGCTTACCAGAGATGCATTTGGATCTAATGGGTGCAATATCATCAATGGTTTTTGTGATTTTTAAGTTGAAATCGTGTAGAAGGTCATTTACTGAGGTTGGAATAGAAGTTTGGGCGGGGGCTAGGGAAAAGGCCTGTGTGAACTTTGCACTGGTCTTTTTATTGATATATTGTTTGGAAATAGTTTTAGACATAGTTTGAATAACAGGAAAGATAGATACGTCAAAGAATATGCAACAGTGGTCAGACAGGGCAATGTCAGTTACAACAACATTTGAAATATCTAGGCCTTTGGTGATGATAAGGTCCAGAGTGTGACCTCGATTATGAGTAGGGAGCTAAACAACATGTTGTTGAAGTTCAAAAACATCTAACAGAACAGAGAGTTCTTTGGCTTTGTTGTCCTCTGAGTTATCTACGTGAATATTGAAATCACCAGCAATGATCAGACCATTAAATTCAGTAGTAATGATGGAGAGAAGCTCTGTAAGTTCATTAAAGAAGCTAGTAGAGTATTGGGGTGGTCTGTATAAAATTATAAAAAAGAATTCGAGTGGAACATTTAAAAACAACTGAAAGATATTCAAATGATAAAAATTCCCCGAAGGATTTCTGTTTGCAGTTAAAACTGTCTCGGAAGAAAGAGGCGATTCCACCACCTTTTTTGTGGGATCTAACGACATCTACGGTTCTAAAATTGGGGGGTGCTGACTCAATAGAACTACTTCTATAATAGAGCTACTTCTAGAACAGAGCTGCTTCTAGAGCAGAGCTATTTCTATAATAGAGCTGCTGCTATGATAGAGCTATTTCTATAATAGAGCTGCTGCTATGATAGAGTGCAAATGAATGATCCAGTGTATTCTAGGAAGTGTTACATTCAGAAGGTTGAGCTGTTGGTACTCGCTCTGATTTGCATATCCATGAGGAGCACACAATACTGAGCCCTAGGCTCAGGCCATGTTGGCCTGAAGTGCTACACTATGGGAGTGTGTGTGTGTGTGTGTGTGTGTGTGTGAGTGTGTGCATGTGTGCATGTGTGCATGTGTGCATGTGTGCGCGTGTGCGTGTGTGCATGTGTGCATGTGTGCGTGTGTGTGCATGTATGTGTGTGCGTATGTGCGCATGTGTGTGTGTGTGTGTGTGTGTGTGTGAGTGCGTGTGCAAGTGTGTGTGTGTGTGTGTGTTCCTCATTGTGTTGAAGTTCCTGTTGTGTGTTTCGGGGTGGTGTGTGTACCGTCGTGTTCATGTCTACCACCATGTTGTGTGTGTGTGTGTGCCTTCAGGAGACGGGCTTCTGGTTCATCTTCCACCACGTCCCCACCGGGCCCTCAGAGGGGATGTACTCTCCTGGACGCACGGAACACACACCCATGGGCCAGTTCATCAACAACAGGGCCCACTCCAACTACAGGGTGAGCCTCTATCTGTGTGTGTTAAGATTGGAGAGGGAGGGGAGAAGAGGAGAAGGGGAGAGGTGCTGGGGGAGGGAGAGAGATAGGGAGGGGAGAGGGGGAGAGGTGCTGGGGAGGGAGAGAGAAGCAGATGAATGAGAAAAAAAGGGAGAGATGGAGGAAAGAGAGAGAAAGAGAGAGAGAGAGAGAGAGAGAGAGAGAGAGAGAGAGAGAGAGAGAGAGAGAGAGAGAGAGAGAGAGAGAGAGAGAGAGAGAGGCGCCATCGGCTATAACCACACTCCCCAGTTAGACCTCAGAGAGAGATTTATGATCAGCTGATGAAAAAAGGAGGTGTGAATGTTTTGGGTTCTTTATTTCCCTCTCTCTCTCCCTCTATAATACTATTCATCCCTCTCTCTCTCCCTCTATAATACTATTCCTGCCTCTCTCCTCCGTTCCTCCTTCATCCCTCTCTCTCTCTCTCTATAATACTATTCCTCCCTCTCTCCTTCATCCCTCTCTCTCTCCCTCTATAATACTATTCCTCCCTCTCTCCTCCGTCTCTCTTCATCCCTCTCTCTCTCCCTCTATAATACTATTCCTCCTTCTCTCCTCCGTCTCTCCCTCTCTCCCTCCCTCTATAATACTATTCCTCCCTCCCTCCTTCATCCCTCTCTCTCTCCCTCTATAATACTATTCCTCCCTCTCTCCTCCGTCTCTCTTCATCCCTCTCTCTCTCCCTCTATAATACTATTCCTCCCTCTCTCCTTCATCCCTCTCTCTCTCTCCCTCTATAATACTATTCCTCCCTCTCTCCTCCGTCTCTCTCTCTCTCCCTCTATAATACTATTCCTCCCTCTCTCCTCCGTCTCTCTTTCTCTCTCTCTCTCTCTTGCTCTCTGCCTCCATTATACTCTACCACCCTGCTCCATCTCACATGATCATTTAGATACAGGTCCTCCCAGCCGGTTGTAATATAAAAGCATAACTCATATCAAGCTTATAATTCAGTTTTCTTCCGGGAAAATTGGAGGTGCCGCTAGAGGAGACTCATATAACATCAGGCCTGGTGGTTATCATGCCTCTCAGAGTAGGCAAACAGCAAATAAGTGCTGGAACATTCAGAGAGTGACGCACATTCGGTTGGACTTTCTTTCACCTCTCGAGAAGGTGTCCTGTCTCGTTTACGAGCAGGCTATGAGTTAGCGATTGGCGATTGCAAGCACTTTACTGGATATAATATATTCTTTTTTATTTACTTTGACAAACATTTGCCAACGCTGAGCTCCTTTGGGGATGATATCATTTTTGTCATTTCCCCATCGACAGAAAGGTATTTTGCACTCTCCGGAGAAATTAAAAATAATTACCAGCGCACTAACTCAAACATTAATTAATTACAGCACCAAACATCATCCCAATACTTTATTGATTTCCCTTAGCACTCACCATTGAATTGAATTATACACAAACAATCTGCCTCCAGCATCCCTTAAACCCTAATGGAGAAACATGATAGGGTCTAACTATGATTAATAGGCCTATACCAAAATAAACCAGAGCTATTATTTACCCTCAAGTTGAACAACAGCTGGTATCACTCATGTATTATGTTCATGTGTGTTATATATTATTAATACTCATGAGTTATGAATGTCTTATATTAATACATGTGTGTGTTGTTATTCATTTTGTCACTTTGACTCCATTAGATTATCAATGTTGGGAACCTGATATCTCGGGGGAAAACGATTATTAAATCGTGGGAAACGCGGGAAACGCGGGAAACGTTATTAAAATGTGCTGCTCCGAATAATGACGTAGGAAAGTTTAGAAGAAATTCATCCGCAAGAGTTGGTTCTACTTGTCGCTCTGAGTGGGAGTACGAAACTTGACAACGCACTCCCACTGAGCTGTGAGGTTTATTTCCTTTAATAACTTTAATAATGCTTTTAGCCTGATTCCTATTACTCATGCTGAGAGGCTCGGTAATGACAGGTCCTGGGCAGACAGGCCCCTCCAGCCAATCACATCCTCCTTGAGGATGACAGGTGTGTCGAGGAGATGAGCAGGGGTTCATTTACAGGTTTAGATACTGGGATGATGAGAGAGGGGGCAGCGTTTCTCTTGTGTCTCATCATAGCTTGGTTCTTTGGTGTCTGTGTGTGTGTGTGTCTGTTTGTAACATGTATTGTGTGTGTATGTGTCTGTCTCAGGCTGGGATGATTCTTGACAACGGTGTGAAGACCACACAGGCCAACGACAAGGACAAGAGACCATTTCTTTCACTAGTAGGAGCAAGGTCAGTCCCTTAACACTACAACAGACGTGCCTATTTTACCTACTAGTAGAGCCGCCTTTTTAGAATGTAAATCTACTATTTACACACAGAGATCACTAGAGGGCGCTTCTTTTTTTAGCCTGCCTCCTACACAGAAAACTGTGTATAACTGTTTATACTATCTAATCCTGAAGTGATTTTGAAAATGTAAGGATACTGGGTGGTAGAACGCACATATCTAGGAAAAGTCATGAAAGGAGGGTCCTGCAAAGATATAATATTTTTTTTACTCACAGGGGTCACCGTGACCCCTCACGGCTACAGGCCAGTGAAGCTGATTTTGTGTGTGTGTGTGTGTGTGCGTGTGTGTCTCTCTCTCTCTCTCTCTCTCTCTCTCTCTCTGTAGGTATGGTCCTCACCAGGATGCAGACCCCTTCAAGCCCAGGGTCCCTGCGCTGATCGAGCACTTTATTGCGTATAAGAACCAAGACCACGGGGCGTGGCTAAGAGGAGGAGACGTCTGGTTGGACGACTGCCAGTGAGTAGAGCTCACACTGATGTGCTGCTGTGTTTGTGTTTGAGGAAGTGAATGCCTCAGGATCACGGGGAGGTCTTCTGCTGTTGGGCGGATTGGTTCAGAGACCATACATGCACACACACACACACATCTACTTACACACACACACTTACACACTTACACTTACTTACACCCTTACACACACACACACACACCTACTTACACACACACACTTACACTTACATACACACTTACACACTTACACACACACATGCACACACACACACACGCACAGAGTCACACAGGCACACACACACGCACACACACACACACAGACCTACTTACACACACACACTTACACTTACTTACACACACACTTACACACACACACACACACGCACACATGCACGGAGGCACGCAGGCACACACGCACACACACACACACACACAGACACACACACACACACACACACACTTACACTAGACCACAGCCCTGAACACAGCAGCTCCAATTACCTCCCTACTCCTCCTCTACCCTCACCTCCAACCAGAGCATCATTTCGATTCTGATTATTATCAGGGTACTGCGAATCACACATTATTATATATGTTCTAATATGGATGAACAGAGAAATTATTATCTCTGTTGGATATTAGACTACTTATTACCTGGGATACTTTTTATACTAAATTTGGACCATTTATTTGAGGCTTTGTGGTGGAAGTAATTGGTTGAAATGAAACCAAGGTCTGGCCCTGCAGCGCCTCACGACTGTTGCTATGCTAAAACCTGATAATGATCTAGTATGTGTCCACAGTGTGATTGGCTCTAACAATAACTCTCTCTCTCTCTCTTTTTCTCTCTCTCTTGCTATGTCCATCTCTCTCTTTCTGTCTCTCTCTCTTTCTCGCTCTCTCTCTCCCCCTCCCTCCGTTAAGATTTGCTGATAATGGCATTGGCCTAACTCTGGCAAGGTAAGATCCAATATTAATCATTCACAGTTCATATGTCTCTGTGTGAGAAATAGTTGTGTTTTTATTTATGGTTGGCAGCAGAAGACCCTTTTCTCCAGTCTGAGTAATTGGAAAATGCCTTATATGGAGGCTGCTTAGGATGCGGTGGGAAACCAGCACTTTGAAAGAGTGTGAATGTCATTTAGGACTGTGAAAGTGGTAGCTGTGGGGATGTGGAATGTTTCCGCTGGTTTCAGAAAGCAGGACACCCACACACCCGCCCATCCTAGCACGCACGCACGCACGCACACACATACACACACACACACACACATACTGGCTTGTTGAGATACTGGCTCACACAAGACTAGCTCTCCCTCCCTCCTTCATCTCTCTCTCTTTCTTTCTCTCTCTCTCTCTCTCTCTCTCTCTCTCTCTCTCTCTCTCTCTCTCTCCCTCTCTATGCAGTGGAGGGACGTTCCCTGATGACGACGGCTCTCGTCAGGAGGTGAAGAACTCTCTTTTTGTGGGGGAGAGTGAGAACCGCGGCATGCCCGTCCCTGACAACCACATCTGGGGGCCCGGGGGACCCGACCTCAACGGCAGGACTCTGCCCAGGGGAAAGTGAGTGTCTCTGGGGCTCCGTCTCCGCTCTGCTCCCTCTCTCAGTCTGGGAGCCCGCAGGCTCTGGGACAGAAACACTCGTTGTATCAGGGGTGTCATCAGGGCTGTTGTGTATGCAACCGGAGGGCAGAGGGGTGGCAGGCTGTCAGCCAAGCTCTGTCTTGTCTGGCGCCCACGGGGCGAGATACAGGGTGAGATACAGAAACTATGGAGGATGTCTCAATAAAGCATATGTGACATTCTTTTGTTGTCTGGTATTTATCAATCACGGGTGTCGCAATAGTACATTTCTTCGTCTGATGACATCCTTTGATTTTGCTGATCAGAGTTGAACTTGTACACACTGTGACGAAACAGATTCATCTTGCAGCTGTTTGAGAAGTATTCTGCAATGTAGATAGATAGATAGATAGATACTTTATTCAACCCCGAGGGGAAATTAAGGCATTATAGCAGCTCATATTACAAAAAACACCAACAAAATAAAGTAACTGTCGATCTGTCTGTCTTCCTGCGTACCTGTCTGCCTGCCTACCTGCCTACCTGTCTGTCTGTCTGTCTGTCCGTCTGTCTGCCTGTCTGCCTGTGTACCTGCCTACCTACCTGCCTACCTACCTATCTGTCTGTCTGTCTGTATACCTGACTACCTGCCTACCTACCTACCTGTCTGCCTACCTACCTGTCTGTCTGTCTGTCTGTCTGTCTGTCTGACTGTTTGTGTCTGTCTGCCCTGCAGAGACTTCCCCATCCGAGGCATGCAGATCTATGACGGGCCCATCAACGTGCAGAACTGTACGTTCCGCAAATACATCGCCCTGGACGGCCGACACACCAGCGCCTTCGGCTTCAGACTCAACAACTCCTGGCAGAGCTGCCCCAACAACAACGTCACCGACATCACCTTCGACAACGTCCCTGTAAGTGTGTGTGTGTGTGTGCGTGTGCATGCAGACAGACATAATATTTGAGGACATGACCGTGAACATGAGCGCTCTGGAGATCTGTGTAAAATTGCCACAATATTATTTCCACAACAACCTCTGTGTTGATTCAATATTCTCGACAGGAACGCGTGAGATTTCATCTCACAAAGCACGTATTGACGGATTATATGTGTGTGTGGCCCTCTCCCGATGCTTCTCCACTCCCCCTCCCTCCCTCCCTCCTTCCCTCCCTCCCTCCCTCCCTGCCTTTCTCCCCAAAGATAACATCCAGAGTGTTTTTCGGCGAGCCCGGTCCGTGGTTTAATAAGATGCAGATGGACGGGGATAAGACCACCATCTTCCATGACGTGGACGGCTCCGTCAGCGAGTACCCGGGGGCCTTCCTGGTGAAAGAGGACAACTGGCTGCTGCGTCACCCGGACTGCATCGACGTGCCCGACTGGAGGGCTGCCATCTGTAGTGGGCGCTATGCACAGGTGGGTGAGGCCATATCTCTCACACACACACAAACACACACACACACACACACACACACACACTTCCTCTCAAACGCTTTGTCCGTCTGCACCATGCCTGGGTCTGACACCATTAGCCATCATCATCTGCTACCCGCCAGCTGCTCTTTGAGGTGGCGTCTATCTACACATCCTAATGGGGATCAGGACACACACACCCACACACACACACACACACACACACACACACACACACCCACACCACACCACACCACAGCACAGCACAGCACAGCACAGCACAGCACAGCACACCACACACACACACACACAGACGTGCACACCAGACAGAGAGACAGACACACACACACGCACAGGTTGAACATAACGAGCTGGAACCGCTTGACCAGGTGGTGCCGAGCGTGTCTGGGTTTCTCTCTGTAGGGACGACGCCTGATTTCTAAAACTTTTCCCACATAAAAAGAGAGATAAAAGCGAGTAAATAGATGCATCTCCTGAAAGCAGGTAATCAGTCATCTGCCGACTTTGTGCAGTAATTAACTTTTTGTTCCCTTGTTGTTTATGCCCGTATGCCTTTATAAATAGCCACGGATATCTCGCCAGGTCTACTTTGACCTATACAGTCACACTCCGGTTGAAGATGATCCCTCTTACTTTTACCCACCTATCTGCTGTAGCTCTTAATTAGCCACCGGTCATCTGCTGTAGCTCTTAATTAGCCTGCTGTATCTGCTGTAGCTATCTGCTGTAGCTCTTAATTAGCCACCGGTGGATGTTTCCATGCGTCATTCTATCATTATCCTCGAGGTCATTCTACAGGTAGCTGCGTTAATTCCGCGTAGGTGTTTACCGCTGTCATAATATGATTGCTAGCAGTACAGCAAGTCTCACACTCCTCTCACACCTCCCCACACTCCCCTACACGTCCAAGTACTCTGTACCCCAGGGGAGGCTAGAAGAGGTAGAAATCGGAGGACATTTTGTTTCATCCAGGCGTTTACAATGAGCCCATCTTCCGATGTCTACCTCCACCAGCCTCCCCTGGGCCCTATTCCATGAAGCTCGATAAAGGTCTAAGCCTCGATAAAGTTTTAAGCCTCGAAAATGTTAGCTTGCGTTCGGTGCCATCAATGTGGCTCAAATAATTCGCTGCTTGGTTGAGCTCCTTCTGAGTCAGATATAATTAGCCTGGTCCCGACCAGGCTAAAACACAGGCTATAGTCATCCGTGCGTCAAAAAAGGCTCACAGGCGGAAACTAAAACCTGAACGAAAGTTCCTCATGTGTCTTTTAGGAAATATTAGTTCCCACTTCACATGAGATAGATAGATTAGATAGTTTGACTGTGTGATAGATAGATAATTTGATATTTTGAAAGTGTGATCGATCGATAGATAGTTTGATTGTGTGATAGATAACTTGATATTTTGAAAGTGTGATAGATAGATAAAGAAAAGAGTGTAAAAAAAAAAAGAAGTAATTGTCTCAACTTGCATTGCCGTCATGACAGCGGTCTAGCTAGCGTAGTGGTTAAGGCTGTGGACTCGAGTTCCAAAGGTTGAGAGTTCGAGACTTGACTAAGTCATTCATTTTTTTTTTTTTTACATTTAACCGAAGATTTCATGCAAAGGTTTCAAACACCATTGTAATCGTGTCAGTTCTTGTAAATTAGCCTGCACCATAATTTTATAGCCTACAATACTTTTTTAGATGAGATTTTAGATTAGATTCAGACAACGAAATGCAGTAAAAAGTGCGCCTGAAGAGGGATTCGAACCACTGATATAAAATGTCGAATAAATCCTATGGCAGCAGTCAATACCACTACGCCATTGTGGCGATATGATGTTTTGTAGCCTGCTGCGGATATCACCACAGTAGCAATATTCATTTATTAAAATATGAACATATAACAATAACTGGGGCTAGTATGACCTACGCATTTAATCGGTCAGCAATTTCTTGCCAAACCATTTCCCTCGCCTTGTTAATTGCGGCAGTATTGCACTATTTTACATCTTATTTTTCCGTCTTCATAAAAATCAATAATTCGGAATGCTGCGCAAATGTAGTACCCCTGCAGAGTGGAGTATCTTCATTTCGACAGATCGACACTTCAGGGCTTTTTATGTCTGCGTGCACGCGCCCATATCGAAGATTTGTAAGCCTGTCTTCTGTGAACACTGATGACACAAGGCTGATCCTCATTCGAGGAATCACCTGAGGCTTGAATACCAATCTCGAGGTCCCTGAGCGCCGCATTTAATTATAGCGCCGCTATATTAAGCCACCGTTAGTGAAACGGACCCCTGGTGTCTTCACTAGATGAGCATGCCAGAACAGACTACAGTTGAACAACAACATTGCATTTCAGGTTATCTCAGGTAATCTCAGGTTAGGTTGAGGTGAAGATGAGGGTGCGTAGTTTGGCCTGTACACTGTACACATCAAACCGAATCAAACCGAATCAAAGTTGATTTGTCACGTACATCGCATACAGACGTAATTGACATTCTTTGGGATCTTTTTAGCTCTTCACTCAACAACAACAACAGTCAACACATTAAACAAGTCAACAATACATATATCATTAATAAACCCACAGGCCATAAGCTCTACCAGCAGGTATAGAGTAACTGGTTAATTAAAAAGCACATCAGATCATCAGTCATTTCTAGCATGGTAAAGACAAGTAGTGACGTGTGTGTAAGTTTGTTTGTGTGTGTGTGTGTGTGTGTGTGTGTGTGCGCGTGTGTGCGTGTGCGTGTGTGCGGGCGTGTGTGTGTGTGTGTGTTTTATCCTCAGATCTACATCCAGATTCGTAACCCAGCCAATCTGAACATGATGATGGTGAAGGATGAGTACCCGGAGCGACCCCTGACACTAGAGGGCGCTCTAGGAAAGAGGAAACACTACCAGCAGTTCCAGCCTGTCGTCACCCTGTCCAAGGGTTACACTGTCCACTGGGATCAGGCCGCCCCCGCCGAGGTCACCGTCTGGCTCATCAACTTCAAGAGGTCAGTAGGGGAGGCTGGCGGAGGTAGAAATCGGAGGACGGGCTCATGAGCCCAATGACGGGCTCATTGGCTCAACAGACTGTGTTTACCACCTCAAATTAATGAATTTAGGCCCAGTCAAATCCATGTTTAGAGGTAGCTAGCTAACATTACATTGATCATACTCGTGAGACTTTTCACTTTTCACAAAAACGGCGGTCGATTCGCCTGTTCGCCGCTTCTCCGCCCGAAATCTAGATATACTTGTAGTATACAAAGTAGATTGTCCTACAAAGACACTTAGATTTAGATTTAGTAATCTAAAACTTAATTAGACCCCTATACTTTCTTTTATTTATTTATTTGTTTGTGTTTCTTTGTATTATTACTACTCAAACTTTTCAGTTTGTAAAGCATCTTTGAGTGTCTAGAAAAGCCTATATAAGTCTAATGTATTATTATTATTATTATTATTATTATTAGAATGCACGGAATGGAATGAGGGATGGTAACACATTCCATTCCTTGCATCACAATGAGCCCGACCTCCGATTTCGACCTCTACCATTCTCCACTGGCGCGCACACACACAGACACACACACACACACACAGTGATCTATTTGCATTCTCTTAGCAAACAGCAGATAGCATTTATGGCATGAGAAATATTGAGGTCACTGTATTGCTTCTCTTTCCCTGGGAGAGGATGGCTATCACAGAGCCCAGCCCTGCGCTGTGGTTGATACCAACCCCTCCTCGCTCTGAATGTCCTGAACATACTGAATACCCACAACCCTGATAGCTGATTACATAAGAAAATACACCACAGAAATGAGGATTGGGAGACTCTCTGGTGGTTTGTCATAGTCCGTGACCCACCCTTACCAGCAAACACACTTACCGTAATGCTGACAGTGAATTCAAGAGAATACGAATGCCGGTCATTTCAAGCATGTTAGCTATTCCCTACGGCCTGAGCTTCCTCTGAGATGACTAGGGAGCCCTGAATATCGCTATGAGTAGTGTCCTTCCTCATGAATTCGCAAGCATTCGATACTACCATGGCGCCATCTGTTGTTCGTTGCGGAGTACTGCCGGTGAAGCAATAGAGACTGTATTCAGCTGTAACCCCACCTGAAGCCTCTCGGGCATTCTTGTAATACTTCTAATACCACTCTATATTTATAGCCATAGCCCAGGCTTTCTGACCTTGCATTGGGGCTTACTAAATATCTAGGTGGGTGATCATGCTCAATAAAAGATGTGTGATGCTGTTGCATTATACATATTGTTGACTACTACCCTGCGAGTGTTGCTTTCTGACTGGACTCGATTGATTAAATGAATTAAAAATAAGAAATATGTTGTTTTTGTTGTTGTCGTCTTTGTCTCGTCCAGGAACGACTGGATCAATGTGGGCTTCTGTTACCCGCGAGGCACCACCTTCACAGTCATCTCCGACATCCACAACCGTCTGACCAAACAGACGCGCAAGACGGGTATATTTATGAGGACCACCCAGAGGGAGAAGATTAACCACTCCCACCTGGCCAGAGGTTACTTCTACTGGGAGGAAGACACAGGGTGAGGAGAGGAGAGGAGAGGAGGGGTGGTTCTTGGCGCTGTTTTGCTTGTTATTATGTTTGTTAAAACATTCGAAAATAGAACGAATTTGAATTCAGAGAGATGTTGTGATGACAGCGATGACACTCCAGGTGTTGCAATCTTTAATTGAAGCGTCGAATTTAGAAGATGTGCTAATTACCGTGGTCTCGACATCTGCTCTCCCCCTCCCCCCTCCCCCCGCCTCCCTTCCTCCCCCACAACAACAAAAAAGCCTGCTGTTCCTGCGGGTGAAGGCCCACAATGACAAGGAGGAGTTTGCCTTCTGCTCAGAGAAAGGTTGTGAGAGAGTCAAGATCACTGCTGTTATACCCAAGGGCAGCCCGCCCAGCAACTGCATGGCACAGGCTTACCCCCAACATGCAGAGATGCCCATCGTGGACGTGCCTATGCCCAGGAAACTGCCCAACGCCAAACTGGTGAGGAGGCCGTTTCAAAATTATTCGTCATCACAATGAGCCCATCCTCTGATTTCTGCGGCATTGAACTGGAGAATCACAGTCAAACCAAATAGGGTTTGAGACACTGATTCCGCTAAACTGCCGCAGAGGTTTTGAGTTTTTTCAAAGCACAACAGTAAGGAGATTTCAAATTCTTGGCATCAAAGCCACACCCTTTACAATCCTTCTCTCTCTCCTCTCCCTCCCCCTCTCCCCCCCTCCCTCCCCACAGCACACGCCCGAGCACTTCCTGGAGGTGAGACTGGAGTCCTACAACACTCGCTTCTTCCACATCAAGGAGGACTTTGCTTACACAGAGGTGAGTGGTAAATACATAGATAGATAGACAGATAGATAGATAGATAGATAGACACTGTAGATACATAGTTTCATAGATACATTTGGGACCTTATATACAGTAGGTAAGGTTTAACATCCTCCAGTCGGAGGAGGAGTTGGACAGTGTTATTAATGCAGGCAGTAGCGCGCTCCTTAGTCCAATATAGTTGTAGTAGTCTGTTGCTAAAGGAGCTTTTCTGCTCTGCCACAGTGTCATGTAGGGGGATGGGAGGAATTGTCCATAATGGCCAGGAGTTTGGTGCTCACCCTGGGAGGCTACCTCCTCTACTGTGTCCAGGATGACACCGAGGGTGACAATGAGAACACAGCTTTCCTAATAAGCTTGTTCAGCCTCTTGGTTTCACCCTCCTCGGCGCTGCCCCCCCCCCCCCCCCCCCAGCATACCACCGCATACAGCACTGCACTGGCCACCACTGATTGGTAGAACATGTTCAGCAGAGTCCTGCACACGCCAAAAGACATGAGCCTTCTCAGGAAACAAAGCCGTCTCTGGCCGCCTCTTGTACAGGACGTCTGTGTTACCAGTCCAGTCCAGTTTATTGTCCGGGTGCACCCCCAGGTACTTAGCTCTGGACCACCTCCAAGTACCTCTCCCTGGATGGAAACAGGAGACAGGGGGACCCTAGTCCTCCTAAAGTCCACCACCATCTCCTTTGTCATGCCGATGTTGTGGTCCTGCTCACATCACTCAACAAAACTGTCCTGGAGTCGTCCGAGAACTTCTGCAGATGGAAAGGGTCTGTGTTGTGCCTGAAGTCCGAGGTATAGAGGGAGAAGAGAAACTGAGATAGAACTGTCCTCTGGGGGGCGCCAGGGCTGCTCACCACCGAGTCCGACACACATCCCTGCAGCCTTACAAACTATGGCCTGTTGGAAAGGTAGTCGGTAATCCAGGAAACAATGGGGGAGTCCACCTGCATCCTTATCCATTCATGTCATCATGGAGTGTGTCATCATGCCTGTGTATTCTATACTACACTACACTGTACTCAGTGTGCGAATTAAATCACGGTGTGCGGGGGAGCCCAGGGATTAAAGAAAAACAATTAAAAATCTCTTGACGGAAAAAAAAATTCAGGCCAAATCGGGGCCGTTGGCTTTCCGTGCGCAAAGCGCGCGTGCGATTTTCCGTTCTACGTTCTAATGCTTTGACTTTTCTTTCGAAAAATGTGAATACATTTCCGCGTTGTCGAAAATCAATGACACATCGCTAGTCAACTAACACGGCTTGTTTTATGAGCCTGCTAACAATGTAAAGTAGTGTTGTAGTTAACTAGGTAGCAGTCCAATCCATTACGTTGCAGTATTTTGGCTTGACTAGCAAGTTTGTGTTGTGATTCTCAACAACGTTGAAACGTAGTTTCACCCTTTTCCATATTTTTGAATAATAAATGTGTGTACTGACGATGTAGGGCAGCCTAACTTATTCTAATAATTATTTAACATAGTTTTATTGTGATAATTATTCCCCCCTCCTCCCAGACTTACAAGGTCACATTATTATTGGATTGGTTGTTTGCGTGCCGGGTGAAGTTAGCTAAACATTTAACCTGCTAGCAAGAGAAACATCATGTCACTCTCCAAAGGTCTAAAGAGGAAAGTTGACGGTGGAAACAGGGCATTTAGGAATGGACAGTGAACTATACGTTCATCCTACCTGGTTTCATCAATGCAAAGCCGTTGTGAGACTCACATTTTCCGTGCTCACAATGAATGTTCCCTTCCACCTATAAGTCGTCCTTTTCGTCAATGAATGTGATAAAGACGCACTGACTAGAGGAATCGATTGGTGCATAAAAACCTTGAGAACTGCCGGATTAAAGTGACGTCCATAATAATAATAAATAATAATAATACATTAGACTTATAGCGCTTTTCTAGACACTCAAAGACGTCCATATCACCAGATAGCCAACAAATAGTGACCGATGGGAGATGCCAGTTTTCTCATTAAGTGAGATTTAATAGCCTAATATTATTTTTTCTATTTTTAATGAATGGCTCATTGTAATTATTATCCCTGGTAATGTAGCGTGTTTGCTCTGTCGTTTCAGGAGCATATAGGCTAAGCGGATTCAGCTTTCTTTTTTTTTTTGCGCCGATTTAGTTGTCAATGTTTTTCATAAAATTAAACTGCATTTGCTTTGTTACTGTTCACATGTGTGGTGCAGTCAAATTCACATAGCCTATAAGTAAACATTAAGTTTGAATTATTTACTGAGCTGGCGTTAGTTTTTTTAAACCACACACCGCATGTCGGCTATTTCAGCAGCACGCACCATGTCCACCTACTTATCACTATGAGGGGTTCAGCGTCAGTGCACCCCGCTCTGTTACCTTCGCATAGTTGTAGCCAATAAAGGCCTATATGTAGGCAATATTCATAGCTTTCATGTGACGTCACAGCATAGTGGAAACGCCCACCTGACGGGCAAAGGCACTTTTTGCGGGCAAAACCCACTTTTTGCGGGTTAATAACTTTGATTTCCCGTGGGTTAGGAAAATAATTCCAACGTGTCCGGATAGAGTAGAAGACAGGGAATCCAACACTATTTGAATGGAGTCGATCCTCCACTCCTATCACCGTGGACACAGCAATTCACACAGCAATTCACACAGCGAATTCCCGGATATAAATATTCCCTCGCCTCGCTGACAGCGGGAGTTGGGAGTTTCGTCCAGCAGCCGGTGAACGACCGGTTGATCGAGTTTCATATTAAAAGTATATCTTCTCGGGGTGTCAGCGCGGTGGTTAAGGGCTCAAACTGACCGTATACTGATGGTGAATTTAGCAATAATAGTCTTATGTTTGTACCACCTCCATAACCGGTGTTATTCACGGGAAAAGCCGGTCAAGGAGGCACCCTTTGCAGGTCAATAACTTTGATTCTCCGGGGGTTAGGAAAATAATTCCAACGTGTCCGGATAGAGTAGAAGACAGGGAATCCAACACTATTTGAATGGTGTCAATCCTCCACTCCTATCACCGTCGTGTATCTTGATAGTTCTTCATGAGTGAGGTGGTCTAAATAGTAGGCAGCCATGTTGAGCGATGTTGCTATGATACTTTTTGCCCGTCAGTTTGGTGGTTGCTAGGGAAGAAACCACGTGACTGAAAGCTATGAATAGGCTATTATATATCATTTATATACCTAATACCAACATCAAAATAGATTGTATGCCTCTACAAATCATATTACACCAGGTAAAATCCGTCACAACTTGGAATAAATCCATCGCAATTTGGAATATTTTAGAGCTCCCCCAAAATTTCACAAACCATGTTTCCAGGGGAGCTCATGTCACCACTAGGGGAGCTATAGCTCCCCGAGCTCCCCCTTATTTCGCACCCTGACTGTACTAGATATATCCTCACCTTTCTCTCAGTGTCTCTCCCAGCCCTGATACTGTCTGTTTTAGCTGCCCTCAGACTCCAATGGTTCTGAACTGTATAACCTTTATCAAATGAAATGTAATGAGATTGAAAGTTGAATATGATTCCACCTCACAACTCATTTCAGTACCGTAGTACAGTGATGCTAGTGTGGACAATGTGGAAACTCTAACCAATAATTCTAACTATGCTCTGTCACAGCAGAGGAAGCTGACTGAACTATGCTCTGATTGGCCGGTTGTTTCTGATTGGCAGGTGAACGGGAAGAAGATGTACCAACCCGACGACGGCGTTCAGCTGACCGTGATTGACGGGGATGATGGGAAAGTGGTGGACAGCAAAGGCTTCAGGAATGCCATCCTACTGGGCATCCCCGCCCAGATAGACAGCTACGTGGCTGGGCTTAAAGAGGGGTGAGGAAGGACACACACACATGTACTCACACACACACACACGTACACACACACACGCACACACATGCACGTACACACACACACACACACACACACACACACACACACACACATGCACGTACACACACACACAGTGTACATTTCAGTATGTATTTCCCATAGGAGGCCCTTTCACCAGCCTTATTAGAGCCTAGAAGCTTGGCAGGCAAGGTGACCAGCTGATGCACTAGGTTCATTAGAGTATGGAAAGTGACTGAGGTGAGCTCTATTAACTCTCTCTCTCTCTGCATGCAGCTCCATTGTCATCATGACGTCTAAAGGACGTCTGGTCACCAGAGGACCCTGGACTAAAGTACTGGAGCGGCTTGGAATAGACAAGAGCATCAAGTTGAAAGGTAAGTATCTGAACACCTGTCCACGAAGAGAATTCTCTGGTTATTGGACATCAATGATTGAATAAATGAATGGGAGCCTACCGGTACATAATAATGTCACATCCAACGTTTTGATTTCTGTGAGTGACTTGTGTGACAGCAGCTGGTGAAAGCGGACGAATATGTGACAGCAGCTGGTGAAAGCGGCAACAAGTCGGCAACCAATCGGCAACCAATCAAAATGTTCTGACTTTTATTGTGAAAGATTTAAATAAATGCAATGATGCACTCACTCGTCAAGCCAAAATATTGCAATGCAATGGATTCGGTGAATAATCCCCACTCCTCTACACTAACTAGGTAGTAGTTTGAAGTATTTTGGCTTGACTAGCGAGCACATCATTGATTTTCAACAACGTTCACATTTCTTTACATTTTTCAGAATAAAAGTCAGAACATTTGATCGGTTGCCAACTTGTTCCCTCTTTCACCAGCTGCTTTCACATAATATTATTTTCTAGAAATGTTTTCAAACAACAAACAGTAGAGGTCACTGTTGTGAGTTAGGAATGCTAGCCTTTGTGTGAAACAAGTCCAGAGAAACTGACTCAGAATTCTGCTGAAGTCGGAGTGTCAGAGTCATTCTGGCCCTGGGGGCACTTTAGTCTTCTGCCTGTTCTGGGGGGATCATGCGCCCCACGTCATGAAAACACGTGACATATTCTACAATTATTTATATTTGTATTATCAAGATGGGAGGATGGGAACACAACACAGCGCTTGCCTCCCTTTGTAGGTACTGGACGTGTGTGATTTTATTAAATTACTTGATTAAACTAATGTTTTAATCAAAACCTTTTTTAAAATCTTTAAACACAGGTTGTAGGTGATTTCAGTCTTTCTATTTTGTATTCAAGTAGGTAAGTTTAATGTAAAAGTACGCGTAATCAAACAAAATAATGCATTTGACTTATCTGGTGCGCTAGCAAAATTAGTATAGCCAGTGTTTCACATGAACTATCTCAGTTGGTTTGAATTCATGCTGATTCATAAGACATCTTTGCCTAATTTGTAGGCTGGTTCAGATGTAAGAATGACTCAGCAATTTCACAGTGAATAAGCAGACATTCCACAGTCGACCCTGCCTCCCGTATAGGCATGCCACATGTGTATGAGAGGGGGAAAAAGTGTGTATGAGTGTGTGTGTGTGTGTGTGTGTGTGTGTGTGTGTATGTGTGAGAGTGTGTGTCAGCCAATACTGAGACACATGCCAGAGCAGCGGGGTCCTTCCTCTCGCCCCTCCCTCTTTCTCTTTCTCTCTCTCCGTCATCTTTAGAAGGCATAACTAAAGCACTGGTATGTATTGTAACCCAAAAAGAATCAATTTGGATACACTTTACATTCTAATATTACACTTTGGGGAACGGATTCTAGACATACATAACAGAGCAGGCTACAGGGACATTTGTCTGACCGTGGGCTGTGATATGTGAAACAAATGTATGATCTATTTGTGCAAATGGGATTCCTGGGTGGAGTCCTATGGTATGTACTGCTCTCTGGAGGAGGAGGAGGAATGCCAGCTAGTTCTCTCTCTCGCTCTCTTTCTCTTACTGTCTCTGTCTCTGTCTCTCTCCCTCTCTCCCTCCCCAACACTGACTGAATGTGTTGTGTGCCTCTTTCTCTCTGTACAGATAAGGTGACATTGGTGGGCTTCCGGGGGGGTTTCCAGCCTGACTGGGTGCGTGTAGAGGTGGACGAGGACAGAGCTAAGATCCACCAGGTCCTCCCCATCCCTGTGGTCAGGAAGATGAAGCTATGAGGACCAGGTGGAGTTGGGTGGTGGGACAGCTGAGAGACTACATCCCCCCCTTATCACGCAAACACACGCACACTGCCAGCACTGTGGAATAAGTACAGGTTGCCTCTCACCACTGGTCCAGGGTCAGATGTTCTCTACCCCCATCCAATGGTTAACGTTAGGTTCGGTTGGAAGGGTAATCTGACCCTAGATCTGTAGTTTGTGGGACTTCTACTCTGAGCTAGCAGCACTGCCCTAATGAACTGTGTCTGTGTGAGGCCCACGGAACTAGCCTTCAGAGGAGGAGGGACTATTAAGCTCGGGCCAGCCAATCAAAAGCATGCGTTTGTGTCACCTAGCAACCTTCCCATGCAGGTATCTGTGTACGTGACAGTGTGGATGTGAGTGATTCAACTGTACTGTTTGTTTGATAAATACTTGACTTAAAAAAAAAAGCAAAAGCGAGAAATGAGAAAAAAACACTAACAAAGAGACAAACATTCCTTGTTTTTCATCCTCCCAAGCGGTGTTGATCTACTCAGTTTCATTCCAGCGGAGGCGTGACCCTTGTGCTTTGAGGCGTCGACCTCTCCGACTTGATATTGTGATGTCTTGTTTCATATAACTGTTTCATAGCAGTGTTTGTGGTCCCACCTGTCTGTGTTTTTATGTGTACCAGCAAGAATCCCCCAAAATGAAAAAAGCTTCCTGGCAATGTTGAAAATGATGTACAGAGCTATTCGGACACTTTTAAAGTGCAATCTTGATCATAGAAAATACCCCCAAAAGAAAAATATGGATAACACTTTATTTGAACTGTATGTCAGTTCAAACAGCATCAGAAATGACATGACATCACGATCTCAGTAGACGTCACTGAAAGCCAAGTAACAGGGATGAGTGTCATTTTACCTGCATTAAAAACAGCGAGGGTCCGCATCATGACATCATGCTGACAGTTAGCCCACTTAGGCGAACACAGCTAGCTGTAGACAAAGCATTAAGACACCTGTTATGACTTGTCATAAAAGGTGCATTAGTGTTATACGCAGTAACGTAACAGATGTCATGTTAATGACAACATTATGATGTTGTTATGACATACAATAAAAAAAATAAAGTGTAACTAAAGTATGTTTTAGTTTTACTAACCTTGAATAAAGAATTGGCACCTTTTTTCTTAAAATCTGGCAAGAATCAGGAAACGTTCCGTTTTGCCGAAATAGCTGGTCTTTTTTCGGAGGTCGTAGCTGTTAGTGTTTTGTATGTTTAATGTGTTTTTAAGATTCCACAGATTGATAACAGAGATATATTTTATACTTATTTATTGTACAGACACAATTGAACAAATTCTAGAAGGGACATCTTTTGAGTTGTAATGTATTTACTGTCCTATACCGTATGTAAGAAACAATTATAGCATTTCAAAAGAATTATACTGTAGACACACTGCATAATAGCATATGACCCATGATAAGTTGTTTTAGCTGTACAGTACAACCATGGATGTTATGTATACGTGACTTGGGCTTGTAGAGTGATGAATCCAATGACTTTGAACCCGAAGAATTTTGTACAGAAATAAATAAACAGTGAACAATTAACTGAGCTCAGCTCTTTTCACTCAGTGAGTATTTCTCTGCCTTTACCAACCCCAATAAAGATATTCTGCACTGAACTTGTGACTATGGTTTCATACACAACTTTTTTGCCTTAAGTAAGCTTATTTATATGATAATAACTCATAGTAGTTCTATTAGAGAAGTTACAGTAATGGGATGTTGAAGCAAAGGCTATATCGGTCTTTTTCCCACTAGTTCCCATGAACTAAGGACATGTAGTTGCTAGTGTGTGTGTATATCGGGTCTAGTGTATAACACTGCAATAATGTAGTAATAATAATGCGTAATCAATAACACTATAATATTATAATGAAAATGCATTCATAACACCATAATATTGTGGTGTTAATGCATTAATTAATACATTAACACTACAGTATTAGTGTTATTGATGCATTATCGCTGCAATATTATAGTGTTATTAATGCATTATCATCACAATATTATAGTGTTATTGATTACACATTATTATTACTACATTATTGCCATGTTATACACTATAATTCTGTAGTGATAATGTATTAATAACACTATAATATTGTGGTGATAATGTATTAACACTATATATATTTCATTCAAAAAAAAAATTGTAGGCTCAGTTTTCTGTTCTTAGCTGACAGGAGTGGCACCCGGTGTGGTCTTCTGCAAACTGGTTTCAATCCAGGTCACAAATCCATTATCTAAAACACCCACACATGCACACACAAGATGCAAATGTGACTGCAATAATTCAAATAGGATTACATATTGCTTTACAAACATAACTATGTTTTCAATCACCCAAAGGTAAGCAGTAAAGCAATAGGTGATGATTAATGTATTGATTTGACCTGAGGGGCATACACCCCTATCAAGGGAGGCTAGTGGAAGTAGAAATCAGTGGACGGGCTCATTGAAATGCACGGTATGGAATGAGGACACTCAGCAGCCCTCTGATTGGACGGGATTGGAATGATGAATGAGGGAATAGATTGGCCAATTGACGACAACTGGATGTAGAATGACGGAGGAGAACACAGAAGGGAAGGACACACAACAAGGACACATGTGGACGTAACAGTGTCTGATACCATTGCATGCATCCTCCAATTTCTACCTCCATCAGCCTCCCCTGACTGACAGTATACCCATGTCTCTGATGTGGCTATTGTCTGACAGACATATTCCCATGCCATCTCCCCTAGATAGGGTGCAGGGGAGCAAACTGGTGATGGCCCAAAAAGGTGACTTTTTTTTTGCCTGAAAACTAAGAAAATTATCATGATCCCGACCTTAATACCTGCATAATTACTTTGAAAACAGTTTACTGTGACTGTGTTATCCACGCTGTCTGGAATTATACCTAGCTGCCTGAAGCTAAAAGTTATTTCAACAGCGGTGGAGTTTAGCAGACAGGAAGATTACCATAGTTAGCTTGCGCATCATGTGACTTAGACATCATGTGACTTAGACCCCCCCCCCAAAAAAAAGAAAAAAAAGAAAGAATTGTTTGCAGATCTGTTTAGCAGAAAAGTGACGGGTTTGCAGCCCTGAGGTGATAAACTGAGAGACCCCTTTGTTTGGGTTTTTATCTCAAACCGACCCACATTGTGAGGAGATGCTTGTTGGGTTTTGATGGAAGCGTCCTGTGACTCGCACTTCCTCGGTTCAGACTCAACAAAAGCATTCCCTCCTGTCCTCCTGCTTTAAGAGAAACACACGTCAAGCTGGATCTCAGAAACATCACAACATGGATCACCAAAAACACAGTGAGAGGTCTGCAGGGACATACCGTTGTTTCCATTACATTTGTTCATGTCTGCTTACTTCCAAGCTGAATTTGTTCTCTCTCTCACACACACACACACACACACACACACACACACACACACACACACACACACGTCATCACCCTTTCTGGTAAATGGCAGCCACAACAGAAAAGAAGTGTGAGAGAAGCAGAGGACGGAGGGAGATTCTAAATCAGCAGGATTAGACTGGCTCCAAGATCACACACACACACACACACACACACACACACACACACACACACACACACACACACACACACACACACACACACATACACGCTTTTTACTGAAGGGTCTATCTTCCATCACATCATTAATTTGTGCAGGCATAACAGAGCTCTAGGCTTTTTGGAGTCTGAGGAACAAAGACATGTCAAGGGAGTTCTTTAGGGCCAAAGAGGGCTAAATTCTCTTCAGATTTAAATCCAATTAAACATGCACTTAATTTCCTGGTGATAACACTTTAGGCAAAAAGACCTTGAATCAAAGAACAACAACAGTACAGGCCTGGCAGAGAATATACTCAGCATCTTGTGGGGTCAATAGGTCGCAGACAATTATTGCATGCAAAGGATTGTTGACCAAATACTGAACATGAGTACTTTATTTGGACATTATGGGGCCCTGAACTGATGGACTATGTTTAATAAATGGTATACTTTCTAAATGGTTAAGCCAATATGAAAAAACTATCAAACATTGAATTAAAGCTGAGGAATTTGCAGCCAGCGAAATGTTGGTAATGTTATCATTGGTGTCCTGTCCATGTTCACAGTTAGTTTGTAAAGACTTTTAACGGACCGTTTGTAAATAAACTGATTTCAGAGCGCTCTATGACGTTGAAACCAGAGCAGATTTCCAGAGTGTATTTACGAATGCAACCTAAAATTGGCGAAGGAAGTCATTGCTAAATGCCATGGTTGTGGCTTGATTGGTACTCTAGCCAGTATTCTTCAACTCACATCTACGTGTAAAAAAAACAGATAATTATCATGTTTATACATGGAATGAGTTAACATTCATTTGAATGAATTTTAAAAGATGAAAATGGCAACTTCAGTAACGAGTAACTGTCAACATCACCAACACAAAGCTAGCTAACGTCAACGTTCATGTTAATGCAAAATGATGGTAATGTTATTGTTGGTGTCCGCCATATTTACAGTTAGTTTGTTAAGACTTTTAACTGACTGTTCTGACTAGTGATCATTACAATTTCTACTACAATATTTATTTTCAAAGAATTATTTTTCCCCACATAACTGAAAAAAAATTGTTTATTTGTAATTCAGTGAAAACCAATGTACAATGTGTAATAGACAATATCATATCAATCAATATCATTGGAGGTATGCACAATCATTCTAATGCTACCATCAGTACCGTTTATGGCAGATCTTTTGGCAAATAAGAAAAACAGTGGACAATTCATAAATTGAACAATTTGAACAATTCCTAAGAAAAATACTGAAAGTGTATAATATAGCCAAATGGTTTGACAACGACAAAAAAGCAATTTTGCAGGACCAATTTTTAAACAATAAAAAAACTATTCAGGCAAATCACATTTTCTGACGTACGCCAAGCACTGTAAGACAGTCATCAACATTACTACTACAGCACCAAATAACATGTTGACCTTCGACCTCGCGACAGCAGTGTCAAAGGCACACCTGTGAAAAGCCCAAGAGTTCAACACCTGCTCACAGGTCAGGGCTATTGACCCTGACTTTTACAGGTTTTTACTGTTCAGTGACACAAAACTGAACGTCTCCCTCCTCTCCCCTTTCCACTGTGGTGTTTGCAGATTTGTTAGAATAAGATAGGTGAAAGCAACATGGCAGAAGCTCCACTGAGCCTGATTAGAAAGCCACCATTTTTTAAATTACACCTATCCCATTCCTTCAGATCTGCAAACACAGGTGAGGTAGTGGCTACCACAGATTGTTTCTGGAACTGGGCCTTTGATGGTTCTGACAAACCCACTTCTCTCACTCCAACTGCACCATTACCTAATCACAGCTCCTGCTTGGTCTTGCTGGCTCTGTTGCCCTCCAGGTCTGGTTTCCTGCCATCTGTCTTCTTCTTGCCCTTCTTCTTCTTCGCGTTCACTTGGTTCTGGTCCTTTGCGTTGCCCTCGTCTTTCTTGCCAGCCTTCCCAGGGAACACCTGGCCCTCCACGGTGACGTCAGCGCAGCGGTCCTGGGCGATCAGGAAGTCTTTGACCTCCCAGGCGTAGCTGCCATCACGCAGCATGAAGATGGCCCGGTTAGACCCCACCACAAACCTGGAGAGAGAGGAACACCAGGGGCCTAAAGTGTAGTCAAGGTTTCACCCAACACTCATAGTGAAACCCTCTCGACACCAGCGCAACTCTATAATACAAGTTATACAACAGTTAGTTCCGACCAAGTAATTTGATTGGAAAAGAGGCATTCCATGAGTGCCGATATACAGTATAACAGCACTGGGACTTTTAACTGTATCACTCCGCTGCACAGATGTTCTATTAAATGACCGTTAATACAAAGTAGCTAGCCTGTGGATGTTAGTGTTCAGGTTACTAGGCAACAGTCCAGTTGAATTTAAGTTGCGGAAACAATTTTTTGTTGAAATATAAAAAATAAAAGATTTAATAAACAAACAAATCATAATCGGTTGTCACTTATTACTGTTAACTAATAAATGGTGCTGTAGAACTGTTGTATAAAAGCAATATCACACTCGAGGTTGTGCTGTTATACTGAATATCAGGCCTGCGGCCTCGTACCTACGACCAAATCACAATATTCAGTATAACAGCACTCCCTCTCGTGTGATATTGCTTAATTAACCATGATACACGGGGACGGTCTCAATGCTGAGTATCATCATACAACCTTTTAGCAGCATATATATCCATGCATTAGGCTACTATTAATCTCATACCTTTGAATGTCATAGTTGGCATTGAAGAGGCTGCCCTGCCAGAGGCTTGTGATTTCCTCTGTCTCCTTCTCAGTGGGCTCTCCTGAGACACTGGCGAACACCATCAGGGTCTTTCCCTTCTTGGACATCTTCAGCAGATCCTCTGGTTTGGACGCGTCCACTTTGGAGAAGTCGATAGGCGGGGGGGACCTCTTGTGCTCTGGGAGATCACCCTCCTCAATGTCATCATCCTTCTGTGGAGCAGGGAAGGGGAGAGGCCAGGAACTCAGGGTTTTACTGTCAACATTGAATGAAATACAATTGCTAACGACATACCATGTACCACATATCCCCTACTTATGTAGGTCACATGGCTGACGTTTCCTTTTGAAACCACGACATGATGCATCTCAGTGCTGCTATTTACTGTATTTGCCCTAAAGTGTTTGGTGCAGTAAGACGTTTATGTTATTGACTTGTAGTTATTGCATGTCTTTCTGAATGCCACGTAGAGTTAGCTATATTACTACACATTGATAGTATGACCATGTTTTTAGCTAGCAACACAACTGCGTTGTTAGGTGTCAGGCGTATAATTGCAAACAATTCGTGTTTACATGGTTGCTTTCATTACTTCCTCATAAGATTCTGAAAGAAATAAAGCTAGAGCTGTTTAGCAGCTAAGCTAGCTAACTGAACAGGAAGCCGTTTCAAAACGTGATATTCACCTCCCATTCCTCCAGAAGCCTTGCCATGTCGGCGTCATTGTAATCCCGAATATCTTTTTTCTTCTTTGGTTTATTGTTTGTACTGTCAGCTGCTAAAATACAACATGTCAAATAGGCACAAAGCAGGAGCACGGTACATCTCCATCTGAAGTCAGACGCCATGCTTACAGATGGAGCTTGATGATTGGTTAAGAATTCATCAGAGCAGTCATACGTCATCTTCCTGTCATCAGAACGATCACGCCCCCCTTTTGGGTGGTGACTGACTGCTTAAAACTGCTTGCGCCTTATTGGAAAAGCTAGTGTCACCATGCATAACACCTGCTGCGTCGTATTTTGCACGGCAGACAATAAAAAAGAAAATCCCAGTTTACGATTTTCTTTACTTCCCCAAAGGACAGTAAAAGAAGAGATCTGTGGCTTCAGGCCATCCGCAGAGAGGATGACAATGGTAAACAGTGGGACCCTTCCAGTCAATATGTGTACGTCTGTGGCAAACACTTCATCACAGGTTAGTTACACACTTCCTCAAACTCGCAAACTCTCCTTGCTGAGGAACCTGGAGGCATCCCTCAACTCTAAAAATGCCCAGTACGCCAACCTGCTGGCTGACAACAGGAGACTGGAAAAGGACACCAGCGACCTGCAGACCCAGCTGGTCAGGGTAAGGCCCAGTCCAGGTCTCCCATAATGGCCTTAATGGATGTCTAGATGTTTTTTTTTTTTTTTTACATATTTAAAGATGAATTTTACCCTGTAATCCAGTGGATTTGTTGTTTTCATTGTTCAATAGTAGACACATTCGTAAAGAATCACGTTTTTAAAATGACCTCTGCGTTGAGACTGAAGGCCCTGATCAGTCCTGACATTCCAAATTGCCCATTTGAGTCAAGTCCCAAGATTACCCTCTCCCTCCCATGCATTACATTTACATTTAGGCATTTAGCAGACGCCTTATTCCAAAGCGACTTACAATGAATACATTTGACTTAGCAAGTGAATCATCAATCCACCGGTCATTGGTAGTCTCAGTGATATATTTCTAAAATGATTATATATAGACACTGGGGAACAGAGAAACAGTACAAGGGGGGCAATAGAAGTCATAGGGGACACAGTAAAGGGGAAAAGCGGGTGTCTCAGGAGACGCAGTGCTGAGGGGTAGTGGATGTCTCAGGAGGAGGACCCATGCGAGGACCTTCTGAACAGCGCTAGGGCTTAGAGCGTGCTGCTCTCTGTGGGAATCACTGGCATAGTGGAGCAGGGTCAGAGTGCCAAAACTCTTGTCTGACATATTTTCCTTTTTTTTAGGAACCAGAGCTGTGATGCAGCTACACTCAAAATGATGATAGTCTGAGACAGTAAGCATCATGGACTGACCAGAAATATACATGAAAATGGATTTTGCATAAACTTCCTCTTTTAAGTTAAGGGATGCAAACCTATGGCCTGATACTATACGGTATTTTGTGTGTTTGAATGGTCAGGTGTTTGAAGAGTTTATGTACGTGTGTGTGTGTGTGTGTGTGTGTGTGTGTGTATGAATGGTCAGGGGGGGTATTCCATCAACGTCGCTAAAGGAAAGTTGACAGCTTCTAACTAGCCCTCGTGGTTGCCCCCTTGTGTACTGTGCCAGGAAGTGCAGACAGTCCCTTACATCACCTGTCCTTTCCTCAATATTGTACTCAAACGCTCTCATAAAAGCATGATGTACTGGGTGCACTGAGATGTTGAAACATCATTCCTCATAATATGAGCCATCCCAAGCCTGGACGTCCGCTGCTGGACTATTTGAGATCCATCATCCTCAATAGTTTTCCTTTCATTTGGCTTAGCCGAATGAGACTTGTTGTTGTTGTTACTTTCAATAAACATTATTGTACACTGACAGTAGCAGGTTGAATTGCTTGTTTAAGCTAATTGTTATACTCGCTATTCACAACTGGTTTGTAACACCGGACCTTGTCGCCGGAAGATCTGTTCTGGATCTAACCACCATAGCGGGTAGGAAAGCTGGCTGTGTCTCAGAACTGTCTGTCTTTTGAACTTAGCTCAGGGCTGGCTAGATAGCTAACTAGCTCTCTACTCAATTCATCAAGTATTGTTATTGAAGCTAGTGTCGCTGTCCTAGTCTCTGTAATAAGGGAAAATATAGAATATTCCTGGTCCACATATGAAGCCTTCATTCAACCATACTGTTGTTTGCTAGCTGAAATGTGTTGAGGAGTTTTGGGCAGCTGGCGAACTGACTCCAAGAGCATAGCCCAATTCGGACTCATCTGATCTGATATTATCACAAGACTGCACCCTGTTATATGTTTGTAAAACGACTGATGACCACTATCATAAAATCTCAAGCACCAACATCAGCAATATATACACCCCAAGGGCACACCCCTGGAATGGTCCAGCCCACTAATTCATATTAGGACCCCAAAAGTCAGAGGGTAATGAGGCCTAAATCCCTGCTCACACATGAACACTCCCCCCTGGGGTGGATGCTCCTGTAGAGCAGCACAGTGCATGGGGTCAGTAGAGCTGCGGGGAGATCGGCCCAGTCGACAGAAACTGAGAGCCGTTTCCTCTCCGGCCTGCTCCACCCAATGGCACAGTGCCCCGTGCAGCTGTGTCTGAGACTGACAATGCACAACTTGTGGCCATAGCAGCCAGGCTGTGTGCTCCCCCCCCCCCCCCCCCCCCCCACACACACACAGTATCTATATTATACATAGCGTCCTGCATAAGTAATGGCACAGTGAAAGTATTTGTGTATTATATTGGTTTCACCATTCAGAAATTCCAACACTTTTTTTATTCATAGTCCCCCTTTTTAAGGTACTCAAACGTTTCTGACACCACGACAGGTGTTGTGCAGGCATACGAGAGCTGTTTCACTGCAAGGTGCAAACCATTAGTTATCATCAAAAAGGATGGTCTGGTTAAATTCTTTTTTTTTTAAACCTAAAAAGCCTGTTTTGAGCTTAAAGTTGCTGTACTGTAAAGCCCACTACTGTATATCTACGAATGCATCACATGAGTTACAATTCAACTAAAACTCATAGCACCCTGCTGTAGTCCAAACTGCATTGTACAACATGATCATTATAGGTTTACAAATCTCATAATCATTGATAATACAGTTGTAATACAACAGATTATATCCCTCCCTCTACATGCGGATTGGCTACCTCCCATTCCCAACTTACTCTCTGCCTTGTGTAAGTGGACAAGGACAGCGACGTCAGGATCATCAACTGAGAGGGAAGAGTCAGATTTCACCGCCCATGGTAAAGCTTGTGGTTCTAGGACAATTCAGACACCATCATGAGGCGGTAGGGTTTATAAATAAAACCCAACGCCCTCCATAAAGCCTGCTGTCCTTAAGAGTATATCTATAGAATAAGTCAATGATGCAAAGACTCATATAATATCATAATATCAGTATTGCAACATCAAGAATGAAACGTATTTTCCAATAGCCATGAACTGACATAGCCTATTGTTAAAAACAACAGTAATAATCTATGTTCTTATTCCTTTGATGTGATAGAGGCAGGTTATCATTAAGCTTGTTCTGTTTTGTATTGTCATATAGTGTATACCGCATTTGAATGAATGAATGAATGAATAAATGAATGAATGAATGAATGAATGAATGAATGAATGGTCTTTATTGTCATTGATATAGTACAGGTACCATACAACGAAATTTGGGAGGGGGGGCTCCCCTGGTGCTAGGAAAAAAAACTAAAAACAAGAAGGGAAAAGAGCTGGTTTACATAAATAAAGGCTATGTACACTATCCACTATACTATACTGTACAGATAAAACACTGTGCTGTACTCTATGCTATGCTATACCTATTCTAACATTTCCTATATCTGAACCTTATGTACCCGAGGGTTGTCATATTGCACATAGTGTTATTGCACATTTCAAGTAAATTCAGTGACCTCTCGATTGGTATGATGTCATATTGTAATACACAAAAATACAGAACCTCTCAGAGATTCGTGTGGTTTAGAAGAACATTACTGTATTACTGAATGTCCTGTGATAAATGAGGTCTACCTGTCACTGCGACCGTGTGCGTCGTGACGCGCGGAAACGTCAAACACGTAATTAAAAAACGGTCTTAAGAGTGTAAAGCAATAGGCGCCGCTCACGCATGTATTAGATCCAACAGCTGTGTTTCGAACCATGTGAACTGTGTAAAAAATAAGTTGTGGTTTAAGAGAAAGAACGATTTGGATCGTAATATCAGCTGCGTGCAAATATTTTTTTGGGGAAGCAAAATTTCGGAGAACCGAGGAGAGAAATGGAGGGCGGGCTGTCGGTCATTTTGGAGAACTGCGTTTTGGGTGTAACTTTGCCCTGACACCGGTAGTCGAATGCACCCACGTCGGGGCCTGGGGAAGGGATAGGCTCATGGCAGAGGGATCAGTCTGCCCGAAAACCCGGACCAACAAACTCACCAGGACATCTAGAAAGTACCCGGGACAACTGTAGAATCGCATTGGACTACTTGATATTACCGCTCTACGAGATCGGATCTGGTTTGACGCGCCAATTTGATCGTAAACACAATTTAAAGTGACATTATTCTATCAGAGGGAGCCGATCCCCTCTGTTCAAGTGCGACCACACCCTCCTCGCTTCCTGGTACTACATAAGATGTTGCGGGAGCGCATACCGCTTTCAGTTTGAAATCACGACCACTTTTTTTCTCCAGGGAAGTGTTTTGGTCAACTGTAAAAGTCATATATTATGCTGTTAGGTGGGGCAACATTTTAAACAAGGACACGACAGCAATGGATATCAAAACCGAAACCCGACGCAGGATATGCCGGAGAAGAAGTCATCCACGCCCCGCGTTTTGCTAAGGAGGGCGTATGGACAAAAGATATGCTGCCTCTGGAATCGAACCTGCCCAACGAACTAGTTTCTGTCCCGGGATTGTGTATGAAAAAGAAACGGTTGAAAGTCCAGGGAGGGCCAGTGCTGCAGTCGCCCTGTTGCTCGTTTGGAAGCGTTTATTTGGGGAGACTCATGGAATGATGTTGGTGGAAAGGCAGAGCGTCCCAGGAGTGGTCGTATGGAACTGCCCGGGTGGTGCCCTCTTTGTAACAGGCACGAGCCCTCTGTGTCCCGGTCAAACTAGGGTGGTCAAACTCTGTGGGATCTGTTCAGAGAACAATTCGGCGCAAGTCTGCATTTTTAAGTTGTATGATCTTGATAAAGTTTAACCCAAAAGGACACGTCTTAATATTTTAGCATATCCATTCAAATATTGGAAGTGATTGAAATCAAGAATATCGTTTATTTTTCTAGATACGTAAGTTTAGATGTTTTTGTTCAGTCTGCACTTTGCCTAAAAAAAGGCACCTTAGTGGCACTGCAGTTTTATGTGATTTTGAGCAATATAGCGTATTACAATAACCTGTGAATTGTTCTGTTTTGTAAACACTTGGGACTACAGTAGATATTACTAGATGATTGTTGAAGTCAGGGCATTTTATTTAACTTGTAAACATGAAAACAAATAAGTTATAAACACTGAGTAATTGATATTAAGGGATTCTCATGACATATTTTGATATTGAAAACGAATTTTAATTGAAGAGCAAGTGACAGCTTGAATTAGTTAATTTCATAGGTCATAGCTTGAATAGCTTACAACGTTTCTGAAAGAAGCAACACAACATATGTCAACCCACTATGTGAATATGGAGCTGAAACATCCTGGCATATACATTCTGTGTTGATCTTAGCAAATGTTTACTTTGAAAATACAATGTCCTGTACTTTTTCCTCAATCTAATATCTGTGTGTTCAGTGGATTACAAATACTCTGAAGGACTGTAAGGAAGACTGTCGGCCAGTTTAAACTCACGGTTTTATAAAGGGGCGTGGGGTGTTATATTTTCAAGTCGTAGAACATGTCATAATCTACACAATGGAGTGTGCCACGACGTAGAACTGTTTATAATCGAACCCCCCCCCAGAAGAGCAGCTTGACCACCCTACTATGGCTAGTAGTGGCTCTGGAAAGTCAGCCAGCGAGGGATCAACCAGCACACCAAGTGGCAGCTTGCAGCAGAGGAAGAAGCTCTCCGCCATCTGTGACACCTGCAAGAGCAAGATGCAGTTGGTGGCGGACCTTCTCCTGCTGTCCAGTGAGACCAGGCCAGTCATGACATTAGAGGGGGTGGCGGTGGCCGAGACCTTCGAGCAGTGCCGGGACACGGTCATCGCCCGTACTAAAGAGCTCTCCATCCTCACCCACGACATCCAGAGCCAACTCAACATGGGCCGCTTCACAGAGGTAGGAGACCGCCTGATGGAGATGGGGGACCTGGTGGTCTCGTTGACCGAGTTTTCGGCCCACGCCGCCTACCTGGCGGCCGTGGAGACCCCCGGCTCCCAGCCCTGTCTCACCGGGCTGGTGGACCGCTACAAGGTGACGCGCTGCAGGCACGAGGTGGAGCAGAGCTGCAGCTTGCTCCGAGTCACGGCCCTACCGGACTTCACCCGTGGGCTCCTTCTAGAATTCTCCCAGAACATCTCCAAGAACCTCAAGACCCTGACGGACGCGTCGGGGCTGGCCAGCGAGAGGTCCAACAACCGCTTCGCTAAAGAACAGTTCAAGTATAGTGTGAAGAGCATGAGCACGAGTGGCACAGCTCTCTTGGCGTGCGTTAAGGAGGTGAAGACCCAGCCTAGCGAGCTGGCTCGCAACCGCTGTGTCCTTTTTAGCGCGGCCCTGGTCCAGACGGTAAACGCTCTGGTGGGGTTCGCCACGGAGCCCCAGTTTCTCGGCCGAGCGGCAACTATCTCCCCCGAAGGTAAGGGAGTAATGACCGCGATTTTGGGGGGCGCCATGAGCGTGGTCTCGGCCTGCGTCCTCCTCACTCAGGGCCTCAGGGACGTATCCCAACATGCCGAGAGCAGCAACAAGATGGGAGACTACCGAGAGCGTTTGCGTGCGTTTGCGTGCGCGGTGTCGGATGGTTGCACGCTGCTCTCTCAGGCGCTCAGGGAACGATCGTCTCCCAGGGCCCTGCCGCCAGTCAACTCCCATCCTGTGAATTAGTTGGGGAAAGAAATAGAAATCAACCCATCGGGAAATGAATCAGCTCTCTCCTTGTTCTGGCATACCAAAGAGACTCACTCAGATTTCCCATCGGTTTAGGGTCATCAGGTTTAAGTGAGAGCAAAGGAAGGGTGTCTAATGGGTCTGGCTGTATGGATGACATGAGCAGGGTCTGGAGAGTTACACAGGAACAACCTGAATGTGGTTTAGGTCGTGCTGGATGTGACCTAAAACCTCACAAGTAACTGACAACTTAGGACTCTTCGCCCCAATCCATGGTCACTTGTTGGCCTTCTCTTTTTGTCTTTGCCAAAAATAACACCCAACAACCCAACAATGGTCTTAAAACCTGAAAAGTTTACCTCAGTTTTCAGCTATGGTGAAAACGACAGACGTGATGATGGATGTAGCTTCCCTTGTGTGACCTATGCCTGGGTAGAAGTACATGTGCTTTGTGAGAGTGGGAAGAGAGTGTCTCCATGCTTGTTTTTATTTTCAGTGTGTGAATTCTAAATGGGTAAAAGCTGCTGTGAGTGTGTGCCATAGGTTTTACACTATTTACCAGACTTACCATAGTATTTTTAATGTGTTTTGATCATGCATGTACCGGAGTATTTATTTCAACTATTAAAAAAAAAAAGAAAAAAAAAAAAGAAGTTCTTTCTCATATTTACTGGTCTCAGATTGACATCTTTGTGTAAGCATGCATCATTTGACATTACCTGAGCTGTGTGTTATGGTGTTATAATGATATAATAAGGATAATAATTAGTCTAATGCCAACCTAAACACCCTTCTCTCTTCCCTCCACTTTTCTTCTCATTTGAAAATGTCTTGGTGATTGACGTCTTACTAATAATTTTTTGATAGGGAATAATGAAAGGATGTGGAAATTAATCCACATACCCAGATGATGCCCATACATGGTCTGTTATAACGTAAAGGTGTTTTTGCTAGGACCATCAACAGAGGATGAGAATAAACAAACTAAACTAGATGTCCTTGCCCTGAAAGGAAATGAATGACTGGTCAGTAAAATGAGTCAGGTTACCATAGATAATCATATCACCCAGCAGCAGTACAGAGGTGCGAAGGCATCAAAGTACAGTATCTGATTCCTGGTGTTAGATATTGTTGCACAGTATAATCTACTGTACAACGATGGCAATAGACTATATAGTCATTTTACATTTCAGAATGCGAGAAATGGTCAGTTTATTTTCAGTTTTGTCTGATTGCGCTGCGGCAACTCAAGGTCTCCAGTTTGGGTTTGTTTCTTTATTCCCGGGCCCCATCCGTTTGAAGACGTGGTCCTCGGCCCAGTCTAGCCTGCCCCGACCCTGATCTGTTCCATTTGTTATCACAGCTCTGTGGTGAACCCTCCGAGGCCTCTAGCTCCATCCTCCTCGTGTGTTTGAAGTCTGAGAGCCCCTATCTCACCCACGCTACCCCGCACATGGAGCAGCATCCTCCATGCTACCCTGCCCTGCCCAGCCCAGCCAAGCCCTGGCCTGACCTGGCCTGCCCACACTCACTCACTCACTCCTCTCTCTGAGACAAAGCCTCCATAAGCCTGGCCTCTTAACTGACGATCAGCCCTCAAATCCTGCTTTAATGAAAGGTTATTATGTGGGGATGTCCTGCGTTCTGCATCATAGGATGCTCTGAATCCCCCGCTAACACTCTGACTTCTGACTGCAGGTCAGCCTGGAACATATGGTTGTGAGAGGTTTATAGAAGGGTGTTTTTAAGGGAACTCTTCTTTTCACACGCTACGATTTCTCACGCAGGTCTGAACTGCATAGCCCCGATCTTCATGCTACTCCTCGCTGATATCTAATCTGGTCATGTATATAGTCTTTTTCAAAGCATTCTAAAGCTAAAAAGTTCCCTCGCTGTACTGTCCAGCTGCCATTTCGAGCAGGCTTTCATCCCTTAGTGAACCTGTATCCTTCAGCCTTCCTGCCTGCGCTCGGTGAAGCCAAAACTGTTGGCCCACAACAGGAAACCAATAGTCCCTGCTATCAGGAGTCACTTCCTACACAGCGCAAAACGTCTGAGTCTTAATTTCGCGTGAGGCTTCGCCCATTTCCTGCTTCAGTAGGGGAGTGTGTGCCTATCCCAGTCCCCAGGAGCAACCGGCTCCCATCCTCATTGTGATGTCATCATTTGTCTTTAGGGAGCGGGAGCTCTCTCTGTTTCTGAGAATAGGCTAGGCCCAATATCCTGTTTCACAGCCTTACACACACACACACACACACACTAACCATTTACCTCAGTCTGAATACCGGGCACCTTTTCTTCTCCAAAGCAGTCATGCTAAGATTAGACATAACACTTTTTTGTTCTAAAACAGAACACACAAGTGTTGAGAGCAGTTGGAGAAGGGTGGTCCTACCAGGTGCGCGCATGAAGACACCACTTGGAATGATGGGTCACAATGGTATATTTATCGTTCCACCGTTAATGTAGCAACACCGTACTCTCTACAACGACCCCCGCACACCCGAACACAATAAGCATACAGGTGTGTGGTAACCAGACCCAGCAGCAGACAGCCAGCTGATCCCAGTGCATGCATTATTGATTGGTTTAGCCATGAACCATGGCGTTCATGGCAGCTGGATGTCTGTCCACGGTGGCTCACATTACCGGGAAAGTAACAGGAGAACCATTAGACGTGTCCCGTCTCAGATGACTTGGCAAATAGAATGCCAGCCGCCAACATACAGACATAGTTTGTATAGGCTTAGAACTACTGGGGGGGGGGGCTATCTTCGTACAGGGTCGAGCGTGAATAGAGATCTCGTTTCATCTTTGTTGTTGCGTTATTATAACCTTGTAGGGTCCTAAATGCTGACTGGGGACAAAGTCTGCGCCTGAGAGCACGTGACCAGGAGGAACCCTTCTCATAACCTCTCTCAGCATGAGAGCACCTCTCTGACAGGGGTTGTATTTGGTGTGGGCGGGGGTGGGGGGTGGTGGAAATTCGGCCTGTGTTCATTACATTGGGTCTGGCTCTCTTAATCACCCTGAGAGTGTGTGACCAGTGGACCAGAGCAGCGCCTAACTATCCCCTGGGTGTTTCCATGGCAGCCAGGCTCCGTGAGTGACAGCTAGGCCGTCAGAGACCTGATACCCATGGAGCCTGTCAAAATACACAGCTATTCTCACAGCTGCCCACACACACTGTACGCCCAATCTGCCATGGGGGAAATGACTAGGTTCACATGATGTATGCTTTGTGGACCCACCCCCTCCCTCTCTCTCTCTGGTCACTCTCAATCTGTTTCTCTCTCTGGTCACTCAATGTCTCTCTCTCTCTTTCTATGGTCACTCTGAATGTATTTTTCGACATGTCTTACATTTTCTGCCATACTTGTAAGGGTGATGTAATCTTACTACACACCTAGTAGGATCAAAAGTGGTTATCCCCTGGTTGGTTGAGGCCACAGGAAAACTGTCTGATGACACATATGTGTACTGTAGGCCTAGAGATTATCAGCATGATAACAGATATTTGGACTGTTACCTATGTAGGTGTTACCTATCATCTGTGTGGCCATAAATCAAAACGACCTCAATTGTGATGCATTTTATTTTATTTTTTTTACATTTTAGACATTTAGCAGGCGCCTTTATTCAAAGCGACCGAATAAAGACTTTATTCAAAGCGACTAACCCTAACCCTTAACAAATGTAAAGTAAGGGAATCATCTATACATCAGTCATCATAAGAAAAACAAATCTATGCTAAGACCAGAGGCCATTAGCAGTCACAATTCTAGAATAATTATTTTGTTCTATTATTATTATTATTAATTAATAATAATAATAATACATTTTTGTTTGTTTGTTTGTTTATTTATTTAGAGAAACTGTACTGGGGGTAAAGTGGACAGGCTTTATGCTGCTGCAGGTACAACATCACCTACTGATTGATGGACCCTGACCCTGTCCTGTTATTGCAGGTGATGGTGAGTTCAGAGTGAGGATTCCATTGTTGCTCTCCAACCCTGACATCTGCGCTTCGTGTTTAAGAGAGAACACCCTTGATTGGAGTTCACCAACAGAATGTGGAAACTTGGCTGTCACTCAAGTCCATTTTTAATTCCAGTCCAGTTCCACCCCTCCTAGGCCTGCGCTGAGGAGGCCGAGAGTCTGAAGCACATGTTTGAACTTTGACCCCTGCTTAACCAGGTCTGGCCTTTCTTGTTTCTCTACACTCACATGTGGGACAGTAGCCTCTTTGTGCTACTGCCCTCTCTCTTTCTCCCGCTCTCTCTCTTTCTCCCACTCTCTCCCTTTCTCTCTTTCTCTTTCTCGCCCTCGCCCTCGCCCTCTCTCTTTCTCGCCCTCCCTCTTTCTCGCCCTCCCTCTCTCTCTCTCTCTCTCTCTCTCTTCCTCTCTTCCTCACCCTCTCTCTCACACACACACACACACATCCAGTGTCAGCCGGCTGGTCAGACCTTTGAGCCACAATGGCTGGCGTCCGAGTGTTTGGAGAGGGTGCTCAAAGAACTCATTCTCTCTTAGACACACACTCTCACACACACTCTCTCTCTCACACACTGTCTCTCTCACACACTCAGGGCCCTTTCCCACCCTTTCCTGTGTCCTGTCCCCAACCGGGGCGACCCCACCCAGCCTGCTATTGTCTAACACAGGACCCACAGGAACACACACATACATCGACGCACTCGTGAGCCATTGTTTTAGATAGACGCTATACAGGTTGTAACAGAGCCAGCACCGCCTGTGGATCAGACAACAGAAATAACTCCCATGACAACACTAAATCTAACATCAGAATCTGTCAGACTATGGGAAACAGTGTGTGTGTGTGTGTGTGTGTGTGTGCGTGTGTGTGTGTGCGTGTGTGTGTATACTTGTGGTGTGCGTGTGTGTGTGTGTGTGTGTGTACACACGTGTGTGTCTAATGGGGTTTTCCACAGATATTAACAACATCCCCTGCTGTGTACAGAGGGCGAATGTTTTTTTAATTTATTTTGTATTCTAACTTCCTCATGTCTTCAGGCCAATTCTCTAGGTGAAGGGTGGGCGATACTGCAGTTAGCCGAGCGTAGAGTGTGGAGAGGCCACAGCACATTAGATTATTCCAACGTTATTTGAGCATTGTGTGCTTGTTTAACGTGGAACATCAAAGGGACAGAAAACAGACAAGAGACCCACAGACCAAATCCAGTCTGTGGGTCTCTTGTCTGTACATTTAATGTATACCGTTTATCTCCCCTATATATAAGTAAGTTAAAGATGTGAAGAGTTAAAGATGTGTTTTGAGTACTGGCTGCATATGGCTGTGCGTGTGTTTGTGTGTATTTGTGCGTGTGTGTATGTGTGTGTGTGTGTGTGTGTGTGTGTGTGTGTGTGTACACATGCATGTGTGTGTT
>NC_137679.1:33153769-33171269 GCF_963989245.1 Nansenia antarctica | reverse complement strand
TACGCACGCATGCACGAAGGCACACACACACACACATACACACACGCGCACACACACACACACAGGCCTTTCCTGAATACACAAATTACATAACACTGTGTGTGTTCAGGCTAAGACATCTTTAAAACACAAATAGCCAAGTGAATACAGGGGTGGATGGGCAAGGCTTCCTCTTTGGCTTCCACAAAGGGACAGATGACATTTTTGGCTTTAGAATGGGAGGCCATCATAGCCACAGACTGGATACATAGGCCATACAGCACATGGTTATCATTCCATACAAACATACAAACACTACAAATATGGCCATAATACATTATACTGAGGAAGAATTCTCCAAAGCTGCCAGAAATGATTCCAAATTAAGTATGCAAGTGGAATTCATTCAAATCAAACCAGGAACCACAGTATAAATGCATATGCCAAGTTTAGGGCCAGGTTTGACCTGTTCTGGTCATGTGGAGAGGAAAGACTCCTGGCCCAAAGCTATGATACCAGCCCAGTAGGGTTTAAGTTCCCATGTAAATACAGAACAACACACACTTTGTTTGCTTCTTTCTCAAAGTAGCCTTGCCCCGACCTCCTCTCTCTCTCTCTTTCCCTCTCTTTCTCTCTCTCTCTCTTTCCCTCCCTCTCTCCCTCTCTGTGAATCAGGTTCTGTTAGTCAGTAATGCCAACTCACCACAGCAGCTACGGGCAAAAAAATATATTTTCTGTGAGTGTACATTTACATTACATTTACATTTTTGGCATTTAGCAAACGCCTTTATCCAAAGCGACTTACAACAAATACATTTGACGTAAGTGTACCATCTATCCACCAGTCTTAGCAGGAAAAAGTAATCTATACTCTATATATGTCTTTGTGCTAGAAGAAGGATTTTTTTATTTTTATTAATTATTTTCTTTATTATGACACTGGGGAAACAGTATAGGGGGGTAGAAGACAGTTAAGGTGTAGCCTGAAGAGATGGGTCTTCAGTCTACGGTGGAAGATAGGGGGTGATTCTCCAGTTCTGACAGCAGTGGGAAGCCTGTTAGAGGTGGAAGAGCGGAGTGAACAGGCTGGTGTTTGGGGGCTGACCATTGCTTGCAGGTAGGCAGAGGTCTGATGGTGGAGGCGGGGAACCCGGCCAGGAGTGCGTTGCAGTAGTCAAGGCGGGAGATGACCAGTGACTGGACCAAGAGTTGAACTGCTTCTCTAGTGAGGAATGGACCTATCCTTCTGATGTTGTAGAGGAAGAATCTGCAGGAGCGTGCTGTTGCTGTGATGTTCGCCGCACAGGATAAGTGGTTGTCGGAGATCACTCCAAGGTCCATGGCTGTCAGGGAGGAGGTTACAGTAGAGTTTTCAACTGTGATGGAGAAGTCTTGGAGAGGGCAGGCTTTCCCAGGGAGGAAGAGCAGCTCAGTCTTGTTAAGGTTGAGCTTCAGGTGGTGGGCTGACATCCAAGCAGAGATGTCAGCAAGACACGCAGAGACACGTGTTGCCACATGTAGGTCAGAGGTGGGGGGGGGAAGACAGGAAGAGTTGAGTATTGTCTGCGGAGCTGTCGTATGAGAACTCATGTGAGGAAATTACTGAGCGAAGAGAATTGGTATAGAGGGAGAAGAGGACAGAACCCTGGGGGACACCAGTGGTGAGGGCTTGTGGAGAGGAAAGCGATCCTTTCCACGTCATCTGGTCAAGAGCAATGAGCCAGGTAGGAAGCAAACCAGGAGAGTACAGAGCCAGAGATGCCCAGTTCTGAGAGGGTGGAGAGAAGGATTCTCACACACACACACACACTCCCTCTCTCTCTCTCTCTCTCCCTCCCTGTGTGTCTCTCTTTCAATTCAGTATTCAACTACAAGACCGATTCTTAAGATTTTCACTCTCTGCTCTGCTCTCTCTACCCGTCTCTTTCCCTCTCTCCTCTTCCATCCACCCCAACACTGTTACTGCTGTGTCCCATGACATCAATAGAGTCAGTGTCAGGGGAGGAAAGTCAGAGTCACTCTGTATGTAGTGCTGCCATTACTGGCAGTCAGAAGTACAAGTTTCTCCCTCAACTCCATTAAACAAGTGACCTTATACACATGGATTACATAAAACACATCTATAAATACCCACAGTCAGTCACCAACCCTGGACCTGGCTAATGCCTAATAGGCATCATATGCTGGAGATCAAACAAGACATGAGAGCAGGGATATAGTAGACACCTTTACAAAGTAGGTTTCTGCTCTAGCAATTACCTGGCTGACCTAGAAATGATCGGCAAATATTGGGAAAGCCATTAATAATGACTTCGACATTGAACTAATACTGTACCTTGTTTAGGTAGAAGGAAAGTCAACACTCCTCAGGGGCAAGTTAACCTGTGTGTGTGTGTGTGTTCTCTATGGTACCCTAGTCTTCAGGGCTGGCATGGAGCTGAGCACTGATGAGGGAGAGAGAGAGAGAGAGAGAGAGAGAGGAGAGAGAGAGAGAGAGAGAGAGAGAGAGAGAGAGAGAGAGAGAGAGAGAGAGAGAGAGAGAGAGAGAGAGAGAGAGAGAGAGAGAGAGAGAGAGAGAGAGAGAGAGAGAGAGAGAGAGAGAGAGAGAGAGAGAGAGAGAGAGAGAGAGAGAGAGAGAGAGAGAGAGAGAGAGAGAGAGAGAGAGAGAGAGAGAGAGAGAGAGAGAGAGAGAGAGAGAGAGAGAGAGAGAGAGAGAGAGAGAGAGAGAGAGAGAGAGAGAGAGAGAGAGAGAGAGAGAGAGAGAGAGAGAGAGAGAGAGAGAGAGAGAGAGTCTACAGCCCCAGTTCCATGTCTCTGTTTCCTGTCTATCTGGCCAATAGAACCATCTCACTAATGGGAGTGTGTGCTTCTGGCTGCTCCATTATCAATGCTACCGATTCACCTCCAAAAGCCCTGGTTGAGTGTCTAAAAACAACTAAAAGCATTTCTGCGATACAGACTTGAACTGTAAAGTATGTACAGTATCCAGATGAACGATGCTGTTACATTTCACACAAGCCTGTTGCATTATTCACTGCACAGAGAAGTATTTGTGAGTATTTGATGTCCCACTCGTTCCTGTTGAGGTCTGGCTCCTGGTAAGTCAGTGGTGCTGGTGTTGGGCAATTGGACACAGACAGAGCCAGCCCTTAGATATGCGGTTGGGTCTGGGTCTGTGGTGCCGCTCAGGAACACCTCCATGTTCAGTGTCAGATGAGAGTTGTCAGTCAGTGGGTCTATGCCTCCCTGGACGTGCCAATCTGTCTGTTTCTCTCATTGCTGCAGTAGCAAATACACCACACATCGTGTGTTGGACCAGCACTAATTAGTCAGTAAACACTTGATATACATTATACAGTACTGACAGCCACGGCTATTGGCAACACAACAACAACAACAACAACCTCACATAACCAGAGGGATTGCAACCACCACTACCCCCTCTATAGTTTCTCTACTATGAATTTAAAAAAGAAAAATTGTAGCTGCCAATGGCCCCTGGATTTGGCATAGATGACTATTTCTTGATGATGACTGATGGATAGACAATTCACTTACTTAGACAAATGTGTTTGTTGTAAGTCACTTTGGATCTGGCGTCTGCTAAAAATGTAAATGTTAAAGTTGAGCAAGGCACTTAACCCCTAATTGTTCCAGGGGTGCTGAACTACGGCTTACCTTACATCAATAAATAACACATTCCTAACAATCTAGTTGTATATGGAAAATAAAGCATTGATTGCTTGATTGACATGCCATAGGACATGCCTTAGGAATAATGTGTTGTTTATGGAGAGAGAGAGCTTGGAGGTTTGGTTGGCCTATGAGCTACTGTACTGTACTGTACTGTACTAAGTGTTTCTATCCTGAGAGTGAGAGAGAGCAGGGAGGGCCATTTAAAATGACATCTATAATGCATATGATATGAAGGTCATGCTATAGAGCTCCTTCTAATGCTAGAGCAGTCAGGAGACCTCCATCATAGTGTGACCACTTTGATGTGTCTATCCATTCATACTCCAACTGTGCTACGTTTGCTACAGAACTACTATATTACTACAAATACTGCTACTGCTACAGCTACTGCTACTACTACTACTGCTGCTGCTGTTACTGCTACACTTACAGCTACTACTGCTGCTACTACTATCAATCAATCAATCAATCAATCAATCAATCAAACTTTATTTATATAGCATTCATGTCATGCATTGAATGCAACTCCAAGTGCTGAACATAAAAACAATAGTAAATAAAATACAATACAATAAAACAAGTGGTAGGAGATACGAAATAGATCTAATAAATATGACACATTAAAACCAGGAATAAAACAAGAAATAGGAGTTAAGAAATACAAGTAAAAGTGCAAGATTGAGATAAACACTAGATGAAAGCCAAGCTAAAAAGGTGTGTTTTAAGCTTTCTTTTAAAGATATCCACACTCTCTGCCACCCTCAAGTCCTCCGGCAAGCCGTTCCAAAGTCTGGGGCCATAGTGGCTAAAAGCTTTGTCCGGACCACTGGAGCAACCAAGAGCCCAGTACCAGAGGACCTGAGGGATCTAGTGGGTGCGTATTCTAAAACCATGTCCGACATGTAGTCGGGAGTGAGACTTTGCCAATTTAAGAATCTTAAGATCAATTCTACGACTTAAGCGGGGTACACACATAAGGAATTTCAAAATCTTAACAGAACTCTTATCTGAGACAGACCCCACACATGAAGAAACAAAATCTTGGATTTGAACAGCCTTGATCGTGTTGTGTGTGGTGTGCGCCAATTTCCCAATTTCAGCACCCCACAGACATAAAGAGTTTCGTTAAGACAGACTCCAAACTCTCTAGTCTCGTTCCCCACGCTTCTTGATTGGCGAGCAGGGTTGCCAGATGGGAATGACATTTTCCACCCTAACCACAGTCTAAAACCGCTAATTTCACCAAACAATCTGGCAACCCTATGGTTTCTGGTCGGAAGTATTGAACGCATTTTACATTTACGATTGCCGGCCACGCCCATTTTCCGAGCAGGTTGCCGGGAGAGTTGATTGCACAATTGAAGAGAAGTGACTCTTAACACACCTCACACCACAGGATTCTGTTATAGGAAAATGTTAAGATCCATCTGATAACCGGGCGTTTTCTGTTGTTTTCAGACATCCGAAAATCGGGCCAAAACCGGCCAAAAAATCCTTATGTGTGTACCCCGCATAAGAGGTAGCCGGAGCAGAGATTTTAAAACAGGTGTAATGTGTGATCTCCTTCTGGTCCTGGTTAAAACACCAGCAGTTGAATATTGTACAAGCTGGAGTTGATCTATGGCTTTTTTAGGTAGACCACAGAGGAGAGCATTGCAATAGTCCTGCCTGCTACTGATAAAGGCGTGCACTGGTGTCTCAGTATTGGCCTGGGAGAGAAAAGGATGCACTCTGGCAATATTTTTTAAGTGGTAGAACGCAGATTTGGTTACATTACTGTTGCTGCTATTGTAACCCCTCACAATCCCACAATCTAGACAATGTCAAACTCGTAAGCAGCGAGCTTTGCAACCCACCGTTGCTCGACAGCGTCCAGCTTGGGCTTAGTGAGGATGTGAGCGAGAGGGTTGTTGTCTGTCCAGGCGGTGAAAACATGGCCCTTCAGCCAGTGGCTGAACTTCTCGCAGACAGCCCATTTCAGAGCCAGAAACTCCAACCGATGAGCAGGGTACACACTCTGGGCTTTGTTCAGGGTCTTACTCGCAAAGGCTATTGGGCGAGCCCGCCCATCACTGGAGGCAACCTGAGACAGCACAGCTCCTAAGCCGTCAGACGACGCGTCAGTGGAAAGGATGAACGGCTTTGAGAAGTCAGGGTGAGCCAGCATAACGTTGCTGAGTAAGGCCTCTTTAAGGTTCTGGAGGGCCTGGTCGCACTCTGCGGTCCAGTCTGCAGCGGTCAGTTTCCTGTAGGTCACACGCTTCTGTCTCTTCCCGTTGTTACTCTTGTCCGTCTTCGCCTCAGCCGTCAGTCTGAAGAGAGGTTTAGCTAGAGTGGAGCAGTGAGGGATGAACCGCTGGTACCACATGACCAAACCAAGGAATGACTTAATATTCTTGGGGCATGGGGACTGGCAGTCGGAGGACATCAGGTCTGACTTGGTCATCTCCGTTACGGCTCCCACCGTAGCTGGATCTGTTGACACGCCACTACTGTCCACAATGTGCCCCAGGAAGTGGACAGAGCGGCGCAGTAGGTGGCACTTCTTGGGGGCCAACTTTAGGTTGTATGCCCGCAGACGCTCGAAGACGATCTCCAGCCTCTTCACGGCCTCCTCCTCACTGGCCGCGAATACCATCAAGTCGTCCAGGTAGCACAACAAGTTCATGAAGTTGAGGTCCCCAAAGATCATCATCATCATCCTCATGAAACTTCCTGGGCTGTTACACAGACCCTGAGGAAGTCTGTTATACTCATGGAGGCCGACAGGCGAGGCAAAGGCAGTGAACTTCTTATTGTCTTCGTGCAAGGGGACGTTATAGAAGCCACTGGTAAGGTCCATTGTACTGAACAACACGTTCCCTCCTAGAGCTGCCAGGCAGTCTGCCTGATGTGGAAGAGGGTAGGCATCTTTCACTGTCCTGGCATTGAGAGAGCGGAAGTCAGTACAGATGCGCAGCTCGCCATCTCTCTTCCAGACGAGGACAAGTGGAGAGGCAAACTCACTAGTTGACTTTCTGATGATGCCTTTTTCCTCCATTTCATTCAGTGTTGTCCGGAGCTTCTGGTAGTGCGCTGGCGGCACGCGCCGGTACGGCAGCTTGATTGGCCTCTCATCTACTAAGTGGATCTTGTGAACAAAGTCCCTCATCTTCTTCATCAGGTCATTGTACCTCTCCTCGGCTTGGTTGAGCATGTTCATGGCCCTCTTGTTGACGCTGTGCTCCATGTGCGTCTCTTGGTGGCCTCCAGCTTCTTCAGCCTCTGGCCCGCCTCGCGGGGGCTGTTGGCATGGAAGTCGTAGGCCGTGTTGGGCTTGCCGAACAGCCCGCGCTCCAGGGAGATCCAGTCCTGCTCCTCCAGCATGTGGGACACCTTGGCGGCGGCGGCGTGGCTCTCCTTGTGGTGCTTGTCGATATTGTGCTCCAGCTCCTTGATCTTCAGCTGCGCCTCGTTGGTCTTCCCCCTCATCCGCTTGGCCTCCGTGCTCTTACCCTTAATCTCGTTGTCCTGAGCCAAGATAACCTCTTTCTGCTTGGTCAACTCCTCTCGCGCCTTACGCACGGCTTCCTTGTTCTCCGCCACACTGACGGCCATGGCGTCTATCTGCTCCTGCAGGGCCTTCATGGCCTCGTCCACGGCCTGCAGCTGCTGCTGGTACCCCGCCTGCTCCCTCCGCAGCTCCTCCACCTCCAACCCCACAGACTCCACCTCCTGCTGCCTCTCCTTGAGCTTCTTGTTGAAGGCGTCGGCCTTGGCCTTGGCCCGGTTCAGCTGCTGCTGCGCCTCCTTCAGCTCCTTCTCCCTCTCCTTCTCTGCGTTCTGCATCTTCTCCTCCAGCACAGAGAACTTCTCCTCCGCCTTCCTCTGCACCTCCTTGGTGCTCCTCAGGGTCTCCTCGCTCTCCTCTAGTATGTCCATCTTGTCCACACTTGTGAAAATGTTTGTCCATCTTGTCCACACTTGTGAAAATGTTTGTCAGACATAAAGTTACCTTGACGGAAGTAGTCGCTTTTTTCAATCAACTTATTTTTGTTCACGTTGAAGGTTTTGTCATCCATGACGATTGCAATGATTTGTTCAGATGACATGTTTAGTGTCTAGTGTTTTTGGTTATGGCTTTGAATTGAACTTGACTGTTGACTTGTCCTCTTGCGACCTCATGTAACGCTGTGGACCAGAGACCACTTCGCTTGTTCAGTGGTGTCCATGAGCACTTTGGTTGGTGAGTGTAGCTGCCTGTGGACCCAGTATCCCAAAAGCAGCCAAGACTCTCACCTCACTGAAACGCCTCTCAAGATGGGCAATCAGGCCAACCAGATACGGATCCATCACCTGCTCAAACAAAAAGATGTCAGTAAATTATTAATCTAAATAAAACTGCACAGTGACTACATTAAAGTAACATCAATTAAATCAGCCAAGCTACATAGTCATACTTGTGATCGAAATCTTTGCCAGAACTGCATTGTGTTCCCAGGCCCTGTGTCATCTTCTTCCTCTCTCTGTCCTCTTCTTCCTCTCTCCTGTTCGGCAGTGATGCTGAATGCACCTTCTGGTCGTATCTCTCTTTGTTACTTTGGTTCATTTTACCTGCCAAACTGGCACTTGTCAAGTGATAGCTTCAGACCTTCCTCTTGAAGCCTGTCGAGCACCTTGAGCAGCCGTTCTTCTTCTGGTCCAGCTCCTCGATGGTCTGCAGGATCTTGGCCTTGTCGTTCTCCACCATCCTCTTCTTCTTCATCAGGTCATTGTACCTCTCCTCGGCTTGGTTGAGCATGTTCATGGCCCTCTTGTTGACGCTGTGCTCCATGCGCGTCTCTTGGTGGCCTCCAGCTTCTTCAGCCTCTGGCCCGCCTCGCGGGGGCTGTTGGCCTGGAAGTCGTAGGCCGTGTTGGGCTTGCCGAACAGCCCGCGCTCCAGGGAGATCCAGTCGTGCTCCTCCAGCATGTGGGACACCTTGGCGGCGGCGCCGTGGCTCTCCTTGTGGTGCTTGCCGATGTTGTGCTCCAGCTCCTTGATCTTCAGCTGCGCCTCGTTGGTCTTCCCCCTCATCCGCTTGGCCTCCGTGCTCTTACCCTTAATCTCGTTGTCCTGAGCCAAGATAACCTCTTTCTGCTTGGTCAACTCCTCTCGCGCCTTACGCACGGCTTCCTTGTTCTCCGCCACACTGACGGCCATGGCGTCTATCTGCTCCTGCAGGGCCTTCATGGCCTCGTCCACGGCCTGCAGCTGCTGCTGGTACCCCACCTGCTCCCTCCGCAGCTCCTCCACCTCCAACCCCAGACTCCACCTCCTGCTGCCTCTCCTTGAGCTTCTTGTTGAAGGCGTCGGCCTTGGCCTTGGCCCGGTTCAGCTGATGCTGCGCCTCCTTATATCCTCCTGACTCATATACTGACTGTAGATCATCACTGAGGGTATTATCACTTAAGCCCACATTGCCCCTCTCCAAATGCAGGCTATCTAGTTTCCCTGGTTAGACGAGAAGATTGGGGCACTTGGTGCCGACAGAGGCGCAGGGAGGGGGTGTACATTCGGGCACTGTAACTTCATGTGCCCTGGCTGTTTGCATGAGAAACACAGGTTGTGCTGCCTACAGTGAGCAGTGGTAGTGTGAGAACTGTCACCACAGACTGTACAGGCTCCTGAAGCTCCCCCTTCCCGGGACGAGTAGTAGCGGCCCCTGGCGGCAGGACTTCTCACCACTCTGCTCAATACCTCATCAAGCATCCCAGCCATCTTGTCCATGCTGTTCTGGATTGAGGTGAGCTCCACACTTGGCTCTGGTTGTCGTGGTGGGGGCTGACTCACACACTGGCGCGGTGGGGGGAGACTCACACTCTGCTTGTGGGACTGCAACACAACATCAGGCTCCGGTCTCTCCATCCCCTGTGCATCAACGGTCATCACAGCAACAGCTTGCCTGGTACTACGTTCTGCTGCGGGCCTACTGGGCCTGGCCTTCAACTCTCTATGGTACTCATCAATCCGTTCCTGGACCTCTTTGGCTGTCCAGCTGCTAGCCAGCTTGCTCTTGAACACGACAGACAAGGAAGGCTCGTCACAGTATCTAACAAACATCATAGCCACCTCCCCATTGAGATCTCCCATCCCTTTCCCCTGGCGCTGCAGACCCTCCTCTGCTACATCAGCTGCCCTATTCAGGCGCACCCAGTAATCTAGGGGACTCTCATGGGCTCTGGGAAGCGTACTGTAGAAGTCGGCAAGTGGCATGCCCGAGTACGTCAGGTCACTTCAGGATAGCATAGATGGCGTCTGGTTTCTGGTCAGCTCCAAGAGATGTTTCACTGCGTATTCCTATCTTCACAACATCTCTGGCTCTCCCCATCAGCTTGGACATAATCTCATCAGACTGATCCCCAATGTTAACGTTCCTCTTTCTCAGGTAAATAGACATCAAGTCGATCCATTCGTGGACAGAGCATTTGTCAGTTGACTCACCTCGGAAGATGGGAATTTCCTTGGCACTAGACCTCATAGCCATGCTGAACTGCGTGAGGTCCACTGACGCACCACAAGCCTGTGTACATCCGCTACGGTTACTGGTACTCTCCTTTTCTGACAGAAGCCTAGCTGTAACTGAATCTCCAATGTGTCTCCCCAACTCTGTGATCAAAACACCTAGTTCCCTCAACGTGTTGTCTGTCTCACTAGGCTGGGGATGTATCGGAGGAGTATTGTCTGTCCCACCAGACTGGCGATAGACATGGGTAGGGGTGTCTGTCTCACTGGGCTCATGATTAACAGGGATAGTAGTGTCACCCTCACTAGGCAGGTGATAGGCAGGGGTAGAAGTGGGTAAAATGTAAGGACCCTGGGCACTCTGGCCTACCAAGAGACTAGCCCTACTGTACTCATCCAAGTCAGTAATCCCCCTACCACGCCCTAGAGAACCCACATAACCAGGCAGGGATACTGAGCTAATCGGTGTAATAAATCCTCTACCAAAACTCACTTTTTTTCCATTAGGTTCTGAATCACAAAACTCCATGTTCGCACCCTCTGCCATATCTACTCACTAGTATCTAAATCGTATGACATAAAATTGACTGAATAAATTGTGCCAAAAGAAAATAAATCACTCAGTGTATAAAATAATGACCGACCCAAAACAAAAACACTCACTGTAAACCATTAGTGACAGGCAAATGGCAAATGGCAGTTAAAATCACTTCTACTGCTACCCAAGCTAAATAATTACTAGATCAGTACTAGACTAACTATTCAATTGCCTGCTAAATATTACTGTAGTACTCGTTCTGCGTTGTGTCTGATAAATCCGTCTGCTATACATAGAACTGTATCATTCATGGAACCTCAATACATCTATGGGGCTCTTCGACAGCCGGCCTGGGGTCCGTAGGATGTTGGATCGGCGATGGGCTGATCCTTTGAAGTCGCAGGGTCACGGCACCAGTTGTAACCCCTCACAATCCGGACAGACCAGGCAGGCACACAGGTTCACTTTCAAGCTGTTTATTTATCTGAATGTGCAAACAAAATGGTGGTTATTTAATGGTAGGCTCCAGCACAAAACAGCTCTCGCCCCATCACAACCGCACACAAAGACGAAAAGGCTCTGCCTTTGTCATAACATCAAATAATTATTAGTTATCATACCATTCATATCATTATAACACACAAGACTAAACCATACCCATGGATACAACATACATACAACATACCTGAATGTGCAAACAAAATGGTGGTTATTTAATGGTAGGCTCCAGCACAAAACAGCTCTCGCCCCTGCATGTCAGCAAAACAATACATTCAGAACACGCTACATTGCGTTAGCTGTTAGCTAGTTAGCTCACAACTTTATCCATCCATAAAATACAAATAAACAAAACATAACTCAAAAGTAATGGCATAAAAACCAATGGTAAACATTAATCTCAAATAATACATTCGGTTTACATTAGTGGCAACTCTTTATCAAAGGAAATACAAAACAGAGACCGGAGCACAAAATTAAACCTACCATCACAACCGCACACAAAGACGAAAGGGGTGATTTCCGGTGCCTTCGTCATATATATACATATGTAATAACATCAAATGCGCCACTAGGGGCGCTACACACCAGGAAACCAACAGGTATGCAGCCATGGGTAAATCAATTCAAAACACTTAACCAAATGATAAAAAGCAAACGATTTTGATGAACTTCAACCTATAACTTAAATATAATTTATAACCCTGTTACACTATAGCTACTACTACTACTACTACTACTACTACTACTACTACTACTACTACTACTACTACTACTACTACTACTACTACTACTACTACTACTACTACTACTACTACTACTACTGCTGCTGCTGCTGCTACAGTTACTAATGCTGCTTCTTAGTATCACAAAGGTGTTTGTATGTTTTTTGCAATGTTTTATCTCTTTGTCAAAAAGGTGCATCCTGTGTATGTTGTAATTAGTGCCTTTTCATCAGCCAACGTGTACTGAACAATCTCAATGAGAATCTTATTTTCAGTAATTGTAAGTTCATGGTTCCCATGTCGCTAGATCACTCCAGCTGTGGCAGAACGTAAATGTGTGTGTGTGTGTGTGTGTGTGTGTGTGTGTGTGTGTGTGTGTGTGTGTGCGCGCGTGTGTGTGTGTGTGTGTGTGTGTGTGTGTGTGTGTGTGTGTGTGTGTGATTAAGTCCCAGTCAGGAGACTATAGCAACATAATAAAGAAAAGCGCTCTTATCTCTGCCTCCAGCCTCAGCAGTTTCTCAGAACACTTATGACACACACGCACAGGCACACGCGCGCACACCCACACACACACACACACACACACACACACACACACACACACACACACACACAGAGCAGGCCCTCCTAACTGAATTTTCTAATTGCCCTACAGAGCGTCCCTCTCCATTAGGTTGTGCGCCAGCTGGGAGGAGTGTGTTCGCTCCGGCGCTCACACCACACACACATGCACACGCACACACAGCCATGCCCCAGAGATACTCCCACCAGCGGAGGACAACAGGCAGCACGGCTGCTGTGCGGAGGATGGAGAGACAAGGCAGGGACCCGGGGAAAAGCAGCAGCCACCGCACCAACGCCGCTAGCCACAGGTCTAAGAAGCTGGCCATGCTCTCCAGGTAAGGCTGCAGACCACTCTGACGTGTCCTGTACATACAGCAGATCCATACTTAGGGGAGGCTGGTGGAGGTAGAAATCGGAGGACTGGCTCATTGTAATGCATGGAATGGAATATTTTGATACGATGAGCCCTGTCCTCCGATTTCTACCTCCACCAGCCTCCCCTGGGCTCAGTAGATAGTGGATGGGTCGAGGGAAAGGAAGCATATGTTATGTACAGCATTAAGTGTTCGAATATTTTGAAGCAGATCTGTTTACACTAATACCATTTTATGTCCATTGGCTATTCCTCTGTATGACGTCTCGATTGGACTGTTTTAGTAGTAACAGCCACTACTTTCTTATTTGACAGGGACCGTGCACACGAATCGACATTTCGGTACGCATGTCAATGTAAATGTGTCAGAGTTAGCTACAAAAGCTGTTCTGTTTTTCCTGACCTACTTCCACACTCTCTCTTATCTCTAGGTCCCTGATCCTCTGTCACTCCAGGAGCAGTGACGACTGCCCCAGCGCAGAGGGGAGGCAGGCCGGGGAGGGCTGGGAGGGGGCCAGAGACTGGGGGAGGGAGGAGAGGGACCAGACCGGGGATGAGGAGGAGAGGTACTGGAGGAAGAGCCAGGGGGGACCTCAGGAACCGTCTCGTGCCCCTGCACTCCGAGCCTCAGAACACAAGAGGAGCATGAGGAGGTCCTTCAGCATCAAGGTAAGAGGTCATGCCGTATGTTTCTATTCACATACATTATGTGACAGCAGCTGGTGAAAGCGGGAACAAGTCGGCAACTGACCAAAACGTTCAGACTTTTATTTCCGAAAAATGTAAATAAATGTGTCAATGTTGTTGAAAATCAGTGACACACTCGCATTGCATTTTTCTGAATAAAACATTTTGGTCGGCTGCCGACTTGATCCCCCTTTCACCAGCTGCCCTCACGTATACTGTGTCAGTATGTGTTCCCTGTATAGCATGCAGTCAACTGTGGGCTCTCGCTTGCATGTCTTCCCAACAGCCCTAAGCCAGCAGGAGACAACTGTACCGCATGTGTTGTGGCTCTGCATTATGTCACATAAGACAAACAGCTCCTCGGCTGACAAGATGATGAGAGGGGAACTCAATTGGAGACTTATACTCATATTACTCATATTACAATTCGATAAACAGGCTTTACTGAGTCAGGCTTGGGCCTGGCATGACATCTTTTTAAAAGTATTCTTATATAATGTCGGTGCTTCCTGTTTATTTCATATCCCAGCAGTAGCGTGCAGTGTCTGTCTGCCCCTGCCTCTGTCAACTCTGTTTTGGTGCTGTGTGTTGCTTCTGTAAATGCAATAATAATCACATGCTCCGGCCGTTTGGAGTGGCTGAGTGCTGCTACTGCTCTGCCTGTTAGCCTCTCACACAAAGATGGTGTTTGTCATCTCCCAGAGGACAGACTAGCAGGCTTAGCACGGCAGGGTGCTGAGAACATTCCACTGATGTCATCATAGCCTCTGACTCTCACTGACCAACAACCGTCAACATGCTACATGAAAGCTGTGGCAGCATCTATCCAGACACTGTTGGGGCGCTCTCCTGTCTTCCTGTGAGAATAGTCATATATTGTAGCATATTATGCTATAAGGAGACATTCTACTGATGTCATATAGCAAGTATAAAGTAGTCAAGTACTCAAGTATTTGAGTATACTAAATAGAAATGCACCCTTTCTGTGCTGTTCAATTGATATCATTGGATTGGCGAATTAGATTTCCCCTTGCTGCTCTGGTTGCTTGTCCAGTGTGTACTTCATTGTGACACGGTGCTCGACACCATATCGACCACCACTAGGTCACCTTGTATTTCTTATCCAATCACATTTTAAGTCACTAAACATCACTCGAGACCGAAGAAGAATGTTTTATTTGCTATGCAATCAACTTATCAGTCGATTGTTGGCATTTTGTCTTTTTTGCTTTAGGCATAAGGTTAAGTGCCTTGCCTTGCAATTAGGGGTTAAGTGTCTTGCTCAAGGGCACATGCAGCTCCCTCCTGACCTTCTGATTGCTAGCCGGCCTCTGTAACTTCTAGGCTACTGCCGCCCACAAGTCTATTCCATCTGGGTGCAGGGTTGCCTAGGTCAGGAAACAGGGACTACCTGCATGGTTGCTGCCTGCAGGACGGTAGTCAGGACAACGCTGGCTGCTGTTCACCACGGCTGTGAACTCACTGGGTTAATTGTTTCTGTTCATGCTGGGCAGATTTACTGTATGTCAGGAAGTGCTCCTGAGCATAGCCATAAATCAGAGTTTTATGAATGAACGTTAAGTTAGTTACAGGACTCTGTATCTCTGAGCTGTCGAGAGGCCCTATGTCACAAGATAAACAGATTATTCTATAGCTATTCACAGCAGAGAACACAGCCGGAATTGACCCCGAGGTCGTGAACTCCATTCCCCTGGGTTGGGTTTAATTCAATTTCAGCCACGTCCATTTGGCTGGTTACATTTATATTTCTGACATTTAGCAGACGCTTTTATCCAAAGCGACTTACAGCAAGTACTATTCGTCTAAAGTAAGTGAATCATCTATACATAAGTTATCGTAAGCAAACATCTATGCAACGCCCAGGTAGCTATTGGCAGTCACAATGCTAGCTACTTTTAAAATGTTTATTATTAACAGTAGAGGAACTGTACAAAGGGCTAGTGTGGGGAGAAGAGGTATTTAGGAGGAAGTTTCCAACCACAACAACTAGATCAGGTGAATTTGGCATGTTACAAAACATGGAGGTCAATGCCTACAGGACTGTGTTGCCACTGTGAGAGTAGAGTCCTCCATTTCCTCTCCTCCTTCCTCTTCTTTCACCATCACATCTGGTGAATTGTGTGTCACAATTCATCTGAACAGCTGGTGAATTGAACAGTTCACATTGGGGACAATTTGACCATTTAGAAGAAATCCCCCAAGTTATGGAATTCACATCATGCTTCTGGGCAGTAAACAGTGAATTGACACTCTTTTCATAGGCTTGATTTTGGTCTAACACCTGTGCCTTATTTGGACTCCCATAATTCCCCTCTTAACCTTAACATTAGAACACTGTTTCCTCTCGTTGGACACTACAAGTTATACAGTAGTCCGTCTGGGCCAAATACCTCGACAACAACCATTCCAGAAACGTCCCCTGCGTTTTACTATCATGATGCCGTGAGTGATTTAAGCTTTAGCATAACCATACAGCCTTCTCTTTAAAAGCAGTCTGAACACACTTGCCATCGCCTCGTAAAGGTAGCGTACAACACAGCGTGCCTTGGTTTCATAGAGCCATAAAACGTGACTGCTCTGCTTTTTTTTATTCTCTCCTCTGTCAAGCCGTTAACTCAGAGTCTTGATTTGCTCATAAAGCAGGCAGTATAACTCCCGTACGGAGGTACAGAGGTCTCCTTGTTGTGGGACTGACCAAGGTGCTGGGGCTGGGCCTGGGTTTGGATCCTACAGGAGAGCAGTATCTGGAGGATGTGTGTTACCACCGGGGCGGGGGCGACCAGCGAGGAGGAGGGCCCGGGACCCCAGACGCCTGATAAGAACGTGGTCTCCACGGAGGACAAAGAGGCCACTGTGGAGCGAGGGAGGAATGGAGGAGGGGAGGGACACAGGTACCGTAACAACCCACCCCTACAGTAAGACATAGAGGCAGTCTGCCAGGTCTCCCAATGCAATTCGATATATAAAAGCATTACATTTCTTGATAAGATTTGATTGAGTATCCTGCAAGGGCCAGTTGTCTCAGAAGGGGCATAATGTAACCGCACACTCCACTGTGGTTGAGGATTTCAATCGATACCTTTGTGCACAGAACAGACACTTCTGCAGACTGAAGTCCCATTTCGAATGTTAGGATATTAAAGTATACCAAGCGCTCCCGTATAGCCGCCGAACTCCTCTCTGTCTGGTCGTCCTCCCCCAGGAACGGTGACCTCCAGAGCACAGACAAGTTGGCACCCTTCAACGGCCAGTGTCTGAACGGTCATGTGAGGACGGAGGGGGAGGGGGGCAGGCTGCCTGCCACGAGGATGCACATCACAGCCTACAGTGAGGTGAGACCCCTCCGATGAAAGAGACAACTGTAGATGATCCTGTCCCACAGAGAAATCCTACGTTTCAAATTAAATATCTGGGCGCTTTTTTTAGAAACCTTCATCACTGCTATCGCCATCATCGCCATCCCAAATCATAACAAGAGTATGCATATGTGCATACTTCTGTAGGATGTATCTAGCTACAGTAGATTCCATCTAGATTTGATATCACACCTGTTTTACCATGGCACCACCCCCTCCTTCTCCACCACCAAGTCTGTGTGGGTTTGGCATCTGTCGGCACACACGTGGTCTCATGGTCTCAGCTAAAGCCACAGCTGCCGGGAATCTGAGGGGGCAGAATGTCTGCATACCCGTAAGACTGATAAGAAAAGAACAAACAAACAGTGAAATCCGAGTACTTCTATGGAGCATTCATTGTAGTTAGGGTAGTACACATTTGTCATTCAATTATACAGAGAAAAAGGCTGGGAAAAATACTGATGAAACAGAAACACTTTCCGACAGGGTCTGTTATGTTCCCTGAGACATCACAAGCTCTGCCAGCTCAACCACACCAGTCATGGCTACAAGGCTTCTCCTTCTCCCACGTGACACATTT
>NC_137679.1:33108769-33148769 GCF_963989245.1 Nansenia antarctica | reverse complement strand
TCAGGGCTGCCGCTACTTACACATGCATCATTGTTAGAGCACCGTTAGTGCTAGCGGTATCTATTTAACACCATTAGTGCTAGCGCTATCCCCCCCCTAAGGTTAGCCGCAAAAAAATAATGTGTCACCTATTTGGGCCATCACCAGATTGCACCCCTGTATTAGTAACTTGTCAGCCTTCCATCCTGCTTAGTAGAACTTGGATTGTATCAGTTGATGGAGGGTAAACAGTTTGTGCCTCGCCTCCCGTGTGTGTGAAACCTGACTGAGGGTGTTGTTCTGTGTCTGTCCTCTCCTCCACAGCCTGCGCCCCGCGCCTCCCGCTCTCTTAGCTCCGCCCACCTGGTCCACTCCTGCAGCAACGTCCAAGCCTTCATCATCTGTAACATTGTGTTGATGAAGGGCCATGGCAAGGTAATTGCGGAACACTTGAGGTCAATGTAGGCTATGGATGAAAGATGCTATGAAGGTTTCGGGAAAACTCACCCCTATTTCTTTGACTATAGTCAAATAGTTAAAAGTAGGTGACTTTCAACGCGGGACATATGACCTCTGAATGGGGAAAAATCCATTTGAACGTCTCTCCGACTCATAATTACAAGTGGTAAACTGAGTTTCCAACCTTTACATTTACATTGACATTTAGCAGATGCCTTTATCCAAAGCAACTTACAACAAATACATTTGTCTAAAGTAAGTGAATCCTCTATACATACTAATAAAACATATTTTTATAATTTGTATTATTTACAGTAGAGAAACTAGAAAAACTAGAAACTAGAAAAATAGCAAGCATGTTACAGCACAATTTACACACACAAAAAGACACAGAAAAACCTGTAGCCTAGTTCTCTGACGTCATGTCAACAAGATAACATAACATACCGTGTGCAGGGCTGGCCGCTGCATTAACACGCCATGAGGTTGTTTAGGGCCACAACCGCCAGAGGGGGCCACACTTGCGCCATTGATTTCGTGCAAGCTACCACCTGTCAATCAAACCCCCACTGTCGACGAAACACCCGAACACACCAGCCACAAGTCCTAGGGCCAGGCCTGTCCAGAAGCTTAAGCTCAGTGAAGTGTAAAAACACCAGCCATGTTGTTTCTAAGTTGTTGAATACACCCTGCAGTTAGTTTTGTTGTTTTGTTCATGCATGACTTGCAAATGTTAAAGTTCGAAAGCGGTTACAACTGCCCAACGTTAGGCATCACCTGAAGGCGTTCATGTTCTTTGGAGTGTTAGACTCCAAACAACATGAACGGCACTTGAGTCACTCCAATGGTCAGAGTTGGTCATGTGCACCACGAATGCACCATGAATACTGGATATTCACGACTGTTGACTTTTTTTCCAGGGTCTGGGTTTCAGTATCGTGGGAGGGCAGGACAGCATGTACGGACCGATGGGGATCTACGTGAAGACCATCTTTCCTGGAGGGGCGGCCGCTGCAGACGGGAGACTACAGGAGGGTGAGGAGACAGAGAGAGAGAGAGAGAGAGAGAGAGAGAGAGAGAGAGAGAGGGGAGAGACAGAGAGAGAGAGAGAGAGAGAGAGAGAGAGAGAGAGGGGAGAGAGAGAGAGAGAGAGAGGGGGGAGAGAAAGAGAGAGAGAGAGAGAAGAGGGGGAGGGAGAGAGAGAGAAAGAGAGAGACAGAGAGAGAGAGAGAGAGAGAGAGGGGAGAGAAAGAGAGAGAGAGAGAGAGAGAGAGAGAGAAGAGGGGGAGGGAGAGAGAGAGAAAGAGAGAGACAGAGAGAGAGAGAGAGAGAGAGAGGGGAGAGAAAGAGAGAGAGAGAGAGAGAGAGAGAGAGAAAAGAGGGAAAGGAGAGAGAGAGAGAGAGAGGAAGTTATCTATAGTTAGATAAACTTTATTACACTCTGTCATTGTTGAAAACGGGCGCTCAGCTGGTAAAACAATATCCTGTTGTTAGTTTGAGCAAGGAGCAAGTTGTGACCGAGTCTTTCAGCAGCACATTCTGGGGTCAGCATTGTCATATTCCCATAGGGTTAATATGACAAATACAGGATGGAGACAGCAGGGTAGAAACATCTCAATACACTGCACTGCCGTGCCTAGGATATAAACAAGCATGTAGCATGTCCACATTGTCCTCTGGGTGCTGTCGGTTCAGTCCAGTCCACACTGACTGACTGGTCCATTTCTGTCTCAGGGGATGAGATTCTGGAGCTGAATGGAGAATCTCTACATGGACTGACCCACGAGGATGCCCTGCAGAGGTTTAAAGTAAGACTGCGACACTCCAACGATGCGTCATGTCCCAACCTTATCACAACCCTTTTACGACTTAACTACAACCACGTCACAGCAGCAACTTTACAAACCGAAACTCTCGTGGCACACATGGGTGAAGTGACCAAAACGAAAACATGATCAAATAAACAATGACGTACTGCTCACACACAAGGAACAAGTCTCTCCCCTCTAACTCACCCCCTTTCCCTCGACAGCAGATTAAGAAGGGCTTGTTGACTCTGGCTGTGAGGACCAGTCTGCGCGATGGCGCCCTCTGTGGTCAGGCCCAGATAGCGCAGCTGTGCAGGTCACGCTCCCTCAGCTCCAGTGCTGGCATGGCCAGGGTCAGCGCTGACATGGGAGACTACAACTACCTCACCAGCATCAACACCCACACCAACAGTCTGACTGTCCCCCAGCCTGTCAAGCCCCGGGACCGTGTGGTGATGGAGATCACCCTCCACAAAGGTCAGTCGGGGGTCAAACTTGCAGCCAACTGTTGCAGTACAACTTAGTTTGAAATAGCTACTTTGACTTTAAGAAAAAAAAGAAAAAAAACAGGAGGGAAACTCCATACTCTCCATTACTCTTGCTAAACTAAGGAAGCAAGCGTCATCATGAATCTGCCAACATCATAGCCTATAACAGAGTTGTGTGTGTGTGTGTGTGCGTGTCTGTATGTGTGTATGTGTGTGTGTGTGTGTGTGTGTGTGTGTGTGTGTCTGTCTGTGTGTGTATGTGTGTGTGTGTGTCTCTGTCTGTGTGTGTGTGTGTGTGTGTGTGTGTGTGTGTGTGTGTCTGTGTGTGTATGTGTGTGTGTGTGTCTCTGTCTGTCTGTCTGTCTGTGTGTGTGTGTGTGTGTGTGTGTGTTCTGCAGAGGCTGGTGTGGGGCTGGGCATCGGGCTGTGTTGTGTGCCCTCTGGTGACGGCTGCCCTGGCATCTACATCCACACCCTCTCTCCCGGGTCAGTGGCACACATGGACAGCAGACTCAGGTGAGGAGCCAGCCTCTGGTCTACATGCTCACACACTGCTTCCCCAGCATTCACTCTACTGTACTCAGTACTGTAGGCTAGTCTATTGTACTGCTACACCTTAACTGTCCCTCCTGAGACTTCTCCATCCCCTCTACAGTTTCTCTACTGTAAAAAAAAAAAGAAATAAAAAAAAAAAAAAAATATTAAGGTGTACATTTGACCATTCCTGTCCTGCTTCCCTGCTGCTGTGCGTCAGATGTGGCGATGAGCTCATGGAGATCAACGACACGGTGGTGTACAACATGGCGCTGAACGATGTGTATGCGGTTCTGAGCCAATGCACCCCGGGCCCGGTCCAGGTCATCATCAGTCGACACCCAGACCCCAAAGTACGCCACGTCTACTCTGATATACACTGACGCCCTGCCCCCAACATATGGCTGGTGTGTGTGTGTGTGTGTGTGTGTATGCATGCGTCCATGTGTGTGTGTGTGTGTGTGTGTGTGTGTGTGTGTGTGTGTGTGTATGCATGAATGCGTCCATGTGTGCGTGTGTGTGTGTGTGTGTATGAATGCGTCCATGTGTGCGTGTGTGTGTGTGTGTGTGTGTGTGTGTGTGTATGTGTGTGTGTGTGTGTGTGTGTGTGTGTGTGTGTGTATGCATGCATGCGTCCATGTGTGCGTGTGTGTGTGTGTGTATGCATGCGTCCATGTGTGTGTGTGTGTGTGTGTGTGTGTGTGTGTGTATGCATGCGTCCATGTGTGTGTGTGTGTGTGTGTGTGTGTGTGTGTGTGTATGCATGCGTCCATGCGTGTGTGTGTGTGTGTGTGTGTGTGTGTATGCATGCATCCATGTGTGTGTGTGTGTGTGTGTGTGTGTGTGTATCTCTGTGTGACCTCTGACCTTGCTGGTGTATCAGGTGTCAGAGCTGCAGCTGAACGATGCCATAGCCCAGGCAGTGGAGAACAGCAAGCTGAAGAAGGACAGGAGTCAGTGGAGCATTGATGGTAATATCCCCTGTCCACACTTACAGAACAACCAAATAAACCTATAGAACAACCATAGAGTGACGGGTTATGCTGCTCCTCACAGTGTACTGTAGCTTTAAGAGATTTGAAGCTATCGGGCAGGTTTCACAGACCAGGCTTAAGACTAATCCTAGACTAAACAGCATCTTCAATGCTTGAACTGCTTGAACACAGTGTCTCTCTCTCTCTCTGTCTGTCTCTGTCCCTCTCTCTCCCCCCACCCCCTTCCTCCCTCCCTCCCTCTCTCTCTCTTCCTCCCTCGCTCTCCCTATGTCTCTTTCCCTGTGTCTCTCGGACCCCCAGGCCTGCGTAGACTGGACCCCTGCTCTCAAGGCAGACAGAAGTGTGAGCGCTGCATGGAGAGGAGCTCCAGTCAGCTGACGGCCCGTCGGGCCCAGAAGACCATGACCCGCTCCTCTAGTGACAGCACTCACAACCACAACCACAACCACCGTTTCCCTGGACCAGGCCCCAACCCCAACCCCAACCCCAACCCCAACCCCGGCCCGGCCCAGACCGTACACAACCTACAGAACATTCAGAACACACACCACAACTTGACAACAAGGGTCCACAGCCTCGACGTCCCCATGGTAACTTGGAACTCTCAGTGAACGGTTACGACAGTTGGAACAGTTGGCCTTTGTGTGTGTTCCACACATACAGGCCTCTGTTATAATAATATAATATACACCATTTAGCTGACGCTTTTATCCAAAGCGACTTACATTGCAGTGAGTGCATAAATGTTTCTGTATATATGGGAGGAGCAGGAATCAAACCCACAACCTAAGCATTGTTCGCTCTACCAACTGAGCCAAGAGGACCATTTTATGAACTGTCAGTAAGTTAGCCTTGTGGAACACCCTAACATGCGACCCAAAACGTGCCATAGGGGCGGGAGCCTGTCTCCTGTTTCGGTCACGCAAGGCAGCTTGACATCCACCACCCCCCCCCCCCCCTGGACGCATGTCTGTGGTAGGCACTTCTATGATATCCGGTCTAATCACTGTCTAAATCCTCCTCTCTGTGTCATTCCAGGTGTCTGTGACAGAGCATTGGTCCGACAACAGGCTGTCATCGCCAGCGGGGTACCCCGATGACGATTACAACGTCCCCTACAACTCTCCCACTAACGTCCCCAGCCAGCACCCCTTAGACCTGGCTGTCAGAGGGGTCAAGGTAGCTAAACCATTAGAGGATAGAACAGTTGGATCTTCGTGGGCCTAAACCCTCACATTGGATGAGATTAAGAGGGTTAGTCACGGTTAGCGACGTCAAACATGTCAAGATGACGCAGGAAGTAGTACACACAGAGGTAGCCAATCGTGAGCTTAGAATTATAAGGTTCTATCTCCGTTTAGGGTAGTTCAGAGATATTGAGCGTCAAAGTTTTTACATTCCATTATGTTTTGTGAGATGGAACTTTTTTTATGAATTACTAACCAAAAAAAATCAACATTTAAAAAATAACACCACACAGGCATTAATAAACACCTAGCGGATCAGATTATATAAAAAACTCAATTTTTACCAAAAATTGAGATAGAAACTTATAATTCTAATGTCACGCAATGAGAGGTAGCCCCAGATAGCAAGTTTACTACCATGTGTTTACTTCCTGGTCTGTGTTGTGACCTCATTCAGAACCTCATGTCTTAACCCTTCCTCCTCTGGTTGTTGTAGTCCAAGCCCAGAGGCCCCGGCCCTCCGCGGAGGTACAGCAGACCCCAGGATGTGACCAGCGAGGAGGGCTTCACCGGGGACTCCAGCGGCTCCAGCAGAGGGTCACCTGTCAGAGAGGACGGATGGAGCCCCACACACACACACTGCCAGGTAGAGACACCACCTGTTGTCGCACCTGTGTGGAATGAGATAGACCCTTCTCCTCACCTCTGTGGTGTTTAGTTAGGTACAGCACATGCCTTTATACAGAGGGAGTGGAAAGCCCAGATGAATCAAATCAAATATACAATATACAGGATATGATGCAAAGAAATGATTAGGGCTGTAATCATGTATATTGTGTATTTGATAAATAAACGTTGATGATCGGATCGAGTACATATTCTGTAATGACACAAACTTTACTCTCCAGTAAGACAGCACACTTCAAACAAGTTTGCTTTAAATGCAAAATGAATCAATGTGAAAGGCTGGGTCTTACAGTAATGCCACCATTCACACTCCTGACATCTGAGAAGAAAAAAAGGCTACATGTTAATATAGTGGTTAAGCTGCATTCACCACTATTGCCCATATAAGGTAACTGAAAAAAGAGGATCAAAGTGCTCAGTCTCCAAGCAGACCAATCAGCTGTGGATGACACGCATGATTCTCTTTGACGTCGAGGCTGAGAGAGGGCCTGGTTGTGATGTACAGTATCTCACTGTTTTCTTGTGATACCAATGCTGAAAAACACAAATAACACCTCTAATCTCCCATAGATACCACTAACCACTAACATGTGTGTTATCTCTTTACATGCTCCCAGTTGTTCAGCAGTGTGTACAAGGCTTTGAGAAAAATCGTCAGGTTACTGTTTAGAAATGTAGGTGGGACGTAGCTTGATCTTTCCTGTCTGTGCTGGTGAATGTTTGATGTTGTGGGTTACTTTGGGCTGTTTGCAGTTGAGTTCCCTCCCCCGCTGCTCCAAATGACATAAGCAACATAAAGAAACTGCCTACAGAACAATTTCTTTGCACCTAATAATCCACGAGAGGGGAATTAAATATGGCAAAATATGGTGTTTTAGATTTATTTTTCACTTTTACAGTAACTAAAACTTGCATACAGTATGGAATGATAGTAGTAGATCATATGTTCCCCTTAGTCAATAAGCATGGCACCTCTGCGTCATAACATCCTGCCACTGACATCCAACACCTTACAGAACAGAGACTAATGCAACCTTTTAGAAGGAGGTGCTGTAAGTGAGTGTTAGTTATAGGGAGGCTTCGGTCTAAGTGATCCCCCATATGTTGGAGCCGCTTGTGTTGTGTGTTGTGTGTGTAGTTGTGTGTCGTCAGGCATGGAGCTGTTGGAGCATGGCCTTGGGTGGGTTGTATGATTGAGTTTGGTCTATTGATGCATGTCGAGTTGAAGTCGAGCGGATGCCGGATGCATTACTACACCTCTCTGCGGTCGGTGTGAGAGCTCGAGAAAACTGTTACAGTTTCCTGTTTGTGTCACAGGAAGGCGAGAGAGAGAGAGAGCTCTCAGGAGGAAGTAGAGAAGTCCTCACCCACTCAGACGTTGCTGTCACTGCCGACTGCCTTCAACACTCACACTGCACAGGAGAGGAGAGACAACTCAGAGGTATGACCAGACACAACATTTCCTAAATTCATTTTGAAGCTGTTATGGAGATCATAAGATGGTCTTGGGTGGAAATTCGATAGATTTCCGATATCACTGTGGTCTTTGAAGCTTCATGTTGATGATTTCCTGCAGGATGATATCTAACTAACACACTTAACGACATCAACCTGATAAACAATGAAAACCATTTTTTCTACTTGAAAGTTGACATTGATAGACAACAGACACGTTAAAATGATCACAAAAGACCTGGTTGACTTTTGTGTTCCTCTTCCACCTTTATGTCACTAGGAGAAAGTGGGAACCAACTCCCCCATAATATCACCACAGCTAGCGTCAGGTGACCCCCTATGTAGACAGGAAATCCCTGTGATTGGCTTGGGCCTTACCTGAGAGCGTGACTGTTGCCTGTGGATAAAAATCCATGTTTCCTCTCTGTAAACACTTTTCCCGAGAACGTTTGACTACCTTTTCTATGCATTTTGAAGAAGCCAGTCTACCTTTTTCTATTTTCTATTTCGATACTTAAATATTTACTTAACACTGGACTTCATGTTGATGATTTCCTGCATGATGATATCTAACTGGACTGCTGTTCTAATGTTTCTAATCTCTATGCTGTTCTGTGCTCAGGTGGTGATTCAGTGCTTCACCTGTGCTCCCAGAGTAAAAGACCAGCTCTGAGGAGGCAGGTTCGCGTGGAGCAGCTCTCCCCAGAACAGCTGCACGACCCTTGGGTTCGCATCTCCGACAGTCCCCCTGGGGACCCGAGCACCTACCATCACAAAACACAACCTCACAGCACAAAGCAACACCACACACACCACCATCACCCCAACACACACTCCCACAGCCCAGTCACCATGAGCCAACACGGTAACCCCTCCGAACTCAACGGCACCGCCACACACCCGTCTCCAGACCCCCCTACGGTCCGGAGCCCTTCCCCCAGGTCAGAGGACCCCCAAGAGATGAAGAAGGGGCCCCCTGTGGCCCCTAAGCCTGTGTGGATCCGCCAGAGTCTGAAGAGTATCAGGAACGGCAGAGCCCAGCCGGAGCTAGCCAAACCCCTGGACAGAAGAGAAGAAAAGAGAGGTTCTTCCGTAGGAGTGGGCAGAACCTTCGGAGTGAGTCTGAGACCCGCCTCATCCGCAGCCAATCTGTCGCTCAAGCAGAAGATCCACTCGTTCGAGACCTTCCAGGGTCCTGAGAGTCCAGAGAGGGGGGGCACCAGGAAGCCGCTGGCCCCCTCCAGCTCTCTGCCTCTGATGGATAAGGCCGGTGTCAGGAGAGGTACCCATGCTCCAATGGAGGACAGTGGTACAACCGAACACCGAACAACGACGATTACTTCTCCACCAGTTGTTGATCGTACTACTGGAACTAATACGGCTCCAACGACCTCCCGACCTGAGGTTGAAGAAGCTGAAAGAATCTCCTCCTCTCCTCCCGTTGCCCCATCTCCCTCCATCCCTCCATCCGCTGCCCACCATCCTCACTCTGAACCCCAGCAGCACCTCGAGGAAGAGACTGCAGACCCGGCGCCAGAGGTCTGTAACTCAAGCCCTCCTCAGGACGATGAACCCCAGCTGAAGAAGACCGCCATCACCGCCACCGCCGTCTTTCCAACCCAGGAGGAGGGATCTCTCCCCGAGGCGGACCCAGCAACAGAGCCTCTCAGTGGGACCGCAGAGGCCTCCGTCTCCCCCTCTGGCCTGGTCCCCCGTAGGTGCAGCAGCTCCAAGGGAGAGAGAGAGAGCTCCCCACCCGAGGGCGATGAGGCCCACACCCAGACCGAGGGCAAGCAGGCCAGCCTGCGGACACAAAGTCTGCCCCTGAGTGGTTCTCCCACCCCGGACGGGTCCACTCTGAGAAGCCTGGAGGGAGAGAGCCTGGGGAGGATTCTCGCCTTCAGCAACCAGGTGCTTTGACGTTTTTTTATCTGAAATTCACATCGGAACTTACAACATTCTATCATTTGCAGAGTATACCGTCGTATCTGTTCTGCACTGTGTGGATTGCTCTGCTGTGGGCTTTGATATATACTATGCTATCTGGTATCTGTGCTTCTCTTATCTTTTCCTCTCCTCTCTTCTATTTTGATTCCGTTCTCCTCTCCTGTAGGTGTCCAATGCGCTGATGCGCTCCATGCACTCCCTGCCCCTCTCCCCCTGCCCTGCAGGAGTCAGTAACCCATGGCCCCAGGGCCTTCCTGGGTCTCCTCTCCACCCCAACCCTATGGAGCCTGACAGCGCAGCCCAGAACACCCCCATGTCCCCTGGCCCTGAGAGCAGCGAGAAGGGCTTCTCCGTCAGGTGAAACTCTCACAGAGACATATGTGACTGTGACAGCAGCTGGTGAAAAAGTCCTCGAGTAGGGGCAAGGTCATTTTTCGGTTTTTGACAGATTATGAAAGGGCTTTCAAATTATGTGTCATACATCGAGTACATATGCATAATCCATTGTCTCCTGCAATGGTTGAGATATTAAGCCCGATGCGCACTGTTAAGATTCTATAGCAACTTGTTAGAAGCCAAAGTTGAGTTTGTAGTAATGTCTGTCACTAGACAAATAGAAACAGAAGTTTGTTCCGTGTGCTAACTTAGAGGATAGAGGGAAGTGAGTCAATTAAGGAAAGAGACAGTTTCATTTCTACTTCCTGTTCAGAGATGTGTAAAGTGCTTATCTACAGTGATAATGACAGTGCTTATCTTAACTCTGAGACCATTCTCACTGTTCAACAGATGTGGAGAAATATATACGTGTGTGTGTGTGTGTGTGTGTGTGTGTACGTGTGTGTGTGTGTGTGTACGTGTGTGTGTGTGTGTGTGTACGTGTGTACGTGTGTACGTGTGTGTGTGTGCCAGTCTGCGCACCTGTTTCTAACAACTTGAGTTTCCTCTGTTTTGCCGCAGCCTGGCTGAGCTGAGGGAGTGCACCATCGAGCGGGGCGAGGGGGGCGTGGCCGAGGAGGGCGTACAGGAACACCCCGCCTCCACCGCCTCGTCTGCCTGTGCTCACTCAGTCATCTCAGCCATCCCCTCACAGGAAATAGCGGGCATGATACAGGAAGTGAAAGCTCTGGACGAGGAGACACTGAAGGTAAAGGGTGCATCCTACTTGGTTTCCTCTCCTGGTTTCCTTTCCTTCAATTATGATGTGGTGGGAAAACGTTGAAAGGATTTGCTCTGCACTAGAAGAGCTGTGAGGGGTCATGGTGACCCCTGTGAGTAAAAACAAATGTCTATCTTTGCACTCGATCAAATTTCAGGACCCTCCTTTCATGACTTTTCCTAGATATGTGCGTTCTACCACCCAGTATCCTTACATTTTCAAAATCACATCAGTTAGTAAGATAGTACAAAGTTGTTTTGCAGTTTTTCTGTGTAGGAGGCAGGCTAAAAAAAGAAGCGCCCTCTAGTGATCTCTGTGTGTAAATAGCAGATTCACATTCTAAAAAAGGTCTATTTGACCCCCAAGGTGGCTCTACTAGTAGGTAAAATAGGCTCGGCTGTTCTAGTGTTAACTTGGTCTTTCAGATCAGTAGAAATGCAGGGAAGATGGCGAGGAGAGGAAGCCACTTCAGACTATTTGAATGCAGTGCAGCTTTATCTCCACATCAATGGCCCGCTGACGCCAAGCGTGACGATAACATCCCTCCTGTTCGTTGATGATTTCACAACAATTTCTCAAAAGAACTAAAATTCAGCATCTAAACCACACAGACAGAATGGGGTTTAGAGCCCATTAATCTTTTCTCTGGCGCATTACTTACTGCTCACCCTCTGGCCAGTATGCTGAGTACCACCGTGGGACTGGTGAGAGCATTAAGGATGAAGTCAGAGTGCTCAGCTGAGCAACACACACACACACACACACACACACACACACACACACACACACACACAGGCGCGCATGCACACACACACACACACACACACACACACACACACACACACACACACACAGGCATTCCCGCTACCAGGCTTTCAGAGAAGTCAGAACATTTCCCAGTATGTATTTAGTTTCTGTCCTCCATTTCCGTTCTATGAGATTATCAAAGCTTGTCTGCACAAGCACACACACACACACACACACACACACACACACACACACACAACTCATGTGCTCTAGTCTAGAAAACATCTGCATTTCCTCGACATGTCATCACCCCTCTATCTGCACTGAGGGTGGGGAAGCCCTTACCCAGCCTCACAACAACAGCCCGCGTCCACCCTGCGAGGCCCTCTGCTGGATGAAGATGATATAACATTAAATCGCATGGCATTTGCATAAAACAACCGTCTCTATCTTTAAAAGCGCCTTACATTGTATGGATGTAAGTCATCTGCTACTTATGGATAGCAACCAGCCGGGTGATGGCAGAGAGGGAGAAGGTTGGTTAGAACTTCTTTCACAGCTGTCCTTTACGAGGTGGCGAATGGTGTGCGGTACGTGTGTGTGTGTGTGTATGTGTGTGTGTTTGTTTGTGTGTGTGTGTGTGTGTGTGTGTGTGTGTGTGCTTGTGTGTGTGTGTGTGTGTGTGTGTGTGTGTGTGAGAGTGTGTGAGTGTGTGAGTGTGTGTGTGTGTGTGTCTGTGTGTGACTTCAACCCATCTGGAAGGCATCGTCTGGGAACATCTGCTTTTATGTAGAAATCAAACTGAATGAAAGTGTTTTGAAAGCAATGATTCCTACTCACGTCGTAAAAAAAAGTTCTGTTAAGGACATTAGAGTGCTGAATTGTGTGTCATTCTCTGTGCTCTGAGCTGTTATAAATACGTTATACAACCCAGCACATCAAAACCAACAAATCACCAGCTTAGAGCAGCGAACTGTTACTCTAATGTGGAATCGTAAAAATGATGAACTATCCTCGATTCTTATGATCTTTCTCTCTTTTCTTTCCTTCTCACCAGCAATTTGAACACATTCATGTTGTGATTCTGCACAAGGAGGAGGGAGCGGGGCTGGGTTTCAGCATCGCAGGAGGGATCGACTTAGAGAGCAAGGAAACTACAGTGAGTAACGACTGTACTGTATGCGCTGCAAGTGCAAAAAGGCTGCCCTTAAGTGCACTGACCTTTGCTCTTGTTCAACCGTACTGCCGTCATACAAGGCCACGTAACATAACACACATCTTGTGATTTTTTTTGAACATCCTTTTCCTTTTAGCTGTTGACGTCTGACTAAACCACCTGTTCAAAACAAGATGGATGCTCTGATGATGGAGATGTGAAAGCTTACCCTGATAAATTAAAATGATGCATTGATCCTAAGTGTGGCTAGGCTCTTCTTTCCTCTCCATAACAAACCTCTCTCCCTGCTCCCCTCCCCCCCGCCCACACACACACACACACTCTCCCCTCCCTCTCCCTGCCCCTCCCTCTCTCACCAGGTCCACCGTGTGTTCCCTCACGGCCTGGCGTCTCAGGAGGGCACCATCGAGAAGGGAGACGAGGTCCTGTCCATCAACGGACAGGTGCTCCGGGACGTGACGCACGCGGACGCCACCGCCGCGCTCAGACAGGCCCGCGGCATGAGACTGGCAGTGGTGGTAGTCTCTAAGAGACTGGACGCAGAGGGCGGAGAGGGAGGAGGGTCCAAGGCCGATGACTCGACCAATAGCAGTGCAGATCCCAACCCTACAGGTGAGAAAGGCCTGTCAAGGCTTTTCAATGACCAAACGGCAGTTCTCAGAGAATACAACATTCACTGTCTGCAGTTTTGTTCGAAAATCAACAGTTTTACGACCCATTGCTTGTGTTAAATGAAAGACTGCAACTGCACGGCACGCAAACTGAATGGTCTCTCCGTCTCAGCATCGCACGTGTGAGGCTCTGTGTGTCTGATCGTTGTGTGTTTCTCTCTCCACAGTGGAGGAGGTGGGAGACAGTGTGACCGTGGAGCTGGACACGGGAGCAGGGGGGGTGGGCTTCAGTCTGGAGGGGGGGAAGGGGTCTATCCATGGAGACAAGCCACTGGTCATCAACAGGATCTTCAAAGGTAACATCTGTTTGGAACTGTACTATAGGAGTTATACACTTTGTGGAAAGTAAGGTGACAAAACACAGAGGTGGACACTCTACTGGGTTTATACTTAACTGTATAATAATAATAATAATAATTCATTGGATTTATATAGCGCTTTTCCGAGGCTCAAAGACGCTGACAATATAGGAGGTACGGAAAACACAAAAACAACAAGTAACATGGAACACAGAGTGTATGTTGTGTAATGGATATGATGCTATTACTGCAGTATGTCAGGGGTCTTCTTACTGCATGCGGTCGTTATCATGTGTAACATACACTGTTAGCAGTGTACAGTCGACAGTGTCCTTTTACCTCCACTAGGGAGACCCTGGTTCACAGTTGGACAGTGTTTCGCTGTATGAGTGAGTGACAGTCCTGAGTGAGTGACAGTACCTTCTCTCCCCTCTAGGGGGTGCCGCCGAGCAGAGTGGTCTGCAGTCGGGGGACGAGCTGCTGCAGGTCCAGAGCACCTCTCTCCAGGAGATGGCTCGCTTCGAGGCCTGGAACATCATCAAGGTGCTGCCTGAAGGCCTGATCACAGTGGTCATCCGGAGGAAGAAGGAGGAGAGTGAGAGCTGAAGAACCAAAGGAAACAGAAACTAAATGGAACTATGCTAAAAAAAAGCCAAAGGAAAAAAAACACGATCACAACATACAGTAGTAGGCCTAACCCCTCGGCAACAAGGATGCCCTAAAAGTCGGTGAGGCTATAATTAGCTGACTGATCGTGTTGACATTGTAAGGCCTGTCGTCCCAGGAGTTTGTACGGCAGTGTTCGAAACCTAAATTCCCACAAACCAAAAATCCACTGCAACTCGCAAGCCAGCTGATCTACTATCGCCTTCCCCAAGAGAATGGACAGTCCAGATACCAAAGTGGAGCTCACTACAGTACATGTTAACACTGTAAAGAGCAGGGAGTTCAACATAGACATATGTTGTGTTATTACCGCTTGTACGTCCAGAGAGTCTGGGTCAGGGACCAGTTTGATACTGGGATTTGCACATTCTGTTAACAGAGACATCATCATTCCACCAAAGAGCAGAGCATGGGAACCCAATCCATGTGCTTTTTTAACTATCAAAAAGATTGTAACATACTGTAATGTAGTCTTTTAAATATTGAAGAGATTGAAGAGATTATAACTGTTGTATAAGAAGGTACTTACACCTTCTTGTTACAGACAACAGGATTTGCATTTGTCTTTGCACATACATGTCGAAATACAATTCAGACCAAAGACATCATTGTGATGTAATCTAACAGGTACTAGTCAAACCAAAGATATCTCAACTGGAACACTTTTTAACCTTCTTATATGGTCATTTTTAATTGAATAGCAGGGCATGAGCATTTTGTAGTAAAGATGAAACATATATAAATAAAACTCTTGAGGTGAACAAAATACATTTAGTAAAGCTCTGTCAAGATAATTCTAATAAATTAAATAACTCAAATGTGTGTGGAGTGTACTCTAAAAGATGTTACATTTCAATGCAGATAACCATATACATTAAATGTAGTGCTTAATACAAAATGACAAGAGTGGACACCATTGGTGGATTGAACTGTCAGTCATTTTAATGATGACGCTGGTGAAATACAAAACCGCTTAGGGCACAATACAGTACAAAGTAAACAGTCTCTGTTGAACTTGTTGAACGTACACTATTTAGGTATGTCTCCGTAGCAGCAAATACTTTCAATCAGAAGGAATGAATTACACACAGCATTCAACAAGCACCCTTAAACAAACATCTGTTGCACAACTCATGATGATCAAAGTAAAAAAAAAAAGAAAAGCCACCACAGACGACGCGTGTACTCTGACATGGGACAGTATTACCTGGCAGGTATATGACCTTCAGGCTGCAGTTATTACACAACAACACACACACATCAAAACTATGCCTTAGTATTACATGAAGAGAAGGCAATGATTCAAAAGCAAGCGTAGAGGACTTGTAGCTGTAGTGGAATGCACTTGTAAAACTTGATTTGTTCGTTTAAGATCTTATCCACGCGGGATAAGACGGAAAGTAATGAAGTCGTTAAGTAAGTACTTCAGTGTTTCATTTCACAAAGGAAACTTAACAATAAGGCTGCTATAAAGATTAGTTTAAAAACATGTCATTTTGCTTATGGCTCATCATTATAGGTGTACGGTTGTGGAGATAGTAGGCATGCAGGTTACTATCGCTATAGCACCGTGGCTAAACATTATGGTACTGTGGCTTGGATCTCAATACTCTCTGAGACAAAAATACCTAGTGGCCATTTACCTGTACCACATGGCTTTAGCCTTGTCCTGTGATCATACACCAGCACAGATGAAGCACAAGAAACAAGAAGCTAGAGATCCCCCCCCCCCCCCCCAGCATCAATAACAGAGGAGAGAGAGAGAGAGAAAGCCAAGGTAAAAGCGGTACAGTGGAAGACTAGTGGCGACTCATTTTCACCTGCAGTTATTTCATACAGTATCAATGCTGCTGAGTGGAAGGAGGGAAGGACGCCCCGATAGACTATTGGGATGAGCCCCGCTCGTACAGCACCTCCCCACAGTGTACGGGGCACAGTACATGGCAGTAATATGTTGTGGCCCTTGCTTTAACCAACATGATATATATATAAGCCCCTATATACGCCCCTATACATGCAGTGTCTTTCTCACCCTTTGAGAAGATCCCTTAGTCCAGTTAAAGTCAGGTTACACTCTTCATCTGGTGAAGTAGTCTGTTAATATTGCCATTTGCCCATACTGCAAATAACTGTGCTTAACTCTATGTTCTCTGTTTGACTTTGACTATTAACGGAAGTAGATATGGAAATAACAGAGGCAGGAATTCTTAATAATAATTAAAGGGATTAGTCGGAGGAAAGTGGGGACAGAGCAAAACAGTAACGAGTACTATACAGTACAGTACAAACGACAACAAAAAAATGAGGTATGAATCATCGCCCCCAACTGTGGAATCTGATTCCATCACGGGGGTGTCTGTAAGGTCCATGCAACAACATGCATGCCACTGTACACTCAGGTAGGATGCAGTCAAGAGAAGAGGAATGGCCTGGAGTCAACAGTTACAGTACAAAAAGTAATGAATGCATATACTTAGTGTCTCTGGTACATATATATAAAATATAGATTTAAAATCTATTCTCATTCTTGTCAGGGGGGAAAAGGGGAAATGCAAAGGGACTTTTTGTTCTCTCGTTTGGGTGCGGGGTTCGGCAATAGTTGCCCCTCGCTCTGCTTTTGGCGCAGTCCAAAAAGTACTAAAAGGCACAATCTGTACGTTTGATTGTTTCAGGTTGCGAGTTGCCTTTGTCAGAGAACTTACAGATTGTGCCTTTAACACCAGGACTGGTTGTCAGATCCATTTTCCAATCCCTTAAATTCTGAAGAAATTCCCACAATTCTTCATATATAAATACGTTTTAACCAAATGTATTATGTAACCTATTTGTAACCTGTTGGGACTAAACCTAAATGGAATTGGCTCCAGCCGTCTGGTAAGAGTGAATCGCTGATGAGGTTCAGAACCGTTTTAGTTTTGTGTGAAGAAGGCAGGCATCAGTGGTCCTTCAGGGACTTGACAGCCTTGGCCAGGTTGTTGTAGAACTCGGCCATGCTGGAGGGGAAGAAGGAGTCCACCACAGAGCGCGGGAGGAACCCGCCCAGGTCTGTCTGGAAGAAGCTGAACAGCTGCGTTTTGCTGGGCTCCCTGGCAGAAGAAGAAGAGACAGGGAAGAGACACTCCTGTCAGATAACGCACCGCTTCTCCCAAATTGTTGCAATTACAAATGCTTTGGTATTCATGTGTTTATTTCTTTTGTTTACGTTGGAACAACACAAAAAAAGCATCATTTTTGTCCAGTCCATTTTTTGGAGATCAGATTTGTTTTGTTTTTTCTCTCTGCTTTTTTGTGTTGTTCCAATGCAAACAAAAGAAATAAACATGGTGAATAATTGTTTCTGGGAGAAATGGTGCATTATCTGACAGTAAGTGTATATTTTTGGCCACGACTGTACATCAACATGAGTGGGCCGGTGCTGCAGTATGTGACACACATACAGACGGTTCCTCAGTTCTCATCCCCGAGGGCGGATTGTTATGCAGTGGGTGGTAATCTGAACGCCTGGAATGTTGCATATAGAAATGTAGTGCAGCATAGAGCTAGTGTATTAAATAATACATGTTATATGAATATTACAACATCACGAAGGAAACATTCCTACGGTGGTGTACTCACCCAGCGATGGGCACGCAGACGCAGCCACACGGGTGGTTGAAGCCCCTCACGTAGCCGGACTGGGGTGGGCAGCTGGGGTGGCTGACATTGGTGGCTGCAGAACCAGACCCAACACAGACAGAGAACATTACAATACAACTTAACCTTTTAGCAAACGCTGCTATAGCAGGGTTCAACAAGTCAAATCTAAGACCTTTTAGACTTTTTTTTTTTAGACCTCTTTGGATATAATTTTAGACCTATCCGCGACACCGTAGCTTTTTGTCATCCTCGAGGTGATGAAATTAGGGATTTCACTGCCATACAGACAAAAAAGGAAGCTAATTGTCATTTTTTTGGTCCCAGCTTGATTAATTTCTGCGTAAATAGATGTTGTCGGACTGATTTCCTTGCAGGAACACATTTTTACGACCTAGCACCTCATTTTTAGACCGAATAACTGAAATTTGAGACCTTTTTAGGCCTTGCTGATTGGGTTGCTGGATTTTAGACTTTAAGGCTTTTTAAGACCAGCGCGGGAACCCTGTTATAGGGAGTAACTTACTCAAGAGCACACTAGTGGTGCTGTTCCCAGGTGGAATTTGAACTTATGACCTCCTGAACACCAGTCCTCAACTCACTATCCACCACTACCCCAGAACATTACAATACAATGACTCAGTCAGTGAACTCTGATATCTGGCCAGAGGATCTCAGCCTGTCTCTGGGTGAGGTGATAACATCCCCCATGTGGTTAGCGACAGTCACAGTCCTGTGCAATTTTGCACGGAAATCATGGAGCCACGTGGAGATGTGCTCCAAAATGTCATTTTGTTATAATGCAAAATACATAAAGATAAGAAACAACAACAACAACAACAACAACAAAAACACATAGAGTAATTGTTACGCACCATTTGATGCAATGGTGCCATCTTCGTATTGCTTGACTAAAATAACGTCTACAAAGTCTCGTGGAGCAATGATGCCCATAGCTGCTGAGGGCGTGACCGTTCGGCAGACGGAGACGTCCTGTGTGACACAAGGCAGATACACTGTACTGGGGATGTGGCTCACAGAAAACACACAGCAATATGAATGGACATGAACACTACAGCTCTGGTTTAAATAGCCTCTAGTTATGATGTGTGTGTGTGTGTGTGTGTGTGTGTGTCAATGAGAGAGAGAGAGAGAGAGAGAGAGAGAGAGAGAGAGAGAGAGAGAGAGAGACAAAACTATGATGTGAATGATAAAAAGTAAAAAAAAAAATATATATACAATTCAACTGTGAGTGACTGGTGTCTTGTAATGAATGAAATGTACCTCTGTAACTTGCTCCACAACCTCAAACTTCTTGACATTATTGTCCCACTTCACTCTGTATCCATTGGGCACCGGTTTCAGACACTCCCAGACCTTCTCTGGACTGCCGTTCAAGACGCCCTCTCCCTTATACCTGGCAGAAAAAACACATGGCTAACTCACAAGAGGAGGAGAACATTCAGTGAAAAATGTTCTCTGTTGATGTTGACTCACAAGAGGAGGAGAACATTCAGTGAAAAATGTTCTCAGTCATGCTCTCCATTCAATGGTTTACAATGAGCCTCTGTTTTCCAATTTCTACCTCCACCAGCCTCCCCTGCTATGATGTGCAGTACTACTGTCGTTACTGTCGAACCCTGAGCAATACCACTTTACTTCTCTCTCTCTCTCTCATCTGCAATGCTCTGAGAACACTGCTTTCTGAGAAGATGCCTTCTCATCTAGATCAGTCGGGATGTACGGAAGGAGGCCAGTAGAGGCGTCCCTCTCAGAGATGCACCAATGACATTTGAACACACAAGCGAGCTTCATCTCTTCAACATAGGCAACACCGTAAAGCAGATTACGCTTGATATCTTAAAACAACGGTTAGACTGGCAGTACAGGCACATCCAGAAATACACTTGTGAAGAAGACATGTACAAATGAATGAAGTAGGGGAACTGTGATGCTCACACATTCCCAGGGAACTCAGTGGAGGGTCTCCAGGACACGATGACGTCATGATTCTGGGAAAAAACACATTAATCTGTCAATGAATGAAATCTTTGTATCTGATCGCTTGTCATCCCCCTGTAATGTCTCGTCATACCCGTGTACGTGTATGTCGACAGAGAGTATGCAGCATAGATAGGGCAACGTACAAGACGATAACCTAATTAAACAGATCAGGCATTTAGCAAGCGTTTAGAGCAAAGCTACTAAAGGGGAAAGCTTTGCGGTTTTACACACCGATTTCTTGCAGACTTTCCACCCAGACTCGTCCTTGATATAGCTCTGTAGACAGTCAGCCACTGCGATCGCCGTATGTTGATAATCCATGATTGCAATTGTTGTTGGGTTGGAACTAGCTAACGTTTTGCGTTACGGGAGAAAGCTTTATTAGCAGCCTATTGAATGAATGAACTAGCTAGTAAAGCTACCTGTAAGCCTGCTGTCACACTAACCAGACGGCTGGAGATCTCCACTCGACTGTTCCCGGAGAGATGACAGTGTGATCATAGGCTCTGGCTGGCTGTACTAACTAGCGAGCTAACGTTAGCTTGAATGAATGAACCAGACTCGCATTATCGACATGGAAAAGAAGCCCCTGACTTGAGCTGAGGTCAGTTAGCTTAGCTAAGCTCGCTAGATGTTCATCGTCAACAGTCAGACCTGTCAATCGGTTGTCATAAACATCAACACTGGCTGAACTACCTAATAACCAGATGTGTGTTGGCTGATCTCTAAAAACGACCATTCATTTTCCCCCCTGTCAAGTTCAACATACGAAAAATGATCAAACGCTTCCTCATTGGGGGAATGCTGGGAATTGTAGTTTGTAGAATTGTAGTTTGGAATTGTTTTTGGCTATCACTTTCAACGAGAATCTAGTTCGATTACAAGGAATTATAATATTATAAATACCTCACACACACAGACCAGCATTCCAGCTTTTAGCTACAGTTTCAGAGTAAAGTGCGTTACAGTTTAACAGTGTCATGGTCTGTCAAGCCTCCTGAGGGGGACTAAGATAGGACAGATGGAAATGATGATTAAATAGTCAAATACCTTGTTTGATAGTAGATATTACTATTATTCACTTGAGGTAGAGATGTGGTATATATTTATTGGATAGCGTACACAGTATAGATGACAATGTGAGCTTTGGCTACTGTATAGGATAGGCATAGAGCTTTTTGTTAAGACACACACATGCACACACACGTGTAACATTTCCCATACCTGTATATGGGCTATACGAAGCCTCTTTTGAATTCTCTGTGCTTTACGTTATTACTAAACAACTTAATGTATCCCCTATAAAACACAATGTACACAGGTTAGATCATAATGCAAATGCATTTAAACATTGGAGCAAACCAGTTCGTTGGACCCTGACACGTTGTGATCTATACTAGCTTTGGACTTCTTCTTGGCCAGCTTGCCTTGCCTCGCCTCCGACTTGAGGTACTTCTCCTTGTTGTGGATGACCTGGATGTACTGGTCTGTGCTGCTGTTCTGCTGGTCGCTGCTGGACGCCAGGGAGGCTGAGTCCGACTCGGTCAGGGACCGCTCCAGCTTGGGCCTGGAGGTCTTTGGCTTGACCTGGGGCTCCATGTGTCTCCCTGGAGACTGGGACTGGGAATGGGTGAGGAGATGTCTCTTTGTGACCTGGGGCTCCATGTGTCTCCCTGGAGACTGGGACTGGGAATGGGTGAGGAGATGTCTCTTTGTGACCTGGGGCTCCATGTGTCTCCCTGGAGACTGGGACTGGGAATGGGTGAGGAGATGTCTCTTTGTGACCTGTGACTCCATGGGCCTCCCTGGGCCGCCCGGAGACTGGGAGTGCGTGGAGTGTCTCCCGGGGGATTGTGTATGGGGGTGTCTGGCTACAGGGCCTAGCGGGGGTTCGGCTCCTCTCATGTTGGTCTGAGGAGAGCGGGAGCGGAGCTCCAGATCCTCTGAGTCCATCTCTCCTTCCTCCTCCTCCTCCTCTTGGGTCCCATACCGCCCCCTAGCGGCGTGACTGTCTTTGGCCATGGACAACTGGCTCTCCACGCGGTCGCCGATGTAGAAGCGCGCGTGTGCGGCCTGGTGGAGGTCAGACAGAGAGCGCCCGAACGCCCCCCTCCTGGCCCCGCTCTTCCCTCCTTCCTCGTCCTCCTCTTCCTCGCTCAGGTGTGGCTGTGACGGGTGGGGGCGGTGAGGGTGGACGTGGGGATGGGGGTGAGGGTGAGGGTTGCGGGGGGTGTAGCGTTTGATGTTACGAGGGTACAGCTCCACGATCTCCCCGGGGTCGTCCATGCGGTAGTGTCGGGGGATGCGCGTGGCGGAACGCAGGAGCTTCTTCCTGGCGTCGTGCTCGTTGACGATGACGTAACGCGTGGTGTGGGTGCGTCGGCCCACGTGGCCCACGTAGCTCTGGGCTGTGACGATCCCAGCAGCCTCGGCGGGGTGCATGGGCCTGATGGTCTTCCTGTAGATGGGCTCAGAGTGGGTGTTCTCCGAGTAGCGAGCCGTGGGGTTGTACGCCACATGGTGGTAGGATTTGGACCTGCACGTGCCGCTAGGTCCTCCCAGGTAGGGTGGGTGCCTGTGGTGGGTTAGGAAAACACACTTTAATGAAAGGGAAGTGAAGGGAAGGACACAGGGAGAGGAGGGTAGACATGTTATATGTTGGTAGGGTAAGTTAACTGCCCCTCCTAAAATACCTCTTCATCTCCACGAACCCCCTGCACAGTTTTTGTACTGTAATTTAAAAAAGGGGAAAAAAAGAAAGAAAAAGTAATTCTTCCTTCTTCTAGCATTATGACTGCGAATGGCCCCTGGATAGATGATTCACTTACTTAGACAAATTGTAACTCGCTTTGGATAAAGGTGTCAAAAATGTAATCAGGGTTCCCACACCTTCTGAAACATCAAATTCAAGCACCTTTCAATGACTTTCAAATTCAAGGACCCAACACGGCATAGTTTGAGACAGATCTAGATGATAATTTCTATAATAGGAATTATCTGCTCACAGACAACAATTAAAAAGAGAGGCTTGAATGTGTGAACACTAGATCTCTTGTCTTCTCTACCACAGCACAGCAAAACAATATATTGTGAAATATGTGTTAGAGAATTTAGAGACGTATTTACTATAACACTATGTGCAATATGACAACCCTCGGGTACATAAGGTTCAGAGATAGGAAATGTTAGAATAGGTATAGCATAGCATAGAGTACAGCACAGTGTTTTATAGTGGATAGTGTACATAGCCTTTATTTATGTAAACCAGCTCTTTTCCCTTCTTGTTTTTAGTTTTTTTCCTAGCACCAGGGGAGCCCCCCCTCCCAAATTTCGTTGTTTGGTACCTGTACTATATCAATGACAATAAAGACCATTCATTCATTCATTCATATAAGACGAGACGAGCTAAGTAAAACATCTTTGAATATATATATATAAACATTTTTAGAGAGAGGGTAATTCAAGCACTTTCAATGACCCATGTCTATTTTCAAAAACTTTTAAGACCTTGATTTTTTTTTTCTCAAATTCACAAACTTTCAAGGATTTCAAGGACCCTGTGTAACGCCAAAAATGTCAATGTAAAAATTTACATGTTGGGTAAGCCAGTATGTACTGCAGGAAGGGAGGCTGATACAGTGACACCTGTTGGGGACGTGCTGCTCCAGCCGGTGTTTGTGCAGTATCGACACCATGGGACTCCTGGACGGACCGGCCACGGGCCCCCGGGTGACGTCCGGCCTGGACGCCGATTGGGCGATGGTGCGGATGCTGTTGCCACGGCGGACGGGCGACTGGAAGTTGGTGACGCTGCCGTTGCGCCGGGGCGACGGCGTGCGGACGGACGACTCGTGGCTGGTGACATCACTGTCCTGCTGCTCAGGCTTCTTGTCCCCTGCTCCGCCCTCGGGGGAAAGCAGCCGCGCTGGGGTCAGAGGTCAGAGGTCAGAGGGTGAGGCTCAACGGGGCGGCACGGAGGGAGGGGGACACACACACAGCTGGAGATGCATAGAACTGACACTACCCCTTATAGCAGTTATTGACAGTATGCCAGCCAGAGAACATGAGTTAGATTACCTGCAGCCAGCTGCTGGAATACTTTCTTCTTGTCTTCAGTTCGCTCCTAACACAGAGATGTAAACAGACGTACAGTTAGACATGTGACTTTCTTCATGAAGCCCCTCTGCGTAATGGTCATTGACTGGGAGAACCTCACTAACTCCAGGGTTCCCGCGCTGGACTTAAAAAGCTTTAAAGTCTAAAACCCAGCAATCCGATTGACAAGGCCTAAAAAGGCCCCACATTTCAGTTATCAGGTCTAAAAAATTTGTCTGTATGGCAGTGAAATCCCTAATTTCATCACCTTGAGGATGACAAATAGCTATCATATGGTGTCGCAAATAGGTCTGAAATTATATTCAAAGAGGTCTAAAAAGGTCTTAAATTCGACGTGTTGAAACTTGTAGGAACCCTGAACTCACAGTCTGCAACTGCATCCTCAGCTGGTTGTTGGTGAATTTGAGGGATCTGGCGATGGCCTGGAGGTAATAGATGAGCATGCTGAAACAGAGATGGCAATGGCTGATCACCTACTGTAATGCATATTGTGTGTAAAGTGATGTGTGTGTGTGTGTGTGTGTGTGTATGTGTGTGTGGTGCACTCACAACAGCAGCAGCAGGGCTGGCAGCGCTACCACTGGGCTGGTGACGTAACCCATCACTTTACCGAACCACAGGGGGAAGTCGTTGGTGATCGTCTCCGAGATGATGTCATAAATCTTCTCCTGACCACTGCGGGGAACAAACACACATACACACATACATCCACGCGTGCGCAAACACACACACACAGACCCAGGCGTTCGCACACAGGCACACACGCAAGCACGCACGCACACACACACACACACAAACAATAAATCATATCGTCGTGACTACTGCAGAACAGAGAAGGATGAACCTAAAGGGCAAGGGATAATTAAACGTACACATCGTTGACATCTCCTCCATTTTACTGCCATCATCTACACACAACTGATGATAATGAGATCTATTCAACTCTGCCAGTTTCCTGAGTTCTGGGTTGTCAATACTGTTCACAGCATCTCTCTTGGGGAAGCTGTTAAAAGTGGGGCTTGCATTAGTTTAATTTACAAGGGCTCACACAAGGGCACAACTGTTTATAGAACTCTGCAGAGAGGGTAGTTTACCTAAAAGGTCCGCAGTGCTGTGATGGTCTGTATCTCACAATAGCGAAGATGGTGGGCAGCATACACAGAAACAGCATGAATAGAAGCATCGCCACGTAGAAATTGTTTGATCTGAAAACCATATAAAGACATATTCGTCTAAAACAATACAGACATACATCAAGACGTTTGACACACAATATATGTTTTGCTCTGCACAGTGGGTGTAGAGTAGGGGGATACCATTATGTACTGTAATGACCTCACTATCATAATAAAACAATTATGCCTATTTGACTAGAGATAAGATCCTACCGAGGCCTACTGCTTGTGTCTAATACTTTCAAATGATACATACCCAAGAGGACAGACCATAACCAAGAGGACAGAGTATTGGTAGTCTACATTCTACCGTGTACACTTTTCTAATAATCAGCAAATGTGTCATTATCAATCCTCTCTTGCACCTCTTTCGTGGGATTTTATGGTCCACATGAAGAGCTCTCTCATCAGTGGAGAGTCAATGGGGTGTGTTTGTGTGTGTGTGTGTGTGTGTGTGTGTGTGTGTGTGTGTGTGTGTGAATGCTTGTAATGTCCACTACATCTGGGAGTGACTGATAAGGCCTGAAAGAGGCAGCGACAGCCTCGTTACATAAATCAGAGTCGGCCGAGTGCTGGGGGCTGTGTGCGTGTGCGTGTGTGTGTGTGTGTGTGTGTGTGTGTGTGTGTGTGTGTGTGAGGGCAGCATAGAGGCTATTTACAGATTTGTTCCCTTTCTCCACAGAGCTGGAAAATTAGATCAGGTGAGGGGCAAGAAGTATGTAATACTGCTGTGTGTGTGTGTGTGTGTGTGTGTGTGTGTGTGTGTGTGTGTGTGTGTGTGTGTGTGTGTGTGAGTGTGTGTGTGTGTGTGTGTGTGTGTGTGAGTCTCTGGCCACGGCTGACCTTGAGGCTCTGAACACCTGTTGGTGTGGTACATTACAGGTGAGCACGGCCCAGCTCCTCAGGTACATCAGGCCTATCAGCTTCATCACGTTAAAGGCAGGCAGGCAGGGAGAGAAGAACGCACCCATCCTGAGACCAGAGAGAGAGACGGGGTGGGGGGGGGGGAGGAGGGGAAAGAAGTGGGGGGGGGGGGGGGGGGGGGGGGGGAGAAAAAAGTGGGACAGATTTATACTGCTTCTTATTGGAGCTCCATCCCCTAGTCACCTATCCCACTCACGCGCTCGCAATGAACACACACACCACACACACACACACACACACACACACACACACACACACACACACGCACACACACACGCATACACACTCTTCTGCTGGGGTCACCTCACACCCCATATAAAACACATTACATCCTGTGGCTCTTGGCTGCGGATCATTAACTTCATCAGTGCCAAAATGACGGGTCTAAAATGAACAAAGGAATACTGTCCACCTAACCACGGAGGTGTGGAATGGAAATATACCAGACCGGACCGAGCAACGCCTTCAGGGTCACAGGGGTCGTTCTGGCTTAACTAGCCTATTACAGCTATATGATGACTTGCAATATCTAACACTCTTCTTTCATCTTTTTTTTTTTTCCCCCACACACCGTAGCTTGCTTTTCCAGGTTCTCAGAGTCAGGAGTGCCGCTATGTACACGGGCTTCACGTGCTGTGCGTAGGGCACCAAGTGCCCCAAAACAGCCTGATGATCATCCTAATAATCATAATGATGAATTATTTCACTTTAAGATGAAGCACAACTACAATAGGGTGTGTAACTACAATTAACAAGGGGGTGTCTAACTACAATTAGACCATTATTAGATCACCATTAGTGCTAGCGCTATCCATTTACCGCCAGCGCCCCCCACAACCCCCCCCCCCCCCCCCCCCCCATCCCGTCGACGAAACACATGTAAGCACACTTGCTTTCTTGCTACTTCATGTATACTGTATGAACATATTTAGGTCATTTAGGTCAACAGACTTTCAGAAGGTGTTGGCCGAAACATTCCACGTAACTTTCCACGTAAATGTGAAGTAGCAAGAAAGCCATTGTGCTCAAGTTTTTATTTCATTTTGAAAATATCCATTATTTCAACAGCAGGGCTTGCAGGTAACACACACTAATGTCATACTGTATGTAATATCTTGAGGTACATTGTTATCATACATACCAGATCATTCCTTGATTATATATCAGGTGGAGAACATTCTCCGCTATCTTGAATTCTCCATATTCAGGCTGTCAGAGAAGAAGAAAGAACACCAGGGAGTGAGACACATAGTAACCTTTGAGTTGAACTAGCGATAATGATTCAGGCCCTCTCATCTGCTCTGTTGTGCAACTTCCCACGGTCGTTACTATAAACGACAATGTGACCTCTGTGAAATAACGTAGTAAAACAACGTAAATGAAAGTATAAACAGAGGATCAAGGTTGTAGAATTTAGAGGACAAAAATATAGATATTTCTATAGTTGTGTCGATCAATCAATCAATCACACTTGATTTATATAGCACAAGTCATGGTCAATGAGAGATGAGTACTTACAAACTTACTCTCCAGGTCCCAACAACAGCAGTCACTGAGGTAGCGGACCACAAGGCCTCTGATGAAGTCAATCAGCAGGATACTGGCCACCGTGAAGATCATATCAATGATGGACAGCTTCAACATCTCCTAGAGAAACACAACACAACACAGAAAACATAACAAATGTATTTCGATTTTTTTTCCCGTCCTCGTCCTCTCCTTTAACAAAGAGGAGCCAGAAATAATACGCCCTGTAATTGTTTTATGTGCAATTTAACCAAAACAAAGTGATGTAATGTTGCGTCCTTCACTCATGACAGTTTCATGACGGAAGCGTCTGGCTGTACAATTCAATCGATACTCAATCTATACCTCAGGGCCGCAGCAGGGGAAAGCAAACGCACCGGGACAAGACATTTCCATTATTCATGTCAGCATAATGACTTTAATAACTATTAACGGTGACCATATGAGGGATGAGATTGGTGATTATACAGTCATTTCAGAGAGAATGATCTAGAATGATCTCTGTGCTTACCGGACTGAGAGCTATAGGCTTACATGGTTTAGCGAATATCGTATTATGTTTCATAGACAGCTAATAATGGAGTTCAGGCCAGGGGAGACTGGTGGAGGTAGAAATCGGAGGACAGGCTCATCGTAATGCATGGAATGGAATGAGGAACGGTATCAAACACGTGGATACCATCCCTCATTCCATTCCATGCACCACAATGCGCCCGTCCTCAGATTTCTACCTCCACCAGCCTCCCCTGATGTACCGGTAGTTCCCCTGTGAGTAGGACAGCCTCTTAACCTAAAACATTGGATTCAACAAATAATCCACAAGAACTGATTGGAAGTGAATCAATTGGGATAATGCTGGGCTGGGACAAAAGCCAGCACTTCCTAACTTCCGCTCAGCGAGCAACTTTCTGAAATAAACAACCTAGAGAGGAATGAAGTGATTCCGACACCTGTCCCACGTAAGTCTCCCAGCAGGGATCCTGCTTGGAGCTGCTGCTGCCGGAAGGGCCCGTGTGGTTGTACACGGTCAGCATGCTCAGCACCGTGCTCTTGGTGCTGGTGTTGACGTCCAGAGCCATCGCAATGGTAGCTGTGGTGCTGTTCCTGTGGTCGGAAACGGAGATGTCCGATACAAGGGTGGACAGACTCTCCTCCTCAGTCTGAGAGACAGTGGCCAGGAAAGCACTGCTGTCAGACCAGTTCCCTGGAATGATGATCTGGGAACAACATGGGAATGTAATAATAATAATAATAATAATAATAATTCCTTATATTTATATAGCGCTTTTCCAAGGCTCAAAGACGCTGACAATATGGGGAAAACGGAAAACACAGAAACAACAAGCAACAGATAATGAGCACATAGAACACAGAGTTAACGAACGGGGAGGGGGTGGCAGGGTTAGGTTAGGTTGTATGCATGTCTGGGGGGGGGGGGGGGGGTAGTGGCGGGGTTAGGGGAGATGGTTAGGGGTAGGGGAGGTTGTATGAATGGGAGAACAGTTGGTTTTGAGGTGGGATTTAAAAGTGGAGAGTGAGGGTGAGTCTCTGAGTGGTTGAGGGAGAGAGTTCCAGAGGCGGGGTGCAGCTCGTGAAAAGGCACGGTCTCCAAAGCCTTTGAGTTTTGAGGGTGGGACAGTGAGGGGAACAGTGGATGAGGATCGGAGGGTACGGGTAGGGGAGAAGGAGGTCAGTCAGGTAAGGGGGGGCCATGCTATGGAGGGCTTTGTATGTGAGGAAGAGTACTTTGAATTTCATACGGTCTTTGATGGGGAGCCAGTGGAGAGAGTGTAGGACAGGAGTGATGTGGTCACGGGACCGGGTGTTTGAGAGCAGGCGGGCGGCTGAGTAATGTCTGTAACTGTCATTGACGGGGTGGCTATTGTGAGAGAGGAGGAGAAAATGGAAAAAGAATACTGTATTTCTTCCATGAAATGTCCATATACTCACAGCTGAGGAGCTCATAATGTTGACCTTGTCCAACAGGGCAATGATGAGACTGTAGAGATTACCCAGGTACAGCACCAGTACCCTGAAGAAATAATACACATGAATTACTAGTGTTATTATTACTGTGGTTAATACATTGTTATTACATGGTTCTTCTGGTATTACACAGAAGTTACATGCAGCTATATTGTATGTGTACAATTGTGTGTACATAATGTCCCAGTGTGATTTCAACATTCTCATGCCATGGATGTTGTCCAGTGCTCCAAACCACTGGTTGTGACCTTTGAACTCTGAACTCTGACCTGGCCAGTTGGAAGCGTAGCGAGGTCCTAGGGTGGTACATCTCTAGCTGAGCCACTAACTCGAAGGCTGACGGGGCGATCATGGTGATGAGGGACACCACTACACTCACCTGGGGAGGGGACAGCATGTGACAGCATTCCTTTTGTTTTGATACCGTATCTGTTCGTCTGCCGCCATCATTACACAACGCATCTGGTTCTGCTCAAATCCATTGGATAATCCATTCAAAGCCTCACACGGCTAGCTACAGTATTGACATCCATTGAGAGCTGAATTACATTATCAGCTGTCATAGACAGATGGTAACAAATAAGGCTGACAATAAACATCCATCCTATTGGTCTCAAGGTCCGTATCCAATTAATTGTTATGACATCCTAAAAAAACAGTCAGGATCAAACAATCATTCAACTGGCGAGATTCCTTTTGGAACGGAACTTTCCATTATAGGGGAACGGTGGATAAAGACAAGTTTAGTGTTTTATTTAATGAACGTAATGAAGCTATGCTACCTCATTCTTCTCCCACAGCGTTAGCTCTGGTTTGGTCTGCTCCAGCTTCTGAGATCGGTCCACTACAAAGTAGATGATGTAGATGCTGCCAGCCAGAGACAGGAGGACGAGGATGTTGGCTAGGATACGCAGGCTGATCAAGACTGCCCTGGAAGAGAGAGAGTGAGAGAGAGAGAGAGAGAGAGAGAGAGAGAGAGAGAAAGAGGGAGAGGGAGAGAGGGAGGGAGAGAGAGAGAGAGGGGTGGGGGGGGGTCAGTGACTTCAGTGTCAGTGACTTGGTAAAAATGTCATTGCATGTGTGCGTTCCCCCTCACCCACAGTATTTTACTCAATATGAGCAAAACTAAATGTTGAAATAGCAGTAATACCACGTTCATTGATAAAATGACACAAGGGATGGAAAGGGGGGATGGCAGTTTTAGAAGGGGGATGATTTTGACCGTTTTTATATCAGGGGGGGATGCCATCCCCCCTCATCAACTTGAGTGCTGGGTATAAACAATACCAATGTGAAACAGTATGTGTAAACAATAGCTACGTGAAACAATGTGGACTGAGTATAGATTGTACGATAAGGAACAACATGCTCACTCAAATCTTAATCAAATAGTCCTGTTTTGGGCGCGAATCAGAAATGTGTGGTGCGCAACACGACGCACTGGGGGAAAGTGCTGTGGGATGATGATTGATGTAAGGTAAAGCCAACGGTTCTGTTGCCGTCCGTTTTGGATTGACGCTCTTTCTGTTGTCTCAATGAAGGCCGGGTTTGACGCATCGGTCCACCATAACGAGACTACAATGAGGGCTGTCCCAGTGACAGTGAGAGCGGACCTAGACGTGGAGTCTGTGATGACTGAGAGAGAGAGAGAGTGATTGATGAGAGAGGGAGGTTGATGGATATGGAGGAGACCCCGGGGGTCGGGGGTGCAGTGAGAGAGGAGGACCCGGAATACCCAAGAGGCATTAATCCAACTGTAATGTGTTCCTCAGCTCTGACGGTGATTTACATCCAGTCAACCCCTGCAATAAAGGGACCGTGGTATGAGTTACACCAGGAAGCATTCGCCTACGCGTGTGTTCTGCTGGGATTGCAATGGACTGGGCGGAGGGTGCATAAATCTGTCAGATACAGTATGAGCCCGATGGAGAATGCTGGCTGGTAAGGAGGGAGGCAAAAAACACACCAGAGAAAGGGGAAATATAGAACTACTGTATTTGGTTGCTTGGTTCATTGAGTCAGTGGTACTAATGTGTTTGTGTTGCGAGCAGGGTTGGGGTGAATTCCTTTTCAAATCCACTCATTCCAGGAAGTGATTTGAATTCCAATTACTGTACGTGAATAAAATGTAAAATCCCCCAAACCTGGAAAAAGAGTAACCCACCAAGGTGTAGCTTGATAAAATATTGAAAATTGTAACGGATGGGGTCTAATTTCTCAAGACGGATCGCCTAGGTGTCCCTCTCTGGCCGCTCACTGGGGCACCTCACTCTCTCACTCTCTCACTCACTCATTCACTTCACTCATGGGTTATGGACTGATTATCTGCATCTGTGTGTTTAATAATAATAATAATAATAATAATACATTAGACTTATAGCGCTTTTCTAGACACTCAAAGACGCTTTACAAACTGAAAAGAGCGAGTAGTAAAATAATAAAAAATAATAATAATAATAATAAAATTAAAATAAAAAGTATAGGGGTCTAATTAATTTTTAGATTACTAAATCTAAATCTACAGTACAGGCCAAAAGTTTGGACACACCTTCTCATTCAATGCGTTTCCTTTATTTTCATGACTATCTGGTACATTGTAGATTCTCACTGAAGGCATCAAAACTATGAATGAACACATAGGAATTATGTATTTAACAATAAAGTGTGAAATAACTCTAAATATGTCTTATATTTTAGATTCCTCAAAGTAGCCACCCTTTGCTTTTTTGTTGTTAATAAAATATATAATAATAATAATATTAAATATAATATGTGTTAATAATAATATGTTATTATATATATATATATATAATATTATTATTATATATTTTATGAACAACACGTTTATTTTATTTTATTAACAACAAAAAAGCAAAGGGTGGCTACTTTGAGGAAGTTATTTCACACTTTTTTGTTAAGTACATCATTCCACATGTGTTCATTCATAGTTTTGATGCCTTCAGTGAGAATCTACAATGTAAATAGTCATGAAAATAAAGGACACACATTGAATGAGAAGGTGTGTCCAAACGTTTGGCCTGTACTGTAAGTGTCTTTGTAGGACAATCTACTCTGTATACTGCAATTATATCTAGATTTCGGGCGGAGAAGCAGTGAACAAGCAACGCCAGCGTCCTCTCTCGACCGGCATTTTTTGAAAAGTCTTACGAGTATGATCAATTATGTAATGTTAGCTAGCTACCTCTAAACATGGATTTGGCTGGGCCTAAATTAATTAATTTGAGGTGGTAAACACAGTCTGGCTATCTTATCTGTCTGGTTAACTTATCTGTGTAGTTCTGAGTTTCTCTCCAGAGCCATAGACAGATGTCTGTAAGATGTTTGCACTGTGGCTTCATGTTCCCTCTGTTCCCTCCACTTCCTGCTCAGTCTTATCAGTGTGTGTGTGTACCGTGTGTTGGCCACTCTAGAAAACGTAAAGTCTTTGATTGCATACACATTCTGTTTTGGAGACTTTGTTATCTCTCTTTCTGTTTTGGAGTTTAGTTAGTCCGTTGTTCAACTTTTGTTTGGAGACTCGCTTTCTCCCCTTTTGTTTTTGTGTAAAGTCTGTGTTTTGTTACCTGTTTTGCCAACTCTACCTGTTCACTTACTTAGTCAAATGTATTTGTTGTAAGTCGCTTTGTATAAAGGCATCTGCTAAATGCTCAAAATGTAATGTAAATGCAGTCTTAAGATCCCTTTGTTTTGCATTTACATTACATTTTGAGCATTTAGCAGATGCCTTTATACAAAGCGACTTACCATACAACAAATACATTTGACTAAGTAAGTGAATAATCAGTAATAGCAGGAAAAAGTAATCTATGCTTGGGCCTGGGGCTATTGGCAGTCGTAATGCTAGAATATTATTATTATTATTATTATTGTTATTATTATTATATAGTAGAGAAACTGTACAGTTGGGGATGTAGATGTCTTGATGTTATGCTCACACCACTAGAAACTCTAACAGAAAATACCAAAACAAAGAGATAAAACACCTACAGACTTGTGTCCTTCTTCTTCTCTTGCTCCTCAACAATGGCTTCCTAGAGAGGTAGAAAAAAAGCAGAGTTTGCATATTTTGACAGTATGTTGATCCTTTTATGGGAATCTAATAACTGAATAAACACCACTATATTTGCCAGCTCTCTCTCTGTGAAAATTGATTTTCAATCTCAAGACTGAAGCAGGTCAAATAAATAAACAGAATATGGCAATATAGCATAATGATTTGTACTTAACCATTAGCCCACTAAGCATATTAGAACAAAGGAATGTGTATTTGCTTTGCTGTCTAAACTTGGAGCTCAACTGGCAGGCTGGGATCCTGTTTATATACATGGAGTACAGATTAGAAATCCTCTGAATGACAGACAGGCTGCCGCTGGGAAATCAGCACTAATACAATGGTACATAAACCTCCTTTGAAGAGAGTGTGAGGAGTCAATTACAGGTAGGGGATCACTGGAAATCACATCACAGGAATAGAGTGGAGAGTTTCTCATGCTTCATAGATGGCACTTCAGACTATTGTATAGTATGTGTGTGTATGTGTGTGTGTGTGTGTGTGTGTGTGTGTGTGTGTGTGTGTGTGCGTGCGTGCGTGCGTGTGTGCGTATGCGTAGATGCATGCGTATATAGTGTGTGTGTGTGTGTGTGTGTGTGTGTGTGTGTGTGTGTGTGTGTGTGTGTGTGTGGGAGAGTCTCACCCTGATGTTGTTGACGATGGCAGCTCCTTTGCTCTCAGCAGCCTCAGGGTTGCCTATCAGGTAGTCCCAGGCACAGAAGACCCTCCAGCAGAAGGTGAAGTTCTCATCAGAGGCGCTGGCCAGGCTCAGACGAGAGTTCTTAGCCATCCTGGACACAACAGACAACACACCTACAGTATGTAGTTCAATGGACAACACAGCTATGTAGTTCAATGGACAACACAGCAACATGTAGTTCAATGGACAACACACCTACATGTAGTTCAATGGACAACACAGCAACATGTAGTTCAATGGACAACACAGCTACATGTAGTTCAATGGACAACACAGCTACATGTAGTTCAATGGACAACACAGCTACATGTAGTTCAATGGACAACACACCTACATGTAGTTCAATGGACAACACAGCTACATGTAGTTCAATGGCATCATGTCCTTGATTGGTGCATTAAAAGACTAGTCAGATCAACCAATCAAAGGTTGATAGTCACTCTTTAGTAATCAGATCAATTTTAAATTAACTTTACATTGACATCATGTTACTCAGGAACAACGTAAATTAACTTCATTAACCAACATCGATAACATCAATCAATATCAATGAGAAACTCTAATGATTACTTTCTTAACAGAATGATGAAACTGTAGGCAAAAACAGCCATCCCAACCAGAAAGTAGGCCAGGGGCAGGCGGTAGTTGGCACTGCCGATCTTCCGCACCGGGCCGTAGTAACCGTAAAACAGCACAGAGTACTGGAGATAGCCCTGTGGTGGGAGAACCATACACACACACACACACACATACACACACACACACACACACACACACACACAGAGAGAGAGAGAGAGAGAGAGAGAGAGAGAGAGAGAGAGAGAGAGAGAGAGAGAGAGAGAGAGAGAGAGAGAGAGAGAGAGAGAGAGAGAGAGAGAGAGAGATGAGTACTGGAGATAGTGCTGTGGTAGGAGAGAACCACAGAGAGAAAAAGGTATGGCAACTATGCCTAAGTATAGGCAAATCATTGCAAATAACAATCACATTTCCACAAACGCAATAAGTCCTTGCCTTTATTGTATACTATCCTCGAGGATGATTTTTGTTATTATGTGTAAACATCATGATTGAACTAACTGTATCTGGCACCTGTAGAGGGCAGAGTAGGGATCAGTGATGTAATGCTTAAACAAGTCTCTAGTCTATTCCCAGGATGGTAATGTAGTATTGACAGAGCAGTAAAGGATACAGAGGGAGGAGAGGAGGAGAGGAGGATAGGAGGAGAAGATGAGAGGGGAGGAGAGAAGGTGAGGAGATGAGGAGAGGAGGAGGGGAGTAGAGGATGAGAGGATGAGAGGGGGAGAAGGGGAGAGGGGGAGAGGAGGAGAGGAGCAAAGCGGGAGGAGAAGAGGAGGAGGGGAGAAGAGGGGGAGAGAAGGAGAGGAGAGGAGGAGAGGGGGAGAGGAAGAGAAGAGCAGAGGAGGAGAGGAGCAGAGGAGGAGAGAAGAAGAGGGTGAAAAGAGGAGAGGAGGAGAGGAGGGGAGAGCCTTGCCCCGAGTGACCAGATGGTGTCCAGGTCCTGGGCGGAGGACAGGTGCTCCTTGGGAATGGTTTTACTCCGGGTCGTTCCGAACGCCGCTCCGGCCAGGAGCTGATGGGGGAAAATGTAAACAAGTTAGGTTGGAAGGATCACTCGATTGATCGATTGATTGACTGACTGATTAATTGATTGAATAATGTTCTGCAGTAGAGGTGGGTGAGTGTGACCGCAGAGGGAAGGATGTGCGAGGTTGCTCAGAAGGAGGAAGGAGGAAGGAGGGATAAAATTGGAGGAATGGAGGAGGGAGAAGATTGGGAAATAGAGGATGAGTGATAGACCAGCTGAGAGCTGAGGAAATTGCCTGTGTCCGTGTGTCTGAGACGGGCATAAATCTACTCTCCTTTCCTAGCCGTGGCGTAACCAAAAACAATGTCCTCCATGTATTATCTGTGAAGGCTCATGGCAAAGGTGCTGTTTTTATTGCCATGCTTTACAAGCACACCTCTAGAGCGTCCAATTGGGCCTTCTGTTATACTCAAGCTATGCAATAATGAAATATAAAATTACTCCTATCGAAACATTTTAGAAAACTAAGATTGTCTTTTGAGCCTTGAATTTATCTATCGAGAGTACCGAACTATCTTCATATCTACCCATCAATCTCACACCCAGTACCTCCCGCAGGTAACTAATGACCCCCTGACCTCACGCTCACCGACCCACCCACCTACCCACACACGCCCCCTCACACACACACACACACACACACACACACACACACACTGACCTCAGGTACGACGATGAATGCTCCGGTCATGACGGTGAGGACGATGTTGATTCCAAACAGCCAGCGGAGGAAGATGAAGTAGGATGCTACCCCTGACCCAAAGTGGCCTTCAGAGAAGAAACATGAATGACACATCTAGAGTTAGCCCCCTACAGGGCTTCCAAAGTCTCCATGCCAAAGCAGAGTATCAGTGTGAGTCAGCGGTCGTCCTGTAAATGAAATGGACTCATTGGAAAGGAGAGATAAAACAAATAAAAAGATGAAAGGTTCTTACTCTCAATTTTCTTGATTCTCATCTCCCAAGGAATAAACAGCACAATGATGTTGTACAACAACCGGGAGATTTTCTTGAGAAGCTGAAAAAGAGGACAAACGTGTAATAAAGTAAGTGTGTGTGTATGTGTGTGAGTGTGTGTGTGTGTGTGTGTGTGTGTGTGTGTGTGTGTGTGTGTGTGTGTGTGTGTGTGTGAGTGTGTGTGTGTGAGTGTGTGTGTGTGTGTGAGTGTGTGTGTGTGTGTGTGTGTGTGTGTGTGTGTGTGTGTGTGTGCGTGTGTGTGGGCGTGTCATGAGAGGAAGGATAGGTTCTGTCAATTACACAAATGTTTGTTTAGTGTAAGGGGGGAGGTTAACCACATTTGCTCAGAGGCTTTGTCCTTTGACACACAGTCCTTTCAAAGACAAGTCTGACCGTAAAATAAATATAGATTTTGCAGCATGATCAACATATATTCTGCTTAATCAATTTGATTCATTCTCAGAGAGGCTACTTTTACAAGACATTCAGATTATTCACAGAGAGGAAGTCGGTCAAACTAATTCATGTGAATTCTAATTTCAATTAACCAGAAGCCAATCTCTATAATTAATAATTCATCCTCAATCCACTTGCTAAAAGTCAATTAATTTTAATGGTGCTTGGGCAGCCTTGCCCAATGCCTCTGGAACATTTTAATTAAACTAGGCCATAACAACAGGCTATAAATTTAGTCATGGTGTTGGCTGTGTGTGTGTGTGTGTGTGTGTGTGTGTGTGTGTGTGTGTGTGTGTGTGTGTGTGTGTGTGTGTGTGTGTGTGTGTGTGCCTGCGTGTGTGTGTGTGCGTGTGTGTGTGTGTCTGAATATGTGTGTGTGTGTCTGTCTGTCTGTATGTATGTTTGTGTGTATGTGTGTGTGTGTGTGCGTCCGTGCATGTGTGCGTGCGCACGTGTGTGTCTGTATGTGTGTGTGTCTGTATGTGTGTGTGTGTGTGTGTGTGTGTGTGTGTGTGTGTGTGTGTTTGTGTGTGCGTGTGTGTGTATGTGTGTGTGTGTGTGTGTGTGTGTGTGTGTGTGTGTGTGCGTGTGTGTGTGTGTGTGTGGAGAGGGAGAAGCCTACAGGCAGAGGTAGCTGTGTAGAGTTCTAACCTGCTGTCTCATAAACACACAGAGACAGAGGGGAGGTTGTATAATTCAGCCTGGACAAGGGGAAGCCAAAGTCCATAGCAGAATTCACTATCTGTTTGCTGCAGTGCAGTGAGCAGCAGTCAAAAATGGCAAGTTTTTCAGCCAAGTCTGACAAAGGCTGTTTATTATCTACAAAATTAATTTGTAGAAAGAGGCTAATAAAAAAAAGAAGATAATTATGTTGAGTGTGTGTGTGTGTGTGTGTGTGTGTGTGTGTGTGTGTGTGTGTGTCTGTGTGTGTACCTACATCTGCCCCCGCAGCCTGGTACCCTCGGGTCCTGGTCAGTCGGCCCTCGTACTTCAGAACTATCTCTCTGGCCTGCCTGGGGGAACAAACAAACAGGTTCGTCCCTCATAGGTTGATGAAGACTATAACACATTTCCATTAACACTAGAACAGCCACCCCTGTGAGTAAAAATAAGTGTTATATCTTTGCACTCGATCAAATTTCAGGACCCTCCTTTCATGACTTTTCCTGGATATGTGCGTTCTACCACCCAGTATCCTTAAATTTTCAAAATCACATCAGGATAAGCTAATATAAAGCTATTTTGCCGTTTTTCTGTGTAGGAAGCAGGCTAACTTAGAAGCGGCCAACTAGTGGTCATTGTGTGTAAATAGCAGCTTGAGCTATTTACACACAATTGGTCATTTGACCCCCGAGGCGGCACTTTTAGTAGGCACGGCTGTTCTAGTGTTAAGATGTCTCTGAAGTACAGAGAGATGGCTGACAAAGCTGATCTTGGCCTGGGACACCATGTGACAGACAGAAGATCAGAAACAAACCCATATCCAATACACTGGTCCACTCTCTGGTCCGCTCAGCCTCCACCATAACATATTACCGTAGGGACTGATCCAAATTCAGCTGAAATGCACTTTCAGCACTCTGTGCTCTTCAAGATGATTCTATGAAACTGATCCTAGTTTAGATTTATTGTGTGTGTGTGTGTGAGCGAGGCTGACTGGTGAAGCCATTAATACAGGTGCTTTAGCGGTCGGAAGAGCACGCCACATGACAGAACTGGGCAAGTTCGCAGAGAAATAAGCCATGCTTTAATCAATGATGCCTCACTCAACAGGCTTCTTACCCACTCAGCTGTCATGAAATACTAACACACACTATTCACCAAGTCCCTTCATCTTCATATACAGGCTACAGCATGCTGTGCTTTCTGTGCTGTTGATGAAGTTGTGATGATTGAGGCTGGTGGTAGAGGTAGATAATCCTGTTTGACACAGTGCCATTTCTCATTCCATTCCATGCGTTACAATGAGCCCGTCCTCCGATTTCTACCTCCACCAGCCCAGTCTCTCTCTCTCTCTCTCTCTCTCTCTCTCTCTCTCTCTCTCTCTCTCTCTCTCTCTCTCTCCATATATATATATATACACTGTATATACACTGTATATAAGTGAGCATGGAGTCATTTATTTTTATTTTTATCATAATCAAATTCACAAGATTCACATTTGAAAACGGTGGCAGAAATCTCTGGTTTGTGGTATAAAATATGAGATGTTTCTGCAGTGGGAGTAATCACAGGCATTCACCCAGAGATTACTGAGGGTGTAAAAGGCAGGCTTGCATCTCATCCCCGATGATGGCAATAAAGCCCTCGCAGCAATAACAAACCGCCCATATAAAACCTGCCACGCTTGGTACACACTCAGCAGAACACCAGCGCTGCTCTCACTCTGCTCTGTCTATGTTAGATTGTATCTAGCAATCTATCCTAACTATCTATACCACTCCTCTTCGATCTCCATCCTCCATCGCTCTCTCTCTCTTGCTCTCTCTCTCTCTCTTTCTCTCTCTCTCTTGCTCTCTCACTCTCTTTCTCTCGCTCTCTCTTTCACTCACTCTCTCTCTCTCTCTCTCTCTCTCTCTCTCTCTCTCTC
>NC_137679.1:33098769-33103769 GCF_963989245.1 Nansenia antarctica | reverse complement strand
GCTAAGCTCCAGAGCTTTGTACATGATTTACAATACTTCATGAACAATTTGTTAGATAAAAAAAGTAATTAGAAGCTCATGGGAGCATGTTTAAGTGCTTTATTCATATGATCTCATTGTGCCTGTTTTAGTTTTGGTTCTGCCCAGAGGGATCTCTGGATCTGGACCGTACATAATAGGAAATCATTCTCCGAAGTTTATAAAGCATTTCACTGACATTCAATAGTTTCATGGTGAATGGAGAGTTTGAATGAGTTTCAGGGGAGGCTGGTGGAGGTAGAAATCGGAGGACGGGCTCATTGTAATGCACACAATGGAAGAAGGAATGGTGTGTGATACCATTCCTCATTCCATTCCTTGCATTGCAATGAGAAGGTCCTCTGATTTCTACCACCACCAGCCTCCACTGATGGGTTTGTGTTACCGTCACCTTGATGGTGTTATTCAAAGTTTCAAAATTCTAAATGACAACAATTACACATTTACAATACATTACATGCAGTACAGTAACATCTATTCAGGTTTTGCATGTACTGCAGAAAATCTATTTCCTCAAACAAACAAATATACAGTATATCTGTCTTAGTTGTGAGACAGAGACAACAGAGAATGTAGTGCTCTGGACCTTTAGCTGTTACTCGTAACAACCTTTAAATAGAATAGAATCCACTGACTTTTTCAATGCAAAGCTGTAATATGCGGTCTTTCCTGGCCAATAGGCAACAGTGCACCTCCTCCAAGCTAAGGAAATAGAAATACAGTAGATGGGGCCAGTAGTTTTGTTCTTTTGGAGGTACTATCGCTTAACAGTACAGTACCTAAGCAGAATAGGACAGACTTTGCATGTGTTCCAAATGACCACTGCATCATCATCTTCCCAAGAGAGTCTCTCCATCGGAGTGGTCAGACTCAACACTGACGAAAGAGACAGAAACACCGTTAGCTTTTACTCATAACAACCCTTAAATAGAATTGAACAGCGCAGTCACACGTTATTGTCCTGTAGACGCCACGGGACACACAGATACTTCACAATCACATTACAGGAGCCCGGTAATGCAGCTCCTAATCTGTTTCACAGCTTCAAAGGGAGCCAATGTTATCTGACCGTAGCTCCAAAAGTGCCACTGAGAGAAATGCTTTTATGATATTAGATCATTAGATCGGGAAAATATATTTATGGGACCAATTTAGTCCTATTGCCTGTTGTAATGGCCTCCAATTATGGTGGTAAAACGAATAGAGAGAGATAACTGGATTGATCTGTGGGAAAGGTGAAAATAGTCGGCTGTCCTCTGCGATGCAGTGCATTGAAGGATAGCTTGTCAAACTCGACCTAGAATACGCACACTTTGGTAAAGGGTAAAGCACATTTGACTGTATATTATAATGAACCCTCTCCCCCTCCCCTTCCCATGTGTCCCCAGCACTACCATAATACTATACTTTCTTTTATTTATTGTGTCTCTTTATTGTTACTACTCGATCTTTTCAGTTTGTAAAGCGTCTTTGAGTGCCTAGAAGTCTAATGTATTATTATTATTTTATTTATTATTATTATTATTGTTACTATTATTACTATTATTATTCTATCATAGCCCTAATTCATTCGTTCTCAGACTGCTTTTGTCAAGCTGGATAAAATGTAATAAAAAATGTATCTACATGTATACTGTACATATATACATGTATATGTTTTAATGTCTTTGTCCACAAAATGCTACTGTGAAGAGGGAGAAAACAAATGTTCCCATTTTGATGATAGCTTTCATCAAACATCATGGGCCAGTTTCACAAGGTTAGATGAACCCTACTCCGAGACTAGAATATATTGAATATATAATAATACAACATATATATAACATATATAACATTCATTGATAATATCTATTGAAGGTGCTTATACTGTAGAAGTTCAGGAGTTGCCTGCAGGCTGAATCTGGATGTGAGAGACGGGTCCCCTGAGAGAGCGCTCCCTCTGACCTCTCGTCCACAGTCAGAGAGGTAAATCGACATTCTGCAGAGACCATGCCCCTTTGAAATGAAACACCAATGAAAACCCAGGTGAGGCCACATGATCCAAAGAGAGGCTAAGTGATTTCCTATGGAGGCTGTAATTGCCAAGACAACCTCAGCTCCTCACCAAGGTCAGAGATGCTAGTGTCTCCAGGCTCTGTTACAGCGAGTTCATCTTCGGAACGCGCTACAATGTGAAATGTCATCATCTCCGTCGAGACACCAGCTTATGAACTTGGGTCTTGGCCCAGCGCAATAACTCTGGGAGGACAATCAAGCGGGAGGGAAATGGAATCATGAAGTTGTGATGAAGGCGGAAGGAGCCCCTGAATGATAGCGTCCTCTTCCTGTAAATCCAATACAAGAGTTTTTTTTTGGTTTCTTTTTTATCTACTTTGCAATAAAGCAGATTTGGAACTAAAGGACACTGGAGACATTACGACGGTGGAAAGGGACGGTGCTTAACAGTCCTAAATCAAACCAGGCACCGGTAGCGTTCAGCTTGGAGACCTTCGCTGGGTCTAGTGCCAGCTGTGCCCATGCAGTCCTACACCATTAAATTACCCAGAAGGCCCAATTGTTATTTCAATAGGCTAGGTGCACGATCTCACTACTTCCTGAAAGGCACCTGGCATGAACATATCCTGTCTCACTCTATTGGTTTAATTGATTAATCAGCAGTGCACTGTGTGTTCCAACGGTTTACCGCACAGCTGATTAATCAATTAAACCAATAGAGTGAGACAGGATATATTCATGCCAGGTGCCTTTCAGGAAGTAGTGAGATCGTGCACCTAGCCTATTTGGGATCAATTCAAAAATAAATAATCCACGCACAAGAAATTACGAAAAATAGACTATAGCCTAGTCTATTTCAAGGATGTCATGTATAATGTCCTAATTTCTGAAATACAAATAATTTGGAGAATGCCATTAATATACTGAATAATCATAATTCAGTTTAACCTAAAATCCCGCCGGATCGGTCAGTCATAAACAATTAAACTCACACAACCTGCTATTCAGGCAGTGGTAGACTTTTTAAAGTAAACCCTATCTTCTTACAACTGAAGGATAAAACACAGTCGACAAAGCTTGCCAAGATAGGCCTCGCATTTCAAATAATAATCACTCAATTAACTCTAGGCTAAATCCAATAAAACTATGGAGAAAATCCCATCCCCATTGCAATACATAAACCATAATTTACACCTCCACTTTAATGCATTAACGCAATACCTCTATTTCAATAAAACGCCAGCTGGCAAATGGGCCACATTATTGTTTAACTGAGCAAATGCATTTTGCGAAAACACACCGGGTCATAAAAGCTAATCAATAAAATGCTTTGGTAATGATTCTGCCATGTGTGTATGTGTATACGCAAACAGCTAGAATCAATGAAGCATTAACACAAAACATTACAGCCGCTGTCTGCTTGTGATCACTGGTATTACATTTAATCTGCTGTGGGACCCAGTCTCAGCAGTTCTAGAGACCACTCTAATAATGGAAAGGTACCCCAGTTGGGCAAGACAGAGCCAGGTGGGGGTGTTGTAGCAATACAGCCCGGAGGCTCCCTCTAGTGGTTGCTTAGTAGTTGTTCTTACATTATGGCTGTAAAATACTGTCCAACGGAATTCTGAGTGAGTTTAAGTGCGTGGGTCCAGGCAGAGTTACAAAACTAACCATGACAAGAGTATTCACATTAACACAGATGTCAACTCAACTCATTGCCAGACAAATCTTGCCATCTTACTCGCAGGATTCTGGTGTGTCCCAGGCCAGCCCATCTAAACTAATGATCTATACAGTATATGGTGCCCTGCATACGGTTTCACCATTTAGAAATTACACTTTTTATGCATAGACCCCAGTTTTTATGCATTTCAGGGTACCCAAAAGTGGAACAATTTCCTTGACACGTGTTTCTGGTTTGTCAGGTGTGTCATCATGTGAGCAGTCATAACAGAGCTCTAAGTGTCTAGTATTGATTCAAGGCTGTCGTTTGCCTTTGGAGTCTGCTATTGGTGTCTGTCACCATAAGGACCAAAGAGACGTCAATGAAAATCAGGTCAATCCATTACAAGGCTGAAGAATGAGAACAACCTACCAAAATCAATGAACATGTAAGTGATGGCATGAATATGGAGTATTCCACAACACACCACCTCATCTATGACATATGGTGGAGGGGGTGTTATGGCTTCCACTGGAACTGGCTCACTTGTCTCCATTGATGTTGTAACTGATGATGACAGCAGCAGGAAGAGTTCTAAAGTGTACAGAAACATTTTGTCAGCCCAAGTACAAGCTAATACCTCCAAACGCATTGGACAGCGCCTCGTCATACAGCAGGACAATTACCAACAGCATACTGCCATAGTAAATAGGGAGTTTTTCCAGGGCCAAAAAGCGGGAAACTGTTGACTTGCCAAGTCAATCTCCAGTCTAAATACTATTGAACATGCATTTAATTGACTGAAGAGGCAAAACATCCTTAAAACAAATGACAACTGAGGATGGCTGCCATACAGGCCTGGCAGGGCATCACCAGAGTAGACACCCAGCGTCTGATTGGGTCAATGGGTTGCAGACTTCAGGCTGTTATTGCATGCAAAGGATTGTCGACCAAATACTAAACATCAGTGCTTAATTTGGACATTTGATAAATCTGGCCAATCACATTTGGTGTTCTAAAATTGAGGTCTATGTCTAAAAAGTGTTGTCATTTCTGAATGGTGAAACCTCCCCTCTACTTTAACCTCATAATAATTGTTTGATTTAAAATACATCATTTTGGAGTGTCGAGTCAAAAGACAAACAATGCTTCACTGTCCCATTACTTAAGCAGGGCACTGTAGATACTACACGTATGGAGATCAGAGGTCTGAAAAATGAGGTCTGAACACTTTTAAGATTATACACACATCCAAGAAACTGTCAGCATAGATGGTGTCCTAGGAAATGGACAAAATAACATT
>NC_137679.1:33086269-33093769 GCF_963989245.1 Nansenia antarctica | reverse complement strand
TGTAGGCAGACAAGGGTGGGGACTCTCTCTCTCTCTCTCTCTCTCTCTCTCTCCCTCTCTCTCTCTCTCTCTCTCTCTCTTTCTCTCTCTCTCTCTCTCCCTCTCTCTCTCTCTCTCTCTCTCTCCCTCTCTCTCTCTCTCTCTCTCTCTCTCTCTCTCTCTCTCTCTTATGCTTGCTTGCTGTGTGTGTGCGTGTGAGTGTGTGTCTGTACGTGTGTGTGTGTGTGTGCGCATGAATACGTGTGCGTGCGCACGTGTGGGTGTGTGTGTGGGTGTGTGTGTGTGTGTGTGTGTGTACATGCGTACATGCATGCGTGTGTGCGTTTGTGTGTGTGCGTGTGAATGTGTGTGTGTGCATGTGTGTATGTGTGTGTGTACATGTGCATGTGTGTGTGTGTACATGCATGCGTGTGTGTATGTGTGTGCATGTCTGTGTGCACGTCTGTGCGTTGTCTCTCTGCAGCAGCAGCACCGGGCTGTAGACTGTCTGGACCCTGGCTCTGACCCACATCATCATTCACGTCTTGTCTTTTCCTATCTTGGTATCCTGACAGCTCCTTCATACTGTGATTATCATATCATGGTCCTCTGGGGCTAAGTTGGTAGAGCATTGTGCTAACAATGCTTAGGTTGTGGTTTCAATTCCCGCCGGGACCATATATACTGAAAAATGTAGGCACTCACTGCAATGTAAGCGGCTTTGGATAAAAGTGTCAGCTAAATGTCATGTATATATATATATAATATATATATTATTATCATGTTAGACAGGTGTGTTAATGATCCAGTGCTTTTGACGCATCAGTCTCTTCTACCTGTCTCCATCCTGATGTCCTCAGCTAAACCCGGCCGACGGTGTCTGCTCTGCCGTTATATAAACATGGGCTGCGTCAGGGGCGGCTGGTGGAGGGAGGAATCCAAATCAAATTGAATACAACTTATCGTCATATTATGCGCAGGACGCAGCTGCTGTAAACGGTACAATGAAATGCTAGTTAGGAGCAGCCTCTCAACACTGCACTTTATATTAGGATAGAAATAAAAACACAATAAGAACAAAACAAAATCGGCAATAATTCACAGTAAGGTAGTAAATACGGCAGTAAAATAACTAAATAAGGCAGTAAAATACTAAATATCCTCATTCATAACAGTCATAAGTGCAGTCTTGGGTATGGTGGAATAGATAAACATTATAAATACAGGAGCAATAGTGAGAGTGAGTATGTGTGTGTGTGTGTGTGTGTGTGTGTGTGTGTGTGTGTGTGTGTGTGTGTGTGTGTGTGTGTGTGTGTGTGTGTGTGTGTGTGCGTGCGTGCGTGCGTGCGTGCGTGCGTGCGTGCGTGTGTGCATGCGGCCGGTATGTGATGTGCTGGTGGGGGGAGTGCAGCTTTTCTGTGGTGCAGCAGGTGAGCAGGTGAGACAGATAGTGCTGCTGGGCATCTGGGGGAAAACAGTTCAAAAGTCTTATTGTGTAGCTTGGAGGGAGGAGACAGCGTCTCAGAACCTGTTGTTCCCGAGACCGGATGCTCCAGAACTGTTTGCCAGAAGGGAGCAGAGAGAACAGGAGCTCAGCCCCTGTGATGTACTGTATTGTTTTCACTGCCTTCAGGGCTGCCATACCATACCAATGAGCCCTGTCCTCCGATTTCTACCTGCACCAGCCTGGTCCCCTGGTCTACATGAAAAGCTACTGCAGGGAAGGAGAGACGTGATGCACTGTATGATGGGTCTATTCATTGGAAGACAGAAAGAAATAACAAAAGGAAGAAAGAAAGAAAGAAAGAAAGGAAAAAGAAAGGAAGATAGAGTGAAAGGTGTAGTGTGTGGTTGAAAGGTGTAGACTAGAGTGTGTGGGTGGAAGGTGTAGAGTGTGTGGATGTAAGAGTGTGTGGGTGAAAGAGTGTGTGGGTGTAAGAGTGTGTGGGTGAAAGAGTGTGTGGGTGGAAGAGTGTGTGGGTGAAAGAGTGTGTGGGTGTAAGAGTGTGTGGGTGAAAGAGTGTGTGGGTGGAAGAGTGTGTGGGTGAAAGAGTGTGTGGGTGGAAGGTGTAAGAGTGTGTGGGTGTAAGAGTGTGTGGGTGAAAGAGTGTGTGGGTGAAAGAGTGTGTGGGTGGAAGAGTGTGTGGGTGGAAGGTGTAAGAGTGTGTGGGTGGAAGAGTGTGGGTGGAAGGTGTAGAGTGGGTGGGTGGAAGGTGTAGAGTGTGTGGGTGGAAGGTGTAGAGTGTGTGGAAGGTGTAGAGTGTGTGGAAGGTGTAGAGTGTGTGTGTGGAAGGTGTAGAGTGTGTGAGAGGAAGGTGTAGAGTGTGTGGAAGGTGTAGAGTGTGTGAGAGGAAGGTGTAGAGTGTGTGGAAGGTGTAGAGTGTGTGGGTGGAAGGTGTAGAGTGTGTGGAAGGTGTAGAGTGTGTGGAAGGTGTAGAGTGTGTGTGTGGAAGGTGTAGAGTGTGTGAGTGGAAGGTGTAGAGTGTGTGGAAGGTGTAGTGTGTGTGGGTGGAAGGTGTAGAGTGTGTGTGTGGAAGGTGTAGAGTGTGTGTGGAAGGTGTAGAGTGTGTGTGTGGAAGGTGTAGAGTGTGTGGAAGGTGTAGAGTGTGTGAGTGGAAGGTGTAGAGTGTGTGGAAGGAAGGTGTAGATTGTGTGGGTGGAAGGTGTAGAGTATGTGGGTGGAAGGTGTAGAGCGATTACCTGGAAACACTGTGAGGCAGAAACCGCGTCTCTGCTAATTGCCGCTCGTTATCTTCCCAGACTCCCTCTGTTAAGTTTACCGGCGTTGCGGAAGCTTCCAGACGCGACACACTGACCCACTTAGACAGGAGCAACTACGCCCAGGAGCCTGGCCAGCCAGCGGACAGACAGACGGATGGATGGATGGGAGGGGACGGGCGGATTGATCGATTGATTGATCGGTCGGTCGAGTCTGTCGCAGCTACAGCGCATCACTACGACAGTACCTGTCAGCTACAGAGAGAAAGAGAGAGAGAGAGAGATTGAGAGGGGGGGGGGGGGGAGGGGAGAGACTGATCAAGAGGATTATTCTTAGGATGTGAGTTCTAAGGACTTCAGACTCCAGGTTCTGGGATATGTGAGGAGACTACAGACTCCTAGCTCCTAGACTAGTCTGTTCCTGAGCTGCATCCCTGGAGTAGCAGTATCGTTATACCTAGCCACAGTGAGTGTCTGTGATCATAACAACAGCTTCACAGCTTTCATTGCAGTGAGCGCATACATTTTTCAGTAGGGAAACTGGCGCCAGTGGGAGTCCTATTATAAGTCTCTATCATATCACTTAAAAGGTTAATATCACTTAAAAAGTCACTGCACTTTGAGGACAACCGGGAGGCCTAATTTTGGAATGAAGAATTGTTGTGAAATTAGTCATTTAAATATTTAGATTTTTTTTTATTTCATTGTTTAGTGACGGGAAAGGCCTGGTTTGAATTGCAGAGGTTTTTCATTTGAATGATAATTGCCTTAACAGATCTTTTTTTTCTAGAGTCTAGATAATTAATTGCTGGCAGGGTATGAAGACATTTGCATAGAATTGATTTCCTGCAGAGAAGCAGTGTTTCCCTTCCTAGGAGATTGACTCTGGCTCATTATAAAACGCCTCCAGCTTTGGGAGTCCAAGCCTCCCCATACTTCCAGGGTCAAGTGTTAGATTAATGTGAAGAATAGTTCTTCTTCACAATGTCAGAGTTATGCTCGAAAGCATGCCGTCTCATTTTGCGGTGGCATCTTTTTTATTGGTCTTTCTATCGTTCTTTCGTTCTCTGTCATGCAGGGGAGGGGGTCATCCCTATGTTCCCCGGGTCCTATGTTCCCCGGGTCCTATGTTCCCCGGTTTCTTAGCAAAAAAAAAAAAAAGGGTTCTATGTTCCCCTCTTCCGAAAACTTCCGAAAAAGGGTTCTATGTTCCCCGCTTCCGAAAAAGGGTTCTATGTTCCCCGCTTCCGTATATTCCCCGCCTGCCGTTGTGTCAAGCGACCCCAGGTGTCGTTATGTAGTACTGCATGTTTGTTTTTTTTTTTTTTTTTTTTTTTTTTTTTAAACAACATACACAAATACATAATTATACTGTTAGTTTTTTTTTTATTGTTTTTTTTTTAAACAACATACACAAATACATAATCATACTGTGGATTACTATGTGTACAACATTATTATATGAACAAAATGATTATATGTACAAAACCTTTTGTAGGTAGGACACTATTGGACCTCGGCCCAAATCTAGTACTGAACCTGACCCCCCATGCTAAACCATTTGGAAGTACAGTATACTAGGACTCCAATTCAGACACACTGGGGGGCCGTCACAAATCTACTAACTCTAATCAGCCTGGGGCCTCATTCATAACGGGTGCTTAGATCAAATGTTGATCTTACCCGTGTCGTACGTAGAAAACCACGTCAACGTAGTGATTTATAAAATGTCAACGTGAGTCAATTTGATCGTGGAAACGATCGTAGCTCGACGTCGAGTATTCAACTTGCTTACGTACATTACCTACTGGTTATGCGGAGTTATTACAGGCATGTGAGCTGCACTGGAAAAACGTTGCCTACTGTAATTCATGCAAGTGGCTCGTAATAAAATTAACGATGTTGTTATCAGCCGAGAAAATGAGTTTAATTCAAGATTGAAAGGGAACTAATGTTTATGATTGTATTTCAGTCTTTCTTTATATCCCTCCGGAGCTGTCTATCTCTCTTCAACATGCCTATGCCTTGCCCGGCCACGCGCTAAATGATACTGGATTTCGAGTTGAGTCGGGATGAGGGGGAATGGCATCCCCCTGAAATAAAAACAGTCCAAATCATCCCCCTTCTAAAACTGCCATCCCCCCTTTCCATCCCTTATATCATTTTATCAATGAACGTGGTATTACTGCCCTCTCCCCTTCCAGACGCACGCCTATATAATATAGTATTAACGCCCTGTGATAGCGGCTCAAATAGCGGCTGAATGAAGCCAAGTGCTATAATATAATATAATACAGACAGTATATAATATTGTCAGTATTGTCTGTCTGTATTATATTATATTATAGCACTTGGCTTCATTCAGCCGCTATAATTGAGCCTCTATCACAGGGCGTTAATACAAACCTCATTCACCTGCGTTCAATTCCAAGTATGTTTGGTATTTATAGAAGGAAGCACGTACGCAACTTTAAACCATCTCAGCCCGTTTTATAAATAATGCTCACGTCCGTTTAGAAAAATGTGCTTACGTGAAAGTCAAAGATGACGTTCAAGTATTTCTTTATGAATTAGGCCCCTGGTCTCACACGGCAGACGTCAGAATTCGACGTTGATGGACAAACATTAACCTGCTCTATTCATACATTAATCTGCTCTATTCAGACATTAATCTGCTCTATTCAGACATTAATCTGCTCTATTCATACATTAATCTGCTCTATTCAGACATTAATCTGCTCTATTCACACATTAATCTGCTCTATTCACACATTAATCTGCTCTATTCAGACATTAATCTGCTCTATTCAGACATTAATCTGCTCTATTCATACATTAATCTGCTCTATTCATACATTAATCTGCTCTATTCAGACATTAATCTGCTCTATTCACACATTAATCTGCTCTATTCATACATTAATCTGCTCTATTCAGACATTAATCTGCTCTATTCAGACATTAATCTGCTCTATTCATACATTAATCTGCGTCGCTTATGGACGAATATCTCAGGGTCACAATGGGTTATAATTCCAAACTAAATGTCTCCATGATCACAATAGCATGTTAAACAAACTGAACTTTGAATGGAGTCATAGTCATGTACCGTTAACGAGATATAATACGAAAAGCATATTTTTCAATGTCGCTCAAAACCGCACAGCAGGGGGGGGGCGTCGCTTATAGACGAATATCTCAGGGTCACAATGGGTTATAATTCCAAACTAAATGTCTCCATGATCACAATAGCATGCTAAACAAACTGAACTTTAAATGGAGTCATAGTCATGTACCGTTAACGAGATATAATACGAAAAGCATATTTTTCAATGTCGCTCAAAACGCTGAGATGGTCGCTTATGGACGAATATCTCAGGGTCACAATGGGTTATAATTCCAAACTAAATGTCTCCATGATCACAATAGCATGCTAAACAAACTGAACTTTAAATGGAGTCATAGTCATGTACCGTTAACGAGATATAATACGAAAAGCATATTTTTCAATGTCGCTCAAAACGCTGAGATGGTCGCTTATGGACGAATATCTCAGGGTCACAATGGGTTATAATTCCAAACTAAATGTCTCCATGATCACAATAGCATGCTAAACAAACTGAACTTTAAATGGAGTCATAGTCATGTACCGTTAACGAGATATAATACGAAAAGCATATTTTTCAATGTCGCTCAAAACGCTGAGATGGTCGCTTATGGACGAATATCTCAGGGTCACAATGGGTTATAATTCCAAACTAAATGTCTCCATGATCACAATAGCATGCTAAACAAACTGAACTTTAAATGGAGTCATAGTCATGTACCGTTAACGAGATATAATACGAAAAGCACATTTTTCAATGTCGCTCAAAACGCTGAGATGGTCGCTTATGGACGAATATCTCAGGGTCACAATGGGTTATAATTCCAAACTAAATGTCTCCATGATCACAATAGCATGCTAAACAAACTGAACTTTGAATGGAGTCATAGTCATGTACCGTTAACGAGATATAATACGAAAAGCATATTTTTCAATGTCGCTCAAAACCGCACAGCAGGGGGGGGGCGTCGCTTATGGACGAATATCTCAGGGTCACAATGGGTTATAATTCCAAACTAAATGTCTCCATGATCACAATAGCATGCTAAACAAACTGAACTTTAAATGGAGTCATAGTCATGTACCGTTAACGAGATATAATACGAAAAGCATATTTTTCAATGTCGCTCAAAACGCTGAGATGGTCGCTTATGGACGAATATCTCAGGGTCACAATGGGTTATAATTCCAAACTAAATGTCTCCATGATCACAATAGCATGCTAAACAAACTGAACTTTAAATGGAGTCATAGTCATGTACCGTTAACGAGATATAATACGAAAAGCACATTTTTCAATGTCGCTCAAAACGCTGAGATGGTCGCTTATGGACGAATATCTCAGGGTCACAATGGGTTATAATTCCAAACTAAATGTCTCCATGATCACAATAGCATGCTAAACAAACTGAACTTTGAATGGAGTCATAGTCATGTACCGTTAACGAGATATAATACGAAAAGCATATTTTTCAATGTCGCTCAAAACCGCACAGCAGGGTTTTTGATTTCGAAGACGTCACTCACTGTGCTACGAAAACTGGCTAGTTACTTAGGGATTATATTATGGGATATGTGACACTGTAACCTAGAGACACACTGCGCTGTTACGTGACGTCCTGCCAATGGGATGTACAGTATTGTCCCATAGGTTGGCATTTTGATGCTTGGTCTTGGAGACAAACACCATGTTTGCA
>NC_137679.1:33071269-33083769 GCF_963989245.1 Nansenia antarctica | reverse complement strand
AGGTTGATCAAATGTGTCATTCAGCATTTCTGTCCAATCACATAACAACCTTGAAACTAGGCCAACAGATACCGCACAGTGTAAAAACACCAGAGCAAAGCTATACTGAAAACCATGAAACAAAAAATTCAAATGGCCTCGATGTGTTATTGACTTTCATAAGCTTTATGGATCTTTGTGATAGTAGAACAATAATGATGGGGAATGATGGAGAAAAGGATTTAATGTTCATTGTCTAATGTTCATTTAATGCTCTGTGATGAGGGACTTTTGATGGACTGAATTGCTGTGTGTTTTCCTTTCCATGGCTGTCTTGTAAAGGAAATGTACAACTCAATCATGATCATCATCATCATACAGATCATCCAACATCTACCCCAGGGGAGGCTGTTGGAGGCAGAAATTGGAGGATGGGCTGATTATAATACATGGGATGGAATGAGGAACCGTATCAAACCGTTCTAGGCATCACAATGAGCCCATCCTCCGATGTCCGCCCCCACTACATGCTCATAATCAGCCAGGGAGCACTTAACCTACAAAAAAAAAAGAGTTGAATGGAAAATGAACTTCTGCCAAAAGTAGAGCGGAGGCTTGTTTCAATCTTGAAAACAACAACTGATGCTCAGGATTAGAACGAGCCTGTTAGCTCCTACTGTAGCCTATACAATGCATGCTAGACATTTTCCTTTAGAGGGAAACTAGGTTACTGCTCATTACACAGGAGCAGGATTCGTTAGGGAGTCTTTGACCTGCCTTTTACCTTTCCTTAAAGCCCAGACAAACATGATTAGGAGGCAGGCAAGCCTACCTAGATGATCCACTTCTCTACAGACTACTGGATGTGAGAGACAGAGAGATCACAGGCGAGGGATAAATCTCTGTCAACCTGGTGGCTGGTGGAGGTAGAATTCGGGGAGACGGCCTCATTGTAATGCATGGAGGAGCACCACAGTATCAAACACACACTCCCCCATTCCATTCCACACAGTGGTGTAGTCTAGTTTTTTCTAGTGGGTATACTGTGATTTAAAAATAAAAGTGTTTTAATGGAAGGTAAATGAGGATGGACAGTTATAAACCAACCTCAACTCACCTGCAGGAGAATATTCATAGACAACCCTATCATTCTTATTTCACTAGCAGACACCCAGGCACCCGGAAACTGTTGACTTACTTAATGTCTAAATTTAGAGAGTGTTGCCGTGTCAGAGAGAAATGTCAAGGCTAGAGAGAGAACACCGTCAGTTTAACTTCCTCCAATGAAGCAGATTTTAAAAGGGTTTTAATACCTTCATCCCCATTGGAAGCAAAACCTTTCACTTTGTTAATGAAAGCCAGTTACTCGCTTCAAAAAACCCTTTATAGCCTAATGAAAAGACATTCTGAGTTTTACTCGGCCTTGATTTGACAGAAGATTGGAGTTCACTCCACCTCACTCTTGGTCTGAGAGGCGCCTGGTTTCAGTAAGGCTTTGAAATGGGACTGATGGACAAAGTCTGCAACGCCCCGACCCTGGACACCTTCAAATCAGCCCTCAAAACCCACCTGTTCACCAAGGCCTTTGGCCCCTAGTTTAGCTACTTGCCGTTGTCTCTGTGTTTTCTGTTTTTCTCAGTCTTTCTGTAAACGTGTAAAGCATCATTGGGTTCCTTGAAAGGCGCTATAGAAATCTAAGATATTATTATTATTATTAATGTGCCACAAGTCAGACTACACTTTTGCAAACTGCACTCATGAGTTTATGTACTGAACCTAAAAACTACTGCAGCTTACCTAGTATACCTATAATGTGTGTGTGTGTGTGTGTGTGTGTGTGTGTGTGTCCGTCTGTCCGTCTGTCTGTCTGTCCTCCCATTAAGGCATGATGAGAAAGAAGCAACTGTGAAATGAAAAAAAGTTGCTGCCTTTTTTTATCCATTTTATGATTTTCATGGTGCACACCAACCTTTTCCCCACAATGGTTTTCACTCAGCTGTGAAGCCCTTTGTGTTGTGTGGTTTTCCCAGTGATTACGTCGATTCAGTGCTGTTGCCGGCTGCGGAGTGGAAGAATGACCGTTGTTATTTGAAGATATTTTGATTTGTTTTACTTTTGGTTGCCATAATGAAAGAGCTCTCTCTTCTCCCGTCCTGAATAGACTTGTCTTTAACACACTAACACAAACAGGAAACGTCCATTTACATGGCAGCTCCCTCCTGCTAATCCATGACTCCATCCTTTCTAGAACCATCTGGTTGTGATTGGCCTCCGCAGAGGGAGACATGCCGCGTCCACCGCACCACGCCAAGACATACTTTTCCTATTCGCTTTACTTCCTTGGGCAAATATCAAGTCCTTTAAGTTTAGAGAAGGAAAGAAGGAAAGAAAGAAAAAGAGGAAGGGAGAGATGTGTGTGTGTGGGATGGGGGGGGGGGGGGGGGGTGATGCACGAACGATTCAACAGAGCAATAGAGATATACATAATTGTTTGGTTTTCATTGTATCCAGGTTGGCACGAAGAGATGAGAGGAGATGAGAGGAGAGATGTTAGCAGAGGAGGTCATCTGGCTGTGATTTGGTCTGGACTGGATGTCACAGCAGTGCTGTGGCACACACACACACACGCACACACCCACACATGTGCACACTCTCTCTCTCTCTGTCTCTCTCTCTGTCTCTCTCTCTCTCTGTCTCTCTCTCCCCCGGAGTATTGTGCTTTCCACTGACTGAGGGACATTACAGGAGGAGCTTGCTGCCAGGAAAAATGATCTGTAGCCTGTTAGGGAGTGGAGAGAGTGTGGAGAGAGAGAGGGAGAGAGGGATGAGGAGTGGAGGAGTGGAGGGAGACTGAGAGCCCAGCCAGCAGCACACAAAGGCAGGCAGTGAGGCCAGCTGCATGGGCCTATAGGCACCAGGACCAGGGACCAGAGACCCAGGGCAAGGTCATAAAATCAGCTCCAGAAACAAGAATCACATGTGCGTTTTACATCTAGAGTCGCTCAGTAAGCTGTCATCGTTATTAGCCAAGTGATTGTTATTTTTGACTCCAGTTTCAAGAGTGAACATTAAATGAGAGATGTAGCTAGTGAATCACTGTGTTTAATTAGTTTCCAGCCTGGGTTTACCCTCTCTGTTTCCTCGGTGGAGAAACCTCCATGGCTAGGGACATAGTAGTGTCACAGTAACACTGTTTCTAAGGGATAAACCATGTCGACCAGCGGGAAGCAGATGCTACATTATTATTGTAGTGAACGACGGGGTAGAGTAGCTTGCCCTAAGCGGGTATCGAGCTCACGACCTTCCGCTTACAAACCGGCTGCGCTACCTACAACACCAAGAGAGTTCACTTCCTTTAACTATCCAATATTTGAGTGAGGGGGGCTGGTGGGGGTGGAAATTGGAGGAAGGATTCATTGTAATGCATGGAATGAAATGAGTAATGGAATCAAACACATGTATTGAATTGAATACCATTCCTCATTCCATTCCATGCATTTTCTGATCACCAGAAGAGTATAGCTGGAGAGAGTAGAACCTTTCTGCCTCTCTCTGCTGGAGTATAAACTGCGAGCGATCAGTGTGTTTTAGGCAAGGCAAGTTTATTTGTATAGCACATTTCATACAACAGGAATAGAAATAAAAATGGCAAGAATAGATACATATCGATATAAACATTTAACAACATAATAAGACATCCAATCCCCTCGACGCAACGAGGTTCCAATCCCCTAAAACGCAATTTAGGTTCCCTTAAAATAAATAACATGACACACACAGGTCACATGACACACAGGTCACATGAGTGCCAGTCTCCTGTGTTAATGTGCTATTGTCATCACATTAACACACACACACACGCACACACACACACACACACACACACACACACACACACACACACACACACGATGATGGTCAATCCCTGATTGGAGTAAATATGTCAAATCACCATCCCTGACCCTCAACAACACTGCAGAATACAGTCCTGTATTGTGTTTGTGTTCATAGTGTCATTCTTGTCTATAACATGCCTATAACTGTTCTGTACTCTACAAGAGAGTGAACTCTATTGGCGAAGCTCTTAACAGGCCTTACACAGGGTTGTCCAATTCCAAACTATAAGATGCTTTAGGGTTCGGCTGCTTGTTAGCAACATCCTGAGTTCTGCATTACCCAAGGAGAACCCCTGACATTACCTGTCACAACCAATATAGGTCTGTCTGCTGCGCTTATGAGAAAGGGACAATTTCACTTCCAGGGCAATTTGCGTTTTCCATTCCTCCTTAGTGTTTTGCTGAATCTTCAGCCCGTTTGTAGGAGGCGAGGGAGAGAAAGTGAACGCTTCTTATGGTGTTCACTGTTGAGGCTGAATATGAGGTGTGTTCACAGTACGTACATTATGTACTGTATGTATGTACATTATGTACATTATGTACATATGTGTGTATGTATGTACATTATGTACAGATAAGTTAACCAGACAGATAAGATAGCCAGACTGTGTTTACCACCTCAAATTAATTAATTTATGCCCAGCCAAATCCATGTTTAGAGGTAGCTAGCTAACATTACATGGATCATACTCATAAGACCTTTTACTTTTAAAAAAATGCTGGTCGAGAGAGGACACTGGCGTTGCTTGTTTTCGACGCTTCTTTGCACGAAATCTAGATATACTTGCAGTATACAGAGTAGATTGTCCTACAAAGACACTTAGATTTAGATTTAGTCATCTAAAAATTAATTAGACGCATATACTTTATTATTATTTATTTATTTTATTTTATTTTACTACTCGATCTTTTCAGTTTGTAAAGCGTCTTTGAGTGTCTAGAAAAGCGCTATATAAGTCTAATGTATTATTATTATTATTATTATTATGTGTGATTTAATGCAAAGGGGATCCCTACAGTACACACTGATGTCTATCAAAAAGTTTTTTGTGTCATGCCTACAAGGCTTTTTTTTTTTTTACCTATTTTAATATGGTAAGTACAGGAGGGCCTATACATAGGAGGAAAGACGTCAGCAGTCTAATAGAGACAATTTAGAATGTTTACTAAATATCCAATATTTGAGGATTTCTTTGATCCATCCCTGATTGGAGTAAATAATAATAATAATAATACATTAGACATACCGTATATAGCGCTTTTCTAGACACTGAAAGATGCTTTACAAGCTGAAAAGATCGAGTAGTAATAATAAAAAGAAACAAAAAATAAATAAAAGAAAGTATAGGGGCCTAATTAAGGTAGTGCTGGGGACACATGGGAAGGGGAAGGGGAGAGGGTTAACTGGTGAAGGCAAGCTTGAAGAGGTGGGTTTTGAGGGCCTGTTTAATTGTTGGGAGGGTGTTGGCCTGTCTGATGTGGTTGGGGAGGGCGTTCCAGAGGGACGGGGCTGCGGTAAACATGTCAACTCACCGTCCCTGACCCTCAACAAACAGCTAACAGCTATTAACCCAAACAGCTATCAGGCTCCTGGTGAAATCCACTGAAAGGGTGCAAGGGGCCGCCACCCCACAGCCAACCCCACACACACTGCGGAAATTAACATACTGCAGTAGTATGGCTGCTGCACACTACTCGATTACTTGTGTACCGTTGGACTGATTCCCTGCCGTGCTGTATAGTGTTGTATTATGTTTTGTGTCATCGTGCTCTGCACAGCATTTTTTCTCTATTAAGGCCACTGTGAATCACCACTTTACCAAAAGCCTTTTTTTTTTTTGCTTACTTACGTTGCTTATTATTACTGTGTTATTGTTGCGTGTTTTTTCCCTGTATCTGAATGCTGCAATGTCAATGTTGAGGAACCAAAGCCAAAGAATTTTACTCTTGTGTACTGTAAGATGTAATAAAAGCGATTCTGATTCTGATAACACTGCAGCATACAGTCCTGCATTGACTTTGTGTTCATGGTGTTATTCTTGTCTATAACATGTCTATAACGCTTTAGTACTGTGTTGTATGTCATGTGTGTTATTGTGTAATTTCTGTTATGTGTGTTATATGTTATGTGTGTTATTGTGAGTTGTGTGTTGTTGTGTGTTATTGGGTGTTGTGTGTTCTTGGGTGTTGTGTGTGTTATTGGGTGTTGTTGTGTGTTATTGGGTGTTTTGTGTGTTATTGGGTGTTGTGTGTGTTATTGGGTGTTGTGTGTGTTATTGGGTGTTGTGTGTTGTTGTGTGTTATTGGGTGTTGTGTGTGTTATTGGGTGTTGTGTGTTATTGTGTATTTCAAGTTTCAAGTTTTATTGTTACATCATAGTACACAAGTGTAAGAGAGTAAAATTCTTAGGCTTCGGTTCCTGACATTGCAGCACAAGACAAGACGGCAATAGGCATAATTCAACATAAAAAAGTAACAATAGTACAGGACAAAAGTGACAAATAAGACAAGATACAATTAGCAGTACAACTAGTAAATAAAATAGTTCAAGTAGTAAAGTGGCTGTGAGATTAAGGTTTAGGTAGTCCGTATACATGGGGTGTGCTTGGGGATGATAGTCTAGAGAAATTGTATTTATAGATAGAAATTGTCTCCAGTAGGCTTGTTTATGAGCCTGATGGCCTGGGGGAAGTAGCTGTCTGAGTTTTGGCCCTGAGGCTCCGGAAGAGGCTTCACCTTTTGGACGGCATCGCTTCAGACAGACTGTGGTCGAGGTGTCTGACTGTTTGTTGTTGAAGCTCACATCCACTGATGCGCTCAGCTATGTTATTGTGTTATGTGTGTTATTGTGTGTTGCATGTGTTATTGTGTGTTGTGTATGATATTGTGTGTTGTGTGTTATTGAGTTGTGTGTTATTGTGTGTTGTGTGTTGTTATGTGTGTTATTGTGTGTTGTGTATGTTATTGTGTGTTGTGTGTTATTGTGCGTTATTGTGTGTTGTGTGTTATTGTGCGTTATTGTGTGTTGTGTGTTATTGTGTTGTGTGTTATTGTGTGTTGTGTGTTATTGTGTGTTATTGTGTGTTGTGTGTTATTGTGTTGTGTGTTATTGTGTGTTATTGTGTGTTATTGTGTGTTGTGTGTTATTGTGTGTTGTGTGTTATTGTGTGATGTATGTTATGTGTGAACCACAGTAAGAGTAGCTGCTGCATCCACGCCTCTCCTAATAAACTAAACTAAACTGTTTGAAGAGATGATGATGGTTATTACTATGATGGGGAAGCTGTGGCGCAGGAGGTAGAGTCGGTGTCTAATGATCGCAAGGTTGGCAGATCTGCGGTTCAAGCCCCGGCTGGCCACATGTCGAAGTGTGATTGGGCAAGACACTGAACCCCAAATTGCTCCCAGTGAGCGGGCCGGCGCCTTGCATGGTAGCTTGCCGCCAATGGTGTGTGAATGTGTGTGTGAATGGGTGAATGAGAGGCCGTTGTAAAGCGCTCTGGATAAAGGCGCTATATAAGTGAAGTCCATTTACCATGCTGTTTACCATACAGGGACCTTAATGCGGTCCAAAGTCAAATGGTTAGACTTTCACCCTTGGCTGTACGGGTGAATATAAATACGCTGAATGCATGGCCTTGTCTACGGCTAGCTTAGTTCCACTTAACCCACACACATTACAACACTGCTCAGAGCTACTGAGGTGGGAACATTAACACCACATGTAAATATGGCCCTGGAGCAGGATCTCTCTTCTGTTATCAGTTTCATCTGCAGCCTCTGTGTTGATCCTGTCACTTGAATTCATGCATTGAATGTGTTGCGTGAATGTGTTGTGTGTTGCATGTTTTTTCCCTGTATCTGACTGCTGCAATGTCAATGTTGAGGAACCAAAGCCAAAGAATTTTACTGTTGTGTACTGTAAGATGTAATAAAAGCGTACATACCCAACATAAAAACAATAGTAAAACTACAATACAATAACAAGAGGTAGGAGATACGAAATAGATACACTAAATACAACACAATAAAACCAGGAATAAAACAAGAAATAGAAGATAACGTAGGAGTAAAAGTTGACATAGACACTAGATAAAAGCCAGGATAAAAAGGCGTGTTTTAAGTTTTCGGCCTTCCACAGTCTCGGGACATAATGGCTGAATGTGGCCTCACTTAGCCCGAAACCCAGAGAGAGATCACTATACTGTCACTTTTAACTTTGACTTTCGGCGTGGAGGGAAGGGAGGTGGGGGCGGTTAAGGGTGTTGTTTTGCTGATTTGTTTTTTGCTACACTGACAATTCAATGCTGAAGTGTTCCACACAAACAAATAATATCGCTGCGATACAGGGGACTGGCAATAAAGCACTTTGTGATCGCTCCACTTTATACTCCAGCAGAGAGAGGCAGAAAGGGTCTACTGCTCTCTCCAGCTATACTCTTCTGGTGATCAGAAAATGCATGGAATGGAATGAGGAATGATATGCAATTCAATACACGTGTTTGATTCAATTCCTCATTCTATTCCAGGCATTACAATGATCCCGACCTCCAATTTCTACCTCCACCAGCCTCCCCTGGTGCAATATACTGTAACTGTATTCACAGCTCAAAACATAGAGTATAGTTAGAGATAGCAGACCCATTTCTGCCTCTCTCTGCTGGAGTGTAAACTGCAGAGATTAGAGTGCTTTAGTGATTCCACTCTGAGAGAGAGACGTGGCAGAGAGGCCAGCGCTGTGATGGGAGATGCCTCAGTGTTAAATCAAACACTGTTTCTCTCTGTAAATTACATTCTAGGATTCTATTATGCAAGAAAAGGGGCCCCATACCAGGCATGAAGCGCAGTCAACCTAAAGGATAGCCTACTGGTATTACTCTGATATCTGATCTATTCTTTACAACCAATCTTTTATAGAAGTAGTGGGGGAAATGCTAAATTGTGTGTGGGGAATGTTTACAATCCCAATTGGTTTTGACTACTATAAACAGTGAGGGGTCCTCCGATGAAGGGAAGTGCACTGTACTGCGTCCTGTTGTCTTTTATGAACACCTGATAGGTCAAGGCCCAACCCCATTTCCCTTACCCCTCATATTGGAGTGCCACTCACTTTTCGGCTTGCGTTTGTGGTATTCGTCCTCATTGCTTGTGCGTTTGTATCTTTCCGATGATTCATTCTGTGAGATTTCAACAGTCGTTTCTAACCCTTGGTTTGGAGTGTGCATCTAAAAAAACTCTGTTGTCGCCCTACCACTTGGGCCTACCCCTACATGCCAACAAGAATTGGGACACCCCTAACCTACAAGCGAACACGCAAAACGGAGGGGTAGGGTGAAGATGTAGGGCCAAGGGGTGAATTGGGTTTGGGCCCAAGTCTACAGATGTCACAGCCCTGAGAGATTGACATGAGCCTTAACTTTGACGGTGAGAGTGACACACACACACACACACACACACAGTGTGTCCAACTATAGTTCATCCATCACATTCTGTTCTGTTCACGCACGCACACATACACATATTTTATTGACATCTGATAGCTGCATGCTACTGTATGCTACATTGTTGAGGAGATATTGAGGTTTGGAGGACAGGTAGAATATTGCCGGGGGAAGCCGGGTTGTTTTTGTTGTTGTGAAGCTCAGAACATTATAACAGTGGATTTATCCTGTTTACTCTTTGTGGGAGAGGGGTAGTACAAAAAGAATAAAGAAGAGAAGAATAAAAGAGAAGAATAAAATGGCTTCCATATGTTAATCCACACAAGGGATGGTTGTTGTTGCATTATGAATATGTGCAAATACCCTAGGTGAAATTGCTCAGCTTAAGTTGAAATTCAATTATGAGTTTCTTTTTTTCTTTTCTTTTCTTTGCTGAGGTGGAAATTGCAGCTTAATTTTGTTCTGATCACCAGGAGAAGCTTTTGAGGTCTGTGTTTTTCCTCCTCCTCCTGAACGTTTGTGTTGATCAGGAACCATCAGAGAAGACTGAGATGAAAGACGACCAGTACCACCGACACAGACACAACAAAGGGAGAGAGAACAAATGCCTTAGTTTAAGACGGCTGCAGGGAATCTGCAAGGAACAATAGACTCAAAACAAGTATGCTACCATGCAATACATGGTGAATCCAGCAGGCAGAATAGTATCTTTTATACAACAGTTAGTTCCGACCAAGTAATTTGATTGGACAAAAGGCATTCCATGAGTTACGATATATAGTATAACAGCACTGGGACTTTTAACTATATGTATCACTCCGCCGCACAGGTGTTCTATTAAATGACCGTTAATTAGACTACATTATGATACAAAGTAGCTAGCCATGATACAAAGTATGCTAGTTTGTGTTCTGGCCTGGGTTGCATCAATTTGGCGTAAGTCATTACTAAATGTAGGCATTTAGTGGTTACTAAACCCCTAGTAGTTACTAGCTAGTTTCAAACTAGTTGTTTACTAATTTCGGTTGCACCACGCCAATCGTTTGTCAATCTTAGCTAGTAAATACTTAGTAATGCGCAAGTTGTTACTAAAAAGACATTGTCACATAAAACGTAGAAGAAGAACATTATAGCCAATCAGCAAGCAAAGCAAAACCCTCCGTTTTTAAATCCTCAATTTTGGCCGCCATTGGCTAAAAGCTGTAATTTGGCTCTACAAGTGTTAATATGTCATTTTATGAAGTTTTAATATGTTTTCAGGCGAGAAAGTAACCATATATATTCACAAAATGTGTCCAGTTTATCAAAATAAACCGTTTCTGTATCTGATCTGACGTTTTTTCCCCCACTTCTGTGGGAAACTTCGCTTCCCGTTGCGGAACTATTTTTTCTTGACGGAGCCAAAATAAATGATTAAATAAACAAACAAATCATAATCTGTTGTCACTTATTACTGTTAACTAATAAATTGCGCTGTAGAACTGTTGTATAAAAGCAATATCACACTCAAGGTCGTGTGTTATACTGAATATCACACGAGAGGGAGTGTGTTATACTGAATATCAGCACGGCTGTGATTGTCTTCGGTACTCGGCCTGCGGCCTCGTACCTACGACCGAATCACAGCCGTGCTGATATTCAGTATAACACACTCCCTCTCGTGTGATATTGCTTAAATCAATTGTGCGCCACGAAGACGATGAGACATATTACAGCCTTCCAGTGTTTGAGAATTCTAATGGTGTCACAATGGTGTTGAGTAGAAGGGATTTGGAGGCAAATAAGGCTTGTGGGGAGGCACTTTTCCGATGGGCTGTGTGATCACTTGTGCGTGTAAACTGTATTTTAGCCAGAATTCGGCTCAATTCCTGTGATACCAAAACAATTTCTCTGGTTTGGATTAGCTGTGAAGCGAAGCGCTGGCAACCGGAGGAGGAAGAGGCATTAGCAGGACCCGTGATACACAGCTTGTAAATACCTTCTTATGAGGGAGAAAACCCACAGACAGAGAAGAGCAGAATGTGCCTACCAAAACACGATCCCTTGTCGTCAACATGTTCTAGAATATCAGCAATATGCGATTATCATATTGTGTGTCATTCTACCTCTTGTTTTATTGTATTGTAGTCGATTTACTATTGGTTTTTCAACTACTTGGAGTTGCATTCAATGCATGACTTGTGTGCTATATAAATAGTATATATATAATATATATATAATAGTTTGATTGATTGATCATACACGATCCTGATGGTTTAGCGTGTTTAGCCAGTAACATTTGATTGGGATGAAATTTATTTAAAAACCGCTGGAAGGAGTGGACAACAGAACAGACAGAAGGAGTGGACACCAGAACAAAGCCACAGTCAGACCAGCGCGGAGGCCGTGTTCCTCGCCGGCAGCGGCGCTCGGCTTTCCAGCAGAGCAACACCAAGGTTATGTTTTTACTTCTTTCATGACGACTTCTGTTTCATGCTGAGGTCTAACGGGCCCCCCCCACCCACCCCACTCACGCCCCCACCGCCCACCACCACCACCCCCACCAACCACAATACCGCTGTATTGAAGCAGCGAGACCATCTTCCGGCCTTCTAACCCACTCTATCCTCCCTGTGTAACTGGAGCTGCAGGAAAAGACCAGTGTTTATGTTCCTAAGCTGTCAGGCTGGATGACAGGTCAAAGCTCCACCAAGCTCCCCTGTTCAAAGCCAGAGGTGGGGTGCCATTCCTGATTATTTGCCCATGAGGGTCCCTTGTCCGGGCCGTGTGTGTGTGTGTGTGTGTGTGTGTGTGTGTGTGTGTGTGTGTGTCTTTGTGCATGTGTGTGTGCATGTGTGCGTATGTGTTGTGTGAGTGTGTGTGTGTGTGTGTGTGTGTGTGTGTGTTGAGTGCATGCGTCCAACCTGCTGAGTAAGGGCTGAAAGCTGAGAGCCAGAGAGCACACAGACGGGCTCTGTTACCATGGAGGTTGGAGTGGTCAATGTTTCAGTCCCACATGAAAGCCCACCAGACTTCTCTTCAGATGAATGGCCCATTCTATACCTGTCTTCTGGCCTAGGGCACATACACAGAACATGGGGGAGTTTGGCACGCATACTGGACTGCTTCGAAATACCTGAGAAGTAGCTAATTCACAGGCCTGCCTCGATGACATCATTGAGAGAAGCAGATTGAACTGAGCAAA
>NC_137679.1:33036269-33058769 GCF_963989245.1 Nansenia antarctica | reverse complement strand
CCTACCTGATTTTTGGATGGCCTGTGTACCGAACCTTGCACTGCTTACCCCAGCTGGATTATCTACCTACCTGTGGTGTACCGAACATTTGCAAGTCAAGACTATTCTTTTGGATTTTTTTCGGTTTTTGTCTCTGAGTCGTGCGTTTGAGTCCTCGGCCTAAGATCTCTCTGTTCCATCCTGCATTGTTAAAACACAAAGCCTCACTGAAGCCTGACTGATACTCTGATATACGTAGGAGGTGGAAACAAGGAATGTGAGTGTGTCGGAGACTCCTTGTGTAATCAGAGACACCGCCACTATTCAATAAAAATGTGCTTCGGAAAAATCCACTTACAGTAGCGTCTTTCCTGCTAAAAGGCAGGTCATCAAAGTCATAAAATGTAATGAGTTTCAGTTTGTTTCCAGTAAAACATATTTCACATTACTTTAGAATATGCTACAGTGTGGGTGTGAAGAAAGGTTTTGTTTGGTTAACCATATAGAGATATATCTTGTCTCCATTAGCCTGATACAGTTCTAAAGGTGACTGGGGTTGAACAGACATGCTGGATTGTAAGGTGTGAAAGGAGCTTCAGGTGACCTGACCTGCCCCAGTTGCAGAGTAGAGGATACTCTGTTTGCTTACCTCTCTCCCCCAATCTGATCCTTTACACGTGACCCTTAACCCTAACCTTTATTGGCATCGCAGAGTACAAGTACTATACAACGAAATGCAGTTTAGCGTCTAACCAGAAGTGCAAATAGTAATATAAGAACATGATATAAATAAAACATGACAATGATGGTGATAGGTAAGTGTGCAATATACAGAGTAGTAGTATTAGTAGTATTGTATAACATCAGTTTAGTTTAGAGGTATATTCAGTTATGAGCTAGGTAGCTTGTACAGTATGTCATGTGCAGCTATATCTAACCTTTACACATAACCCTAATCTTAACCCTAACCTTCACACGTCCCTAATTCTAACCTTTACATGTAACCCACAAGTGGAAACCAAACACTAGGAAAACAAAACTAGGAGATTGCTGGGACGTATTGACAAGGAGGCACAATAGACGAAGAACGAGAGAGGAGAACACACTGACTAAAATACAAAGGGAAGGATGATGAGGAACAGGTGAAATGAGTCAGGGCGGGGGGGTAGACAATCACACAGGCGGGAAACACACAAGGGCAGGTAACACAGTACCAGAAACGAAAGACAACGTGAGTAAAACAAAAACAAACAGGAAACCAAAAAACTAATAGCATAAGACAACCAAAACACGAACCAACAGGACGAGACGTGACACAGGAACTCTGCCAATCTTCCGCACTGCGGGTTTGATTGAATCTGACCCTCTATGACTCACCACTCTCATCATGTGTCTCCTGTCTATCTCCGGTTGAGTTCCCAGAGTGGGACACATGTGACATGACTGGAGATACGTTTCCGTATGTCAGAAAGATAAAAGGACAGTGACATCTTGTGACAACTGTGTTTAGGGAATATGTTTCCTTAATGGGCGTAATGGGCAGCAGAACAAGTCTATCCTCTGGGTCCAGATGTGGGGTCTGAGCCTCATTTCATTTCAAACCTTTATTTAAAACTCGATAGGCACTGAGGTCACCCTAATTTACAGTGACGTCGAGTGTACGATAGAACAGTGAGTCTAGAACTGAGTTTTACATCTGCTCTTCTAGTGTATCTCTTTCGATGGGTGACCCAGTCTGGAGCAGGATACAAAGCATTACCATCCTAATTGGTTTGATAGTTCACAGGATGTTGTGAAATCCAGTTTCAAATGGTTGGCACGATTATCACGACATCTAACAGTCTACATCTTACATTCCACCCGTTGATGCCGTTTTCACTTAATTGAAATGGCATCACAACAATTGAAAGTTATTCAGTATTAGTGAATGGTTGTCTCCCTCTTGCTAGGGAAATGTTACTTATCACTGGATTACTGTTGTTTCTTTACCCTGGATTCAATTCCTTTTGCTCCAAGAGCCTGGACATGTAAAATAAAGTTCTACTTATATTACAGGAAATATCAAACACTTTTAAATCAAATGAATAGATATATGCCTGCCTCAGACTAAAGTAAATAGATCTGAATTTGGCAATTAGTAATCCATGATTGTTATGGCCACCTAGGAGTCCTTCAAGTGTAATGCTACAGCTGCTCCCTCCTGAGTTCGTGTTCTTACACATTGCAGTCTCCAAATACCATCCTCCATTTTTAGAACGCAAGAAAATGAGAAAATCCTTCAAATCCAAGGCTGTGGATTTTCCTTCAGAGGTTGCATTTTGTGCAACAGTAATGTTCATGTGATATCTCCTTAGATGTTAAATCCGGCTTAACAGCAACAACAAAAAGACAATATTAAATCTGATGTACACAAACATTACATACAGTACAATATCTTTATAAACAGTGTTGATTGTTTTCAATGAGGCTTGCTGTTCCTCGGTTGTCCGACATGTCTTTAGAGTGATTGTGTGATTATGCTCTTTTTTAAAACACATTTCCTGGATTATGTAATGGTCGTTGATTGCAGTAGTAGGCAATTTCATGTGATGTCTACGAATCATGTTATCCCAGTCTATCCTCAAGGTGAGTCCCTGCCTTGTATCAAGAGCATGATTTTGCATAACCCACTCAATACCTCCAGGCCTTCCCCACTTGACTGTGAACAGCATTGAATATCTGGTCACAATCACAATTCTCAATTTCTAATTCATACTAAACCAAAATATTCTACTGTGTCACTGTTGCCACGTTTGTCTAGTGGGTAACACTCTATTGAAAATCTATATGGCTCTGATCTGTTGCTGCCAAAAGTACTACCATGTCAGTTTGTCTCTCCCCACCTTTAAAGCAGACAATCTCCATCTGATCAGAATGTTGTGACAACCAGTCCCAAACGATTAGCCTGATTAGCATGTCTTCTAACAGTCTAAGTGTCACACGTAGATGCGTATTGTCTTACAAGTACTATGCTTTCAATCATAAACAGTCAACAATTCTCTACGAATTGTATTCCGCTTGAAACCCTTGTCAACACTTCCCTTCAACACTGTCTTAACTCCCCTCTCATGTCACAATGCATTAGCGATGATGACTTCATGGCAGCGCGTACTGTGTACCCTTTTGTCGGTCAAGACAACTGAGTCTCCCAGGAGGCAGTGACAGTTGGTTGCACAGGTGGAGTTATGGGGGGGGGCTAATGTTATTAAGGCAATTCCAGAGGCCGCGCCGCAGCATGCTAACGCCAATGAAGCCTTTTATCTCTGTGACAAGCATCTACACATGCTATCAAGCAAGGTCAGGGGGAGAACTCACAGCCAGTTAACCTCAGAGAGAGAGAGAGAGAGAGGAGGCTAGGACATGCTGTATGCCAGGGCAGGCTGGAGGTAATGGAAGGCCTCTCTTCGCCTCCAGAGCCATTCCAGAGCTCCAGCATCTGCAATTAATTTAGATTTTTATGTCGCCTGGGAGATTATTGAGGTACTTCGTGTAACTGTTGCCCCCGAAGCGAAACAGCTTAGCGTTCACGGTTTAGCGGTGTTGATGGTTGGTATCAGAGCGCCGTATGCTGCTGAGTGTGGTTATCAGATCCAGACAGACTGTGTGTGTGTGTGTGTGTGTGTGTGTGTGTGTATGTTACCTTTCCTCATACCGTGTTCCATGCACTACAATGAGCCCATCCTCCGATTCCTACCTCCCCTGGTACAGACAGACTGATTCCTACCTCCCCCAGCCTCCCCTGGTACAGACAGACTGGGTGTGGATTATACAGCGCAGTACTGCAGTGGCACTGTGGAAGCTCGGTGGAGAAAGACTACGTTACTGTGTTGTGAACTGACACACAGGTCCGCCGCATGGGGAGTGTTATGCATGCAGCTCACGCACAGTCTGGGAGATCTTTCCCTACCCCCCCCCCCGCTGCTCCTTCTCCTCCTCCTCCTCCTCCTCCTCCCCCTCCTCCTTCTCCCAGATCGAATCACAACACCTCTCCCCTTGATCAAGTCCACTGCTGCTTCACCTCTTTTTTTTTATTTATGGCTGCACACCTCAGTTCTACCTTTCCCCTCTTCTTGTGCCTCTCCCTGAATTTCCCCTTGATCATTGACCCCCCCCCCTTTTTTTTTCTTCGCTCATCTACTCTGTCCTCTTCTCTCATCCCACCTGTCCTCTCCTCATATCTTTTCGGTCCTCTATTCTCATCTCATCTCTCTATTCCTCTCCTCTCTCCTCCTGATCCAATCTAACCCTCAAATTGACCGGAGCTCCTTATATAATATGGACATGTTAATCTGGTGTGATCCCCCAGATGACCCCTGCCCGGTCACAACTCGGTCAAGCCCACTGGGTGCCCCTGCCAGCCTGCTGTTCACATCAGTATCCCCTCTGCTTGGCTCTCCTCTACTCTCCTCTACTCTCCTCTCCTCTCATTTCCTCCCCTCCCCTCCCCTCCCCTCTCCTCTCCTCTCCTCTCCTCTCCTCTCCTCTTCTCTTCTCTTCTCTTCTCTTCTCTTCTCTTCTCTTCTCTTCTCTTCTCTTCTCTTCTCTTCTCTTCTCTTCTCTTCTCTTCTCTTCTCTTCTCTTCTCTTCTCTCCTCTTCTCTCCTCTTCTCTTCTCTCTATGACTCACCACTCTCTCTCTCTCCTCTCATTTCTTCTAATTTCCGTTCCTCTCCTCTCCTCTCCTCTCCTCTTCTCTTCCTCTCCTCTCCTCTCCATTCTTACCCACCCATATATACCCACACAGCCCCGGGCATGTCTGCTACTGCTTGCTGCTCGTCAATATGGAAATGCATCTCCAAATCCCCAGACACCCTGTCTCCATATTACCTACCTCTCTCCACCCTATCTCTCTCTCCATCTCTCCCTCAAGTCCTTCAAACTCTCCACGTGTCATACAGCTCTTTCTCCATCTATTTCCTATCTTCCTCTACCGTTCTCCATCTCTATCTCTCTATCTCTCTCTCAACCCCCCCCCCCCCCCCCTCTCTCTCTCTCTCTTTTTCCCTCTCCCACCACCAGCCCCATCTGCTGTGTTCGAGCGACCAGCTTGCCTGCTCTGCTGCCTCCTATCCCCAGAGCCCACAGATAGAGAGGAGGGCAAAACACCACTCACCACAAGCATAGCTGAATGCGGCCGTGGATTGCAAATCTACCTCGTTGGGGCAGGAAAGTATGTATAAAATACTCTTGTGGATTCATATTAACACCTGCTCATATTCGAAAAGACTCTGCCCCTTTTCAAGGGCTGTAAACAAACTAACCGATGGAGATTCTAGAGGTTGTGAACAATGAGTTATGAAAAAACCATGACCTTTTGAGAGCATATGTGAGTGTTTCTTTAGATACATATGGGAAGAGTCTCTAATCTTTAATTATTAATTCTGAAGAGGTAGCTTAGCGGGTCCCGTGCTGTTTAGGGATGCAGTGTGTGCATGTTCAACCTGGGACTTGGTGACATTTTACATTGTTTTTTGTTTGTTTGCCCTCTCCGGTGTCCCTCACTCCCTCACACGTTGTTGTCTGCCTCTCCCCCTCTCCCCCCTGCCTCCCTCAGCCCAGCCTCATACAGGGTGCCTCTCCCCCCCTGCCTCCCCCAGCCCAGCCTCATACAGGGTGCCTCTCCCCCCTGCCTCCCCCAGCCCAGCCTCATACAGAGTGCCTCTCCCCCCTGCCTCCCCCAGCCCAGCCTCATACAGGGTGCCTCTCCCTCCCTGCCTCCCCCAGCCCAGCCTCATACAGAGTGCCTCTCCCCCCTGCCTCCCCCAGCCCAGCCTCATACAGGGTGCCTCTCCCCCCCCGGCCTCCCCCAGCCCAGCCTCATACAGGGTGCCTCTCCCCCCCTGCCTCCCCCAGCCCAGCCTCATACAGGGTGCCTCTCCCCCGGCCTCCCCCAGCCGAGCCTCATACAGGGTGCCTCTCCCCCGGCCTCCCCCAGCCGAGCCTCATACAGGGTGCCTCTCCCCCGGCCTCCCCCAGCCCAGCCTCATACAGGGTGCCTCTCCCCCCCGGCCTCCCCCAGCCCAGCCTCATACAGGGTGCCTCTCCCCCCCTGCCTCCCCCAGCCCAGCCTCATACAGGGTGCCTCTCCCCCCTGCCTCCCCCAGCCCAGCCTCATACAGGGTGCCTCTCCCCCGGCCTCCCCCAGCCCAGCCTCATACAGGGTGCCTCTCCCCCCCGGCCTCCCCCAGCCCAGCCTCATACAGGGTGCCTCTCCCCCCCTGCCTCCCCCAGCCCAGCCTCATACAGGGTGCCTCTCCCCCGGCCTCCCCCAGCCGAGCCTCATACAGGGTGCCTCTCCCCCGGCCTCCCCCAGCCGAGCCTCATACAGGGTGCCTCTCCCCCGGCCTCCCCCAGCCGAGCCTCATACAGGGTGCCTCTCCCCCCCTGCCTCCCCCAGCCCAGCCTCATACAGGGTGCCTCTCCCCCCTGCCTCCCCCAGCCCAGCCTCATACAGGGTGCCTCTCCCCCCTGCCTCCCCCAGCCCAGCCTCATACAGGGTGCCTCTCCCCCCTGCCTCCCCCAGCCCAGCCTCATACAGAGTGCCTCTCCCCCCTGCCTCCCCCAGCCCAGCCTCATACAGAGTCCCTCTCCCCCCTGCCTCCCCCAGCCCAGCCTCATACAGAGTGCCTCTCCCCCCTGCCTCCCCCAGCCCAGCCTCATACAGAGTGCCTCTCCCCTGCCTCCCCCAGCCCAGCCTCATACAGGGTGCCTCTCCCCCCCTGCCTCCCCCAGCCCAGCCTCATACAGGGTGCCTCTCCCCCATCTCCCCCCCTGCCTCCCCCAGCCCAGCCTCATACAGGGTGCCTCTCCCCCATCTCCCCCCCTGCCTCCCCCAGCCCAGCCTCATACAGGGTGCCTCTCCCCCCTGCCTCCCCCAGCCCAGCCCCACACAGAAGGCCTCCCCCCTGCCTCCCTTTGCCCAGGCCAATGCATGGAGCCTCCCCTGTGCACCCCTCACCCCTGGAGCTAAGCCATCTCTCTGTGTCTGGGGGCTGAACAGGCTTCACACACACTCACACCATGAAATATTTAACATGGAGGAGCTGAAGAAAGACAACATGCTATGATAAGAGGTGGTGGGTGTAGTCTGTGAGTTTCTGCTCTGTCTGACTGTCTAACTATCATCCACACGCCTGCCCATCTCTCCATCCTACATCTCTCCATCCTACATACCCATCCATCCATTCGTCAATCTATCCATCTATCCATCCATCCATCCCTACACTTTGTTTATCTGCCTCAACTTGTCCATGACCAGTTGAGGGCTAGCCTGTTCTGTGAGAAACAATTATTATTATTAATATTATTATTAATATTATTATTATTAATAATAATAATAATAATAAATATAACCGCAAGCGGCAATGGGGCGTGTTCCTACAGATATGCCCCCATAATCATAAATGGGGTGAGATTGACAGACACAGGGTAGACCTACCTATATTCTGCCAGCCTAGCATAGTATGCCACCCCCATCTGACTGAATCAGGTAAAGCGGTCATGAGAAGATGAGTTTTAAAGTGCTAGCATTAGCCTTAGCTTTTAGTCAAAATGGTCACATTTCTAAGTACGTAGTTGTAGGAACACTAATAATAGATTGAATTTAAAAGCGCCTTTCTCAAAACTCAAGGACACTGTACAAAAGAACAAAGAGAAGCAGAACTCAAATTAAAAATACAAAATACAAAAGATAAAATCGTATGGTGAAAGAAGAATGGTGGAAGAGCTTAGGCAGCTATGAGGGGGAATATTGTTACTCGGGACCCATGCCATGCTGTACGAAGGCGAGTCTGAACAGATGGGTCTTGAGTCTGGTCTTGAATGTGTTGAGAGTATCAGAGCATCGGATGGCTGGCGGAGGGGTGTTCCACAGCTTGGGTGCAGCAACAGAAAAGGCAATTGATGTCTCTGCGTGAGTCTTAGGGGCTGACAGGGCCTCGGCAGGACACCTATGGCCGTAAAAAAGACAGTTTGGGAGGCTGCCCTAGTTCCTTCAAAATAGGTCAGATCAAATCACCATGGGCTATAAAATCTGCATCTCCGAATATTAATTACAAAGCCCTCCCTCTCACTCCCGTTTCAACACTGAGGGTGTACTGATGGATAGATGTCGTCGCTAAACGTTTCGAATGAATCTATTACAGTTGATGTTCTTTGATAACTTGTTGAGTGTCATTCGAATACCGAAGTAAACAGCGGTCCTTTAGAGACCCGGGTAGAAGCAAGAGTGACCAGTCAGAAGTAGAACACGGTCTAAAACGGGAATAGGGTGTCATTTGAGGATTGCTCCATGATGGATTGAGGATGTGTGCAGCTTCTGTAACAGCTACAATGTGAATCTCCTCTTGCATTGCGAAAGAGAGTGAACGTTGGGTTTACAGAAGTTGACAGAAATGCTTGTGAATCATAGATTCATAAATATGGTGATAAGGAATGAGTGTGCCCCATGCAATGTTTAAATATATCACACATATTTAAAGACATCACACATACCCACGCATGGAAAAACAGCAGATGTGTCGAGTGTTATCCTCTACAGCTCATTCTGAATTAACCGAAGAAACACTGACGTGTAACCCCTCACAATCCGGACAGACCAGGCAGGCACACAGGTTCACTTTCAAGCTGTTTATTTATCTGAATGTGCAAACAAAATGATGGTTATTTAATGGTAGGTTCCAGCACAAAACAGCTCTCGCCCCATCTCAACCGCTCACAAAGACGAAAGGGTTCTGCCTTTGTCATAACATCAAATAATTATTAGTTATCATACCATTCATATCATTATAACACACAAGACTAAACCATACCCATGGATACAACATACATACAACATACCTGAATGTGCAAACAAAATGGGGTGAGATTGACAGACACAGGGTAGACCTACCTACCTACATACCGACATACACACAGCTTTTTCCCCACAGCCATCCGGCTCCTAAATGCCGCTGCCCCCCCTGACCTGACCCCTATCTATCTACCCTCCCTCCACCCCCACCCAGAGAGCTTTGGACTGTCTGGATATGAACACTTGAACACTTGATCTCTGCACTTTATATTTATATTAATTATGACTCTTGCACTTTGATGTTGGTTTGCACTGTCTTGTCCTGTGTTGCACCTGTCCTGCTGTAAACCGTGCTCCATTGTTCCAAACCAAATTCCTAACATGTTTACATGTCATGGCAATAAAAGTCTTCTGATTCTGATTCTGATTCTGAAAATGATGGTTATTTAATGTTAGGCTCCAGCACAAAACAGCTCTCGCCCCTGCATGTCAGCAAAACAAAACATTCAGAACACGCCACATTGCCGCCATCTTAGCTCACGTTAACTGGCTAGCTAGTTAGCTCACAACTTTATCCATCCATAAAATACAAATAAACAAAACATAACTCAAAAGTAATGGCATAAAAACCAATGGTAAACATTAATCTCAAACAATACATTCGGTTTATATCAGTGGCGACTCTTTATCAAAGGAAATATAAAACGGGGACCGGAGCACAAACTTTAACCTACCATCTCAACCGCTCACAAAGACGAAAGGGGTGATCTACGGTGGCCTTCGTCATAACATTAAATGCGGCCAGTCCAAGCACCACTAGGGGCACTACACACCGTATGCAGCCATGGGTAAATCAATTCAAAACACTTAACCAAATTATAAAAAGCAAACGATTTTGATGAACTTCAACCTATAACTTAAATATAATTTATAACCCTGTTACAGACGCACAACAGTTTTTCAAAACGAAATGTAATATTAATTCAATATGCATAGTAGCCAACTTGTGCTGTCATATTAGGATCAAAATAGATTTTTTTCTATATATTTTTTAAAAGGTGCGAACCACTTATCAATTCATAGGGGATGCTTATATAAATGGTGTGCACGTTGTGACATACATATTTATTTACCCGTTATATGAAATCCATGTAGGCCCTATGATCCATAGTTTTGAATGCAATCTCTTCTCTTTTTATGGGATTTATAATGAAACCGGAGAATCAAAACCTCTTTTAGCTACGTGGGAATGTTAGTAAATGTCCATGAGCGTGATGGCCGGTGTGGGAGAGGCAGGCAGAGTTTTTGCACAGCCCTTATGATGAGATACAGCTGAATCGATCCGCTCGGGGCCATATAATCCCCTCAACCTATTTCAGCTAAGACTCCAGCAATCATCTGCACTGTTTCCCTCCCTTCCTGTCATGGGCTAACCTTTTGGAGGGAACTAGCCCTTCTCAAAACAAGGGTCCATTAAAATGCATACCAATGCTGCAGAGAGACTAGGATGACTTATTTTTCGCTGGAAGGCCCGCAGATCTGCCAAAGAGAATTGGGGTTACTTTGTGTTTCTCAGACAGTGAGGGGAAATGCCAAGATGCTTCTGTACAGACTAATCAGCTGTATTTTTTTTCCAACCTGCTTCTCCTGCCTGACGCTTCAGTTATGTTCAGTTTAAATTGTCCTTGGGACACGTATCGGACGTTGCTAATTCCAGACAGCAATCAATTTCAGTTGATAGGTAGTTGATTGTGTCTGTTATTGTATTGCAGCATATTGTGTAATAGGTAGAACTGGGTAAATGTATCAAGGATTGCACTCTGGCAAATGTGCTTTGTGCTTTTTTTTCAATCTGAAAGTACCCCAGGAGTGAACAGTGAGGCAGAGATGGGCTCATTATACAGCAGAGAAATGCAGCCCCTCTTCAGCTCACACCCACACATCACTCTCTACTGTACCCCATCTCTCTCTCTCTCTCTCTCTCTCTCTCTCTCTCTCTCTCTCTCTCCAGGTGCAGATGAAGTGTTTCAGATTTGAACACTGCTGTGTGTTATCGCCTCTCAGCAGACGAGAGACAGACACTGTGGGGGAGAACTAACCCCAAAGGCTTTTTCCCTCTCTGCAGTACCGTACTGTAAGACAGCATAGCTATGACACCAGCTAAAAAGGCTAGGTCCCTCACTATGGGTAAAAACCAGTCTTAGCACAAATGCGGGCATTGGTGGGGCACTGTCTTTGGCACTAGGCTGTGTGCTATATTGTGCTATTTTCAAGGCCAGTTTTTCAGCACATTTCATGGCACTTGACCTGCTCATTATCATGAACACGCATCTATTACCGCTAGGCTGCTCCACCCACTGGAACGCAGGCAAGACAGCACTCCAGCTCTGTGGTCATTTCACCTGTTATAGCTCACACAAATGGCCAATATGCCCAGTGTTTGGACTTGCTCCAATTATTATTATTTATGTATATATTTTTAGGGCATTTCTGCTTTATTGTGATAGAGACAGTAGAGATTGACAGGAAGGGATGGGTGAGAGAGGAGGGATGACATGCAGGATAGGTCGATGACTGGAATCAAACAGGGACCCTGCGATTACATGGCAACACCACCCAGGTGCCCCGACCTGCGCCAATTCTGCACCAGCTGACAATAGAGCCCCATGTGTGTTAGCATAGCTATGACACTAGCTTTGAAAGGCTATAAGTCTCTCACTATGTACGCTACTAGCACTACCAAAGTCTCTCACTATGTACCAGTGGCGGCTGGTGATAAACATTTTGGGTGGGGCACAGGTTATGGGGGCATGCTCCACGGGGAAGAATATCAACTTTAAAATCTGGATTTACAGTCGATTTTAGCATGAGAATATATATATATAACTTAATTATTTTTATATATAACTTATTAAAGGGCAAACTGCAAACACAACAAAAATATAATGCACAACAACTGACAAATCAACTGGAATAGTCTTTGTTAGCAGAGTAGACCTAATGTTAACAGAATGGACGTATACCCTTTGTCTATCTGTGCAGCGGTAAGGTGAATAATTCTAGCAGTACTGTCCAGACAGTTGTCTTGTTTAGCCATTCAACTAGGCATTATTTATTCAATGGAGAAAGACATGGAACACAATGCAATTGTGATAATAAATGTGTTCTTTGTTACTTCTTTTATTAAATTAAAGTGTACCTTTCTATTATCATACAATATTTCCTTGAACATGTAAACTCTATAATCATACAGTTGTCTTTCTATTAGTTGTCTCTGTCATACTGAACTGTTTGTTATCATCCTGAACTATCTCTGTTGCTCACCTCACCTCAGTTCTGTCTCTATTGCTCTCCTCTCCTGTTGTCTGTCTCTCTGTTGCTCTCCTCTCCTGTTGTCTGTCTCTCTATTGCTCTCCTCTCCTGTTGTCTGTCTCTCTGTTGCTCTCCTCTCCTGTTGTCTGTCCGAATATCGGTTGTTAAGTCGCGACGTGTTTCCGGGTCCAAAGTTGGCTGAGGCGCTGTCTTCGAAATGCCGCAATAATAATAATAATAAATTATATTTATATAGCGCTTTTCCGAGGCTCAAATACCCTGGGGAAAACGGGAAAGTGCTGTGTCCCTTGTATGAATAGATCCGAGTCTAAAAAACGATTAAACTGTCATTCTACCGCTGTAGTACACTGGTATTCTGGTGCGGAGAATTTCTGGTTTGGACCCGGAAATTGCAAAACGTCACGTTTGACGTCAGACTTAACAACCGGATATTCAGGGCTCTCAAGTCTCACGCATTTTTTTATTTTTACTACCCCTAGTGGTAGTGGCCCTAGGCTGCAGCCTAGGTAAGCCTATAATCTGCGCATGCTCGGGGCGCATTTTTTGCGCCCCGACCGAGAAATAGGAGACAGCCAATTGGAGCACTGCTACAGCTCACGTGTAAGCCAAAAGTATTTGGACTGCCATAGACTGCCATTCAGCCGGCGTCCCGGACTCCTCCCCTATGTATTTTCACAGTGAATTTTACACACACACACAGATAAAATGTTTATTGTATTGGAGGATTTTTAATGAATGCTGATAGGCGCCAACAGAATATCAGCCGCATTTTATGAATAAACAATGTTTATTTTTAAAAATCTTTTACAAGTAGCAACTAGGAAGGGGGGCTGCGTTGGAAGGTGGGGGCGGCGCCCTAGCGCCCCCTATTGGCCAGCCGCCACTGCTATGTACGCTACTAGCATTACCAAAGTCTCTCACTATGTACGCTACTAGCACTACCAAAGACCATTGGTACCAATTCACAAGTCAGCAGTCCCCTCTCCCAACAAATATTGCTACAGCAACAAACTCAAAATACTTTTATTCTATTCAGCCCCTGGGTGGATTTATGTAGTTTAAACCAGACAAACAAATGCATTTGCTTTCTTTCTCTGTAGAGGTAAAATGCTCTTGTAACTTAAAGCATAAAGCTCATATTTCAAGCGCTGTGATATGTTGCACCTGGGAACCAGCACATCAGGTGGGTGCATTTAACCACATGGCTGTACTCTAGCACTGCATGAAATAGCTATTGTGCCTCTCTCTACTCTAAAATAGCTTTGTTATCTCACCAGGCTATTCTCCCTTATTTTGGCTTCTCTCCCAGTGATATCCTCTCCCTCCTATGCCAAACCCTATATACATTCTTGGCTAATGGTGATTTCAAGTTGAATTATTCAAGATTAGTGTTGAGCTCTGACCTGTTGTCTTCTAAGGAGAGAGAGACAGACCGTCGTCCTTTTAGACATCTATTGATTCTAAACATACAGTATGTTGCTGATGGTAGAGAGAAGAATCACACTGTGGTAAATGTACAGGCATTTGTGTGTGTATGTGTGTGTATGTGTGTGTGTGTGTGTGTGTGTGTGTGTGTGTGTGTGTGCGTGTGTGTGTGTGTGTGTGTGTGTGTGTGTGTGTGTGTGTGTGTGTGTGTGCGTGTGTGTGTGTGTGTGTGTGTGCCTGCGTGGTGGGTCTGTGTGTGTATGCCCTCCTGGTCTTTGTTAGCGTAGCCACAGCACAGGCTAACCAGTGGTGTAGTGGAGGGTGAACCCCAGGAAACTCAGTTTACCCACCTTTTGATGTTGGTGTATAGGGTTCACCCTCCGATTCAGCCTGTGTTGGTGCATCCCTGGGGCTAAGGACACAGAGACAAGTGACTTTTTAAATATATATATTATTAAGAGATGATCAACTCTCAGTTGTTTCAGGAATAAGTGTAATAAAGCGCAACATGTCAGTTGATCGAGAGTAAAGGTTCTTAACACCCTTTTTAGGGTGTTCCAACACCCTCCCAACATTTAAACAGGCCCTCAAAACCCACCTCTTCAAGCTTGCCTTGAAGTTAACCCTCTCCCCCTCCCCTTCCCATGTGTCCCCAGCACTACCTTAATTAGGCCCCTATACTTTCTTTTATTTATTTTTTGTGTCTTTTATTATTACTACTCAATCTTTTCAGTTTGTTAAGCGTCTTTGAGTGTCTAGAAAAGCGCTATATAAGTGTAATGTATTATTATTATTATTATTAACAACAACTATTGAAATAGGATCAGACAGAGAAACCTTCGTTCATACATTCTTATTTTATGCAAATGTTTTAGTTCAAGAGGTGTGTCTGGGAAATTAATGCTTATACTAAATTGATTAGAATTCCAACAGTGGCTCTAGACAGCAAGCAGTGAGATTTAAGGACTTTTTAATTACAACCATTATTCATAAAGCACAGACAATTATCATCACTGGCTGCAATCACATAACATTTTCACAGTAATGTAGGTGCTTTTTAAAAAATAAAATAAAATAAACAATAAAATAAACAATAATAGTTGGATATCATTGTCTGTCATAATCTCCCACCCCCCTGCTGACATCATCAGTGCTGGCCCACTAAGAGGCTCTCCTCTCCACAGAGAGACTGAGGGCCTATGGGGAACGTTCAGGACCTGTATGTGTTTCAATGGGTTTTAATGACAGACGTGTAGAGGGAGAAATATAAATGAGGTTACACCTTGAACACACAATCCTATCCTAACACATCAAGAAGAAAAAGATACATTTTCATAACTGTACCTATCCTAATTTGTCGACTCTATCAAATCTTTGCACTATATCACTATTTGCACTTCTGGTTAGATGCTAAACTGCATTTCGTTGTCTGGTACTCTGCAATGACAATAAAGTTTAATCTAATCTATTCTAATCAACGGTAAATGTATGTTCTCCAACTTTGTATCTACAGAATGTATCTACAACAGCTACCAAGCTGCACAACTTATTCGCATGAAATGAAATCCAACAGCAGTGGACGGTTAAAGGTCTGGGGGCATTCCTCCACTCTCCATTCCTTCAGTCATTGTTCCTTTGTTCTTTCATAAGATCCTTTTCTATTGATATCGGGGCTCTTTTTGTCATGTCAGTGTCCTCCCCTCCCCTCCCCCGACCTCCGCTGACCTCTCTAGACTGTCATGATGTCACACTATAGACCTAGATGACCTCCGACCCCTGAGCTTTCAGTGCAGCAATCCCTGACCAGTGGGAAAGTTGAGTCTCTCATACACTCTCACACACACACACACACACGCGCACACACACACACACACACGATCATAACAACCAAGGGGGAAGGGTGAGAGACAGAGAGGGTGTCCAACATTATTGATGCTCCACACTAAAGAACTTTGCTCCTCTCCCAATCTTAAGTCTTCTCTTTGTCCCACAGGCCCACATCTGCAGCACAATAGACTGGGGTGTGAATGCAGGAGCCATCTGAGCGTATTAAGGCCCAGTCGTATCCCAGCATCCTTGGCTAATGGTGATTTCATGTTTAATTATTCAAGATTAGCGCTGAGCTCTGACATTGTTGTCTTCTAAGGAGCGAGAGCGTCGTCCTTTTAGACCTCTATTGATTCTAAACATATGTTGTTGATGGCAGAGAAGAATCACACCATGGTAAATGTACGCATGTGTGCGCATGCGTGCGTACGTGTGTGCGTCTGTCTGAGTGTTCCTCAGTTACACCACCTTTCTGTTGATCTTTGAGAGGTGAGAAGGGACGAGTGGAGGAGTCTTAGGTAAATGTCAGCCAGCCCTCATTAAAAGCCTGCAGCTTAGTGCTCTCTCTATCTCTCTCTGAGACAGGAAGAAAAAAGAGAGGAGAAGTGAGCCATCTCCACAAACAATATGAGAAAGAGGGTAGAGCAAGTCAGACAGTCAGTCATACAGCCAGTCGTACAGCCAGTCATACAGCCAGTCATACAGTGTGGGTGTTGAGAATGATTCTGCAACACTATCAAGGTGGAGGAGAGGAGAGGGGAGGGGAGGAGAGGAGATGTATAGGGGTTGTTGGAAGTCTGAGCGTATCTCCGTAGATAAGACACAGTCTTTTTAGATTAGATTAGATTCAACTTTATTGTCACTTGTACAGTGTGGTAGCTTATGTACAGTATGTAATGTGCAGATATATAAAATAAGTGATCAAGAGATATCAAGAGACATGTGCAATATACAGTATGTGCAAAGGTAATAGTGATCACATTAACCAGGGATGTGCAACCATCATAGTATTGTCATTGTCATTGCCATAGTATCCCAGGGTGGGGGTGGGATACTGAGAGTCATAGTCAAGGGTGTGTGGGGGGGGAATAGTTCAGCGGGGCGTGTGCGGGGGGGGATTGTTTAACAGAGTGACAGCTCTGTGAAAGAAGCTGTTCTGGAGCCTGCTGGTACGGGACCTGAGGATCTTGTACTTCCGGAGTCTCTTAGATGGTAGGGGGTCAAACTGACCGTGGTTGGGGTGCGAGGTATCCTTGATGATGCTTGCCGCCCTGCACCGACACCGGGTTGCCTGGAGGGACTCGATGGTAGGGAGTTTGGTGCCAATGCTAAGCTGGCCGGTTTTCACCACCCGTTGCAGGGCCTTCTGGTCGGACACATTGCAGTTGCCGTACCACACTGTGACGCAGTTGGTGAGGATGCTCTCAATGGTGCAGCGGTAGAAGTTGGTCAGGATCTTGGGAGACAGCTGGGCTTTCTCCTCAGGAAGTATAGGCACTGCTGCGCCTTCCCCCTTGGTTGTTATGATTGTGTGTGTGTGTGTGTGTGTGTGTGTATATGAGAGACTCAACTTTCCCACTGGTCAGGGATTGCTGCCCTGAAAGCTCAGGGGTCGGAGGTCATCTAGGTCTATAGTGTGACATCATGACAGTCTAGAGAGGTCAGCGGAGGTCGGGGGAGGGGAGGGGAGGACACTGACATGACAAAAAGAGCCCCGAAGATGTGGACCCCCAGAAGCCTGAAGCTGGGAACACGTTCCACCTCCATCTCATTGATGTAGAGGGGGGAGTGTACACAGCGCCCAGTTTTTCTGAAGTCCACAATGATCTCCTTGGTCTTACTGGTGTCGAGGGCCAGGTTGTTGTCAGCGCTCCACATCGCCAGATGTTGGACCTCCTCCCTGTAGGCCGTCTCGTCATTGTTACTTATCAGGCCTACCACCGTGGTGTTATGTGCAAACTTGAGGATGGAGCCACACAGTCATAGGTGAAGAGGGAGTAGAGGAGTGGGCTCAGCACGCAGCCTTGAGGCGACACCGGTGTTCAGGGTCAGGGGGAGGAGGAGTGGTTGTTCAACTTGACTAGTTGGGGTCTGTTGGTTAGGAAGCCTAGGATCCAGTTGCAGTGGGAGGTGCTGAAACCAAGGTCTCTGAGTTCGGTGACCAGCTTGAAGGACAGGATGGTGTTGAAAGCTGAGCTGTAATCAATGAACAGCATCCTAGCGTAAGTGTTGCTTGTGTTGAGGTGGGTCAGGGTGGAGTGAAGCGCTGTGGAGATGGCATCCTCCATTGACCTGTTCTTGCGGTAGGCGTACTGCTGGGGGTCTAGTTCGGGGGAAAGCTGAGCTTTAACACGGGCCAGGAGCAGACTTTTACACAGACTTCTCGAAGACCTTCATGGATACTTTTCTTATATATACTCAGTCCCCTCTCCCCCCTCTCTCCCCCTGCACAGCCGAGGCGGAACTCTCTGAGGTTCCACAGTGATACTAAACCTTGCTGACAGGGAAGATGTTCGGTGTGCTCCAGATCTAGTCCCCACAGGCCTCCCGGTGCCGTGCCAAAGTCCTTCCCCCTGAATTAGAACATCATAAAGTGGATCCCCTCCTTCCCCTACAACGCTGATGTGTGGAACAGCACGTGTGGAACAAAGCAAAATGTCAGATGGTTTTCATACACACGCACACACATACACACCCAGCTCCCTCTCCCCCTCTCTCTCCCCTGCTCTCTCCCTCTCCCTCTCTCCCCCGCTCTCCCCCCCTCTCTCTCTCTCTCAACAGAGAGCAAGATCTGTAGGAATAGAAGAGCACCGGGGATCTCCCCATCTCAGTCAGAGTTGGCATAGACACAGAAATCTCCATGACTTCATCTTGATGAATAAATTGTAACCTCCTTCTGACGGAATACATCCTTTTTGATCCCATTTCTACATTAACCTAATCTGTACGGTTCAAGGCAGGACACGACTTTCATATGAGACCCCATCGGACCACAGCTTCGAAAGTAAATAGAAAGTAAGAACCATCCACCAGCTCTTTATGTGGTTCCAGCAGACAAGCTGACCACCACAGCGATTGAATAATGGAGTCATCCAGTGGGTCTGTGCTGCTGGGAGAGCTGTGTGGCTAACGCTGGTTGGACCTGATCAGTGGAAACACTGACGGCTGGAAAGCCTGACCCTCTGAGGCATTCCTCAGTACCAACCACAGACGTTACCACACCAATACCAGGCCAGCGCACTGGGATTCAACACACACACACACACAACATGCACACACTCAACACACACGCAACATGGACGCACGCACGGACGGATACCCCATCTCTCACCAATACCAGGATCTGTGCTCATTGGAGCCAAACCCCACAGTAGGAGTAGTTTCTCCATAAGAAACCAAAACACAGCACCAAAAGCACATCACAGACTGATTCTCTGAATGCTCTGTTGCCACCCTTTAAAATGGAAGCATCTAACCTATAAAGGGTGCGTTCGTAAACACACTCTGGAAATCTGCTCTGGTTTCAGAGCGCTCTGGTTTCAACATCATAGAGCTCTCTGAAATCAGTTAATTTACGAAGGGTAAATGAAGAGTCTTCACAAACTAACTGTAAACATGGCGATACATGACACCAACGATAACATTACCATCATTTCGCTGGCGGCCAACAATTTTACGTTATCGTGTTAACATTAACGTTGATGTGAATTGCTGTTGCTAACTTTAGTGATGTTGACAGCAGATAGCCTAGTCGTTAACTAATGTTGCCATTTTCATCTTTTAAAATTAATTCAAATGAACATTAATTCATCCCATGTATAAACATGATTATTACCTGTTTTGTTACACATTGATGCGTGTTGAATAATACTCTCTAGAGTACATCATCAGTATCAAGCCGCAACCATAACATTTTGCAACGACTTGCTCTGACATATTTAGAATGGAATGTTCAGACACTTGGACAAACCGTCTTTTCAGTCTGAGGGCCCAGCGTGTGCTCTAAGTGCTCCCAGAGCACAGTGCTCTGTAATTTTGAATTCTGAACACTCTGAATTTCCGAACGACCAGAGAGCACCCTGGGTGCGCTCCGGCGCTCTCAGAGCGTATTTACGAATGCACCCAAAGTGATGACCTGGCTTGAACCTCCTTTTATTACCTACCATAGCTCCAATAAAGAGTGTATGTCTGATAGAAAGTGGTTTTCTGTATGTGTGTTTCATGTGTCAGCCAGAGGCTGCCAGTCTTGCAACCAAAACACGCCTCTCTATCTGTGTGTGTGTGTGTGTGTGTGTGTGTGTGTGTGTGTGTGTGTGTGTGTGTGTGTGTGTGTGTGTGTGTGTGTGTCTATATATCTGTGTGTGTCTGTGTGGGTCTACAGAATGTATATTTGACCCCATTGTAATTGTTTGATTTCAAATCCAAACTGTTGGAGTATAGAGCTAAAAGAAAACAAAATGCTTCCTCTTTCCAATATTTATGGAGGGGACTGTAGATATAAAAATGTTTTGGGGGGAATTACACACTTCTATTTTCATGATTTTAATTCAATTTGTCAAAAGGTTATATACCAGCAATGCATTGGAGCGTTGAAGTCTGTATCTTGTGCTGAACTGTCTGAATGGACTAATAACCTGCAGGACGTCATGGTAGCTAACGTTTGCGTTAGCCATTAGAATCAGATTTACTGCAGTAGCACTCAGGTTAGGGTTAGCATGTGGCTAGCTATAGCTAGGATTGCCAACTTTCTCACTACCATATACGGGACAAAAGAGGTGCGTGCCACAGAGCAGCGGGGTTCACTATATATACGCATGTGGGGCCTGTGATTGGATGAATATACGGGATAAGGGAGGTTCCGTATATTCATCCAGCCCAAAATATGGGACATCCCAGCTAATACGGGACAGTTGGCAACCCTAGTTTTAGCTACCGTTGGCCAACAACATGGTTTAAGCCAGGTTGGTCTGGCAATGTCCAGGGTGGTATATTAGAAGAGTGGCACCAATGAACTCGTTTTTGAATGTTTATGGACACTCAAATAGTTCCTTCACACAAACATATGGAGCAAGTTGCCAGGCAACCGCTTGCAAAAACAAAGTAATGACATGTCCTATTGGGACTTTTAATTGGAAGGGATGAAACAAATCTGAACGTTGGACAACAACCAAACTCAAACTCTGCAACCTTTTCTTTTTCATTGAACGTTAACAAACCACAATGAAGTGGATATAAAAACCGAAACAGTCTCTGCACAGCAACGGTGAGGTGAACAGGGTGACGGGGAGCGACATCAAAGTCAAACAGCTGCAGTCGTGGTCTCTGCGGCCGGTCAATATGGTTCGCATTTGTCCCAGCTGTCGCCTCCAGCCTCCAGAGGTGTCGTATTGTTCTGAGATGACAACATCAAGACCCCCCAGGACCGGCCGAGCTCCACGGGGGGACACAGGAACTCAACACCGAAAAGCCATAGCTATGATGACATCAGCATTCCGGAACTCTCCATGGCATCTGCTAGGCACCTGCGTCTCCAGTGGTCCGACCGTGTCACCGTACAAAACAAATACCCTCGTCTTCCCGATGAAACGCGTCCGGTGTAAGTCCTATGTCCTGAGTGACAGAGTTGCCACATAGGCCTGGTGTGTTCCCTCTAAAGGTGTTTTGGGCTGCTGGATTTCAGCAGAACACATAAATCATGGGGCGATATGCTCTGGCACTCCCAGCACACTGTGAAGCCCTTGTGGATAGATTGGTATCATCTAATACACACACACATAAACACACACACAGACACTCGCAAGCACACAAATGCACACACTCATAAAAACACATACACACACACACACACAAAAACAAACAGGCACACACTCACATGCACAGACACACACATACACACACAACCATGTGCACGCACACACACGCATGCATACACAGACACACGCTCGCACACACATAGACACAGACACAGACATAGACACACAAACACACAGAAACAGACACACAGACACACAAACACAATGAATGAGAGAAGCACTGCCGAAGCAGTTTTAATTCGATATGATCATACTTCAGAACTAGGGCAGTAAAACGAAGCCATTCACAGGGTCTCAGCCAGAACACTCCAGCTATCCTCTAAGAGCAGAGAGAAGAAGGAAGGAGCTGTAGTAGAAAACAAAGGAAATAAAGAGGGAGATATGAAGGAGAACAGAGCATTCAGAGCAATCAAAAAAGAGATGGCAAATAGACAGAGAGATGTAGCGTTATGGAGGAGGGGGGGGGGGGGGGGGGGATAGAGAGTAGAGTGTTATTGGTTGCTCTCATTTTACCTGGCTGAGGAGGCAGACTGAGGCTGTAGCTGTGGGGGGGTAGAGCCACTTCATACAGGGAACAGATCCTCTCCCACCTCCACACCACCTGCTCCTCTCCCCTCCCCTCCCCCTCCCCATCCTCCCCCTACTTTCCTATCCTCTCCTCTCCTCTCCCCTTCCTATCCTCTCTCCTCCCCTCTCCTCTCCTCTCCTCCCCCTCCTCTCCTCTGGGGCCTGTAGGGAGTCACTGGTTGGCCATGTTGTAACAGACAGTCTTGTGGATGGCAGTCACTATCCCCTAAATCACACTACAGAGCCCAACCTAGGTGAGCTGTACTGGGCTGGCACGGTTCTGCATCCACCATAGTTGCTGAAACAGTGCTGGAAAGGTCAATGTGAAAGGAACAGATCAGAGACTATATGGCCATGTTGGAACAGACAGTCATGTGGGTAAACACTAGATGGACATGTTGGAACAGACAGTCATGTTGGTAGTCACTAGATGGCCATACTAGAGCAGACAATCTTGTCAATAATGACTAGATGGCTATACCAAAGCAGTGGCAAAAGTGGCAAGTCATATCCTTTCTCACAGGGGTGCTGAAAAAGCAAATGTCCTGGTTCAGTTACACATCTCATGTATTAGAGATAGGTGGAATTCCCTGTCACCGCCATCGAAGTTCAGAGGTCAAACACAGACCAATGTATGATACTTCCAAACCAGGAAGTGAGGAGTCATTTGACCACCTCTTATAGAGACTAGTTTCACTGCTGTTAAAAAATAATCTATCAGCTCGGT
>NC_137679.1:33026269-33033769 GCF_963989245.1 Nansenia antarctica | reverse complement strand
TCCCGAACTCTATGCATAACTTAAAAAGTTACAGAATGTATTATCCAACAAGTTATTGTTAGTTCAAAATGTATACTAATGTCTCCTCATCTTTCTATGCACCTTCGTATGACACGTTTAAGTGTGATTCATAAGGTCATGATTAATGAATAGTGTTAGATCCATCTTCCTATAGCATGACAGCTTCTCCATAGTGTACACGCTCGTTCAGCGTATGACACGTGAATAATTCATCTGTATTACGTAACGCTAACTCCATATAGCATCAATTAATGAACATACTGTACCCTAATGAGCATTCCATCAATCTTGATGAGGGCTAGCCGGCGGCGTCTATAGCATGCTCTCTGACACAGGACATTTGAAACGTTTCATTATTTCACTGAGCCCATCTTAATGACAGGATGTAATCCGCTTGTTAAGTCTTGACGTATTTCCGGGGCCAACGTTGGCTGAGGCGCTGTCTTCGAGATGCCGAAATAATAATAATAATTAATTATATTTATATAGCGCTTTTCCGAGGCTCAAATACCCTGACAATATGGAGAAAACGGTAAAGTGCTGTGTCCCTTGTTGTATGAATAGATCCGAGTCTAAAAAACGATTAAACTGTCATTCTACCGCTGTAGTTCACAGGTACTCCGGTGCGGAGAATTTCTGATTTGGACTCGGAAATGGCTAAACGTCACTTTTGACGTCAGACTTAACAAGCGGATAGTTAGTATGTATGAGTGTGTTGCAGCTTTCACACTCGGTGGCCTGGTGGTTAGAGAGTTTGCCCTGAGATCTGCAAGGTCGGAGGTGAGATCCCCTGGGCGAGTCATACCTGTGACTCATTGACATTTGCATTTTAACCCTTTAGCAGACACTTTTATCCAAAGCGACTTACAATTAGAGATGACAGGGACAGTAACTTAGGGCGAAGTGCCTTACTCAAGGGCCCACTAGTGGTGGTGTTCCCAGGTGGGATTTGAACTCATGACCTCATAATCACCATCCACTAGGCCACCACGACGCCCCCAAGACTCCTGCCCTTTGGCTGCTCTGGCTGACATGTTCCGGTGCACAAGGCTAACTTCCCTGACGGATTTTTCCTCAGACAGTCATGACTAACCTGACATCTGAACACTCACTAAAGAGTCATATGCCATTAAGTTGCTGCTTAGTGCTTACGTCTTTCTTAAACTTTATTCTCTCCCTCATGATTCATACCTATATCGAAAATAACAGGCGTAAACGTTGCGGCTTGTCCGACCTGGCCTTTCTCTGGCTGTGAAGAGTCCTATGTGGGTGTGCTCAGGTCAGCCGAGGCAGCCGTCCCCATCAACCTGGCTGTGTGTGTCTGTGTGTGTCTGTGAACGTCATTACTGCTGCTTCCTAATCACATCCATACTGCATACTGTATCAGAGAGAGAGAGAAAGAGAGAGAGAGAGAGAGAGAGAGAGAGAGAGAGAGAGAGAGAGGTAGAGGGAGCAGAAGAGGGAGGGATGGATGAAGCTGTCCTTGCCCTGCAACATCTGCTCTCTCTGATCTCTGCATGGTGTAGGCATGGCAGCTGCCAACTTGGGTTAGCACTGAGGAGGAGCAGGAGGAGAGAAGAGGAAAGGAGAGAAGAGAAGAGGTGAGGAGGGGGGGATGTAAAAGCCTTTTTCTGTCAGTCTATCAGGCCATTTTCTATCAGCAAGACAAGTTATAACAAAGTTCACTTTAATTCAACCTTCACTTCATTGGGTTACTTACGGTAGTTGACTGCCTCTTCTCGATTTTGTTGGTGCTCGAGGATGAATGAGTGAGCATGTATGTTCGTAGCTGTAAATGCTAGGCTAACGCCATGATACAAAGCAAACTAAAAAAACAAAAACAAAAAAACAAAAACTATTCTAAAGGGACCTCAACTTCCTTTCCAAACTAAATGAAACAATTGAAAATGTAAAGCAAAGCTTTAAAAAAAGAAAAAAAGATTTCAGCTAACCTACAGGTAAGCATGCACCTGTCTTCACCTGGGGAGGGCTGATGACATCATCCAAGGGTGCCCTTACCTAGCCTAAATGTGTCATAGCTGACCACTAGGGGCAAAGCACAAGCTGAAATATCTTAGACTTCAGTATACACTCACCGGCCACTTCATTAGGCACACCTTGCTAGTACCGGGTTGGACCTCCTCTTTTACCTTCAGAGCTGCCTTAATTCTCCATAGCATAGATTCAACAAGGTGCTGGAAACATTCCTCAGAGATTCTGGTCCATATTGGGATTATAGTATCACGCGGTTGCTGAAGATTTGAGCCAAGAAAATATCCCCCACACCATTACGCCACCACCACCATTTTCGCCCAGTGAACTGCCGCTCACTGGATATTTTCTCTTTTTTTGGCCATTCTCTGTGAACACCAGAGATGGTTGTGCAGGAAAATTCCACTAGATCAGCACTTTTTCTGAAATACTCAAACAACAACCATGCCACGTTCAAAGTCACTTAAATCACCTTTCTTTCCCATTCTGATGCTGGTTTGAACTTCAGCAGATCGTCTTGACCATGTCTACATGCCTAAATGCATTGAGTTTCTGCCACGTGATTGGCTGATTAGATATTTAGGTTAACGAACATACCTAATGAAGTGGCCGGTGAGTGTATATACTTTTATATTTTGGCTCGTACAGAAGGGGAGGAGAGGGAATGAGAGGAGAGGAGAGGTGAGGTGAAAGAGGAGATCGAGAATCTGGCCTGCATCGCTCCTGAGCACTGGAAACATGGCTCTCCTTCTGCTGAACAGTCAAACACCGCCACTTCACTGACAGTTTTCCTGAATGTGCAGAAGTGCAGGTTTTTGTTCCTATCTAGCCCCAACACTCCGACTCTGACCAATCAGGGTCTAGGTGAGTTGGCGGTTAACAGAATCAGATGTATTGGCCCTGGGGTTCATCTCTAGCCTACACTGTAACAGCATGATTATACTGTGTTGCGCTGGGTGGCGTAGCCTGCTGAAGCAAGGTCAGAGAACGGAGTGTGAGGGTGGCGGAGGTCAGAGGTCAGATATAAAGAGATACATGTCTACATGACCTCACAGGTCTGTAAGTTCAGTCCGCTTTGTACTCACTGACCCCAGTTCAGTTCCAAGGCAATACAGTACGTACACCAGTGGAGGCTGGTGGAGGGAGAAATCACAATTCAGTATCTGCACTTTAACCCACATTCCATTGTGCTTCGAATGGTCTCTATGCAGTTTTCTGAACGTGTTTCTGTTTCATAGTGCGGTGTCTCAGGCAAAGCTGCTTGTCTGCTGTAGCTACAGCAATAGAATGTTTCACATCTACCGAGTTTCCACCCTGACTGCATTTCCTGCCCCGCACCAGATGTTTTATAGCTTTTCAGGGAAATTCTGCCTGCGAGATCTATTGCTTCAGTCTAAATATGACTGTTGCTATTGGAAAGCAAATATTTCATTTGGCTAAATAGATAGTCCCTCTCTCACTGCAGAATGACATGAGAGAATCCAGCGGCTCAGGACTGAAGGCCTCTCTCCACGCTGCTGCTGAGTGCCTAGAACCATGTCCTATTCAAACAACAAGCTTCCTGATAAATATTCCTCTGAATTCTGTCAGTGTGTAATGGAATTTCAGCCAGATGAGTTCTGTTGCAAAGGCCCCGGGAAGACAATGTAGTGAGTGAGTGTGTTGCAACCGCGTCCAGGTAATGCTGTAAGCTACTGTAGTCGTTTCAACCCTGAACACATCTGGCGAGTCGATGTCGGAAAAACAAATCCCATGATGGATTTAACTTACGTTGCTAGTGGTGACTGAAATACACACATTTATGGTGATGAATGTTTGAAATAATAACAACAGGTTTGACAAAATGAACGCCCGCTTTGAGTAATGAGGGACAGGCAGGGGAAGGGGCAGGGGAGAGGGACCTGGAGATGGTAAGACGGCGATGGGGTCAAAAATTCATGTTGTCTCCGAATGTGCAATTTGTCTAAAGGTTGCATAAAGTGCGATCATGCATAAGTCATGGGAGCATATAAGATAAAACGCATTATCAGCATGGAACAGAGAAGCTGGGGCTCCCACAGCGCGATCACAACATGTGTAGCCCTCCAGTAATTGGTCACAGGGTTATATTGGGTTCATTATTATAATGTTTACGTCTGCTGGCTTCATGTTACCCATCACAAATCTATGTGGAGTACATATATAATTAAATGTATTCCTTTCTTTTTTTTTCAATCCCCCTCTCAATTCATTTTATCTGGGGTCGTTTTTTCTGAACCAAACAAGCAGACGACAGTCAGATAACTGCATAATTGACACCACTGAAGAATGTATGTTGGAATGATGAAAGCCTATTGATATCTAGAACACAAACAGAGTCTGACAGCTCCTTAGCAGAGCTTCTCACAAGAGGGAAAACATCTAAGTGAGTTAATGGTAGGGAAGAGATGGGTGTCAAGACGAGAGCGCTAGAGACCCAGACCAAGACTAGACCAAACCGCTTGAGACCCAGACCAAGACTAGACCAAACCGCTTGAGACCCAGACTAGACCAAACCGCTTGAGACCCAGACTAGACCAAACCCCTTGAGACCCAAACCCAATCATGTGCTGAGGATGGCGTGATGCCCAAAATGCGTCCACAGAGACCGCTAATATGCATTCAGTATTATTTAGTAGTATTTATTTTCTAGATTTGAGAGTGCTGTCTCTAGTATTTGCTTATCCAGTTACAACCTTCCCAACATACATTAGGAGCAAACCATTGAAGGAGCAGTCAAGGCAGATATAAATAAAACTTTAAAATGTGTAACACACTCTAATGTGCTGAAGGTCCAACCCCTTTAACCCAGAACTACCCCTTTAAAACGCTGACGTTACAAACCACATTACTGCTCTGAACACCAAATTCAATTACATGTTCAGCTCTGAGTAGTGCTGAGCGAGAGAAAAGATGTGAGGCTCTAATGATCAATGTCTTTGTTTGAACCAAGGCGCTCTGCAGCTAACTCTCGAGATTCAGTTTATTAAAGATTTAGAGCTGCTTTTCTCTGCTAGAGTGGACATTTCGGCAGGACTCCCATTTTGCAAAACAGCATTTATTGAAGAGAAAATTTACAGACCATAACATTATACAGTGTTTTTTTTTTTAGCTACAAGGCATTTCTGTTTTGTACAGTATTGTCTCTCTCTCTCTCCCTCTCTCTCTCTCTCACTCCCTCTCTCTTGCTCCCTCTCTCTCTCTCTCTCTCTCTTCCTCTCTCTCGCTCCCTCTCTCTCTCTGCCTCTCCCTCTCTGTCTCTTTCTCTCACTCTCTCTTTCTCTCTCTCTCTCCCTCTCTCTCTCTCTCTCTCTCTCTCTCTCTCTCTCTCTACAATCCTACAAATGCACATGACGGGCACACTGTCTGCATAACTGCATTAGAACATTAATATTTCAATACTCTTCTCACTGTAGACCAGCACTACTGGAATACTAAAGCAGATTATTACAGTCATTGATAATTGCTTCTCATTCCATAAATATTCCATAAATATCCCATAAATATTCCATAAATATTCCTGGTACAAACATTCCATGAGCATCGGCTAGGGTGAGGGATCCACAGAAGATACTATGCACGCATTGAGCATCGCTGCAGTATCAAATCTCATTGAAAATTCATGTTATTCTTCACATACAGTATCAAATGACAGCATACACCACCAGTTATAACTTAGTTAAAAATCACACTAAAATATCATTTTAAATGTCAAAAGTCATAAAATTGGTGAGGATTGTGTGTTGTGCCTCTCTACATCCAGAAATGTTTGGATGTAAAGTATAGTTCTTCTCTCATCTGTGGTGAAGCACTCAGCAGGTTTGACGACCTCAGTCCTGTATCTGGGGAGGGACATGGATAGCCCTGTGTGGGCCTTGAACCTCAGTCCTGTATCTGGGGAGGGACATGGATAGCCCTGTGTGGGCCTTGAACCTCAGTCCTGTATCTGGGGAGGGACATGGATAGCCCTGTGTGGGCCTTGAACCCAGTGGAGGCTGGTGGAGGTAGACATCAGGACAGGCTCATTATAAGGCATGGAATGGAATAGGGTAGGCTCATATGGAATGGAACGAGGAATGGTATCAGACACATCAGACACATTTAATAATAATAATAATAACTTTTTATTTGTATAGCACTTTTCCTGCAAATGTTGCAGCTCAAAGTGCTCCAATCATTATATAATCATCATTTTATTATTTAGTCATTTAAAGGCAATATTAAAAACATGGGTTTTTAGTTTTGACTTGAACATATTTGCTGAGGTTACATCTCTAATGTAAACCGGCAGTGCATTCCATAATTTGGGTGCAGCCTCATCAAATCTCTTCTTTTGTACATGTGGTACACAGAGAAAACCAGCGTCAGAAGACCTGAGAGCTCTATTGGGCTGATATGCTAGCAAAAGGTCTTTCAGATATTCTGGTGCTGTGCCAGTGAGAATCTTGAAGGATCTTGAAATCTATTCTGAACTTAACAGGAAGCCAGTGTAGAGTCTCAAAATAGGAGTCATATGAGCCCCTCTGCTTGTTTTGGTTAAAACTCGCTGCTGCAGCTTTCTTCGGAAGACCAGAAAGGAGACCGTTACAATAGTCCAAACGGGTAATAACAAAAGCATGCATTAACACTTCTGCATCAGCTTGCTGGAGAAAATGTCCAACTTTTGCAATATTCCGTAGATGATAAAAAGCATTTCTAGTGATAGATTTGATGTGAGGCTCAAAGCTTAAGTCAGAATCTATAATCATACCCAGATTCTTAGCTTCATGTTTGCAGTTTGAAAGCAAGGTTCCCATGGTATTCGACAATTTGTCTTTTTGTGGTTTTGGTCCAATGACAAGAATCTCAGTTTTGTCCTGATTTAGTTGTAGAACATTTTTGGACATCCAAAGTTTTATATCTCAGAGACAATTCTCCAGTGCCTGTGAATTATCAGGCAATACTGATATGTACAGCATAACTATGAAATGTGAAAATTTACACCGTGTTTTCTAATGATGATTCCACCTAATGGGATCATGGACAGGGAGAAGAGCAAGGGACCAAGAATAGACTCCTGAGGGACCCCACATGTGATGTCAACATTATCAGAAACAGTGTCTACCAGGACAACAGAGAAATGCCTACCAGCTAGATAAGATTTAAACCACTCTAATACAAGTCCTGAGAGACCAACACAGTTTTCTAAACGATGTAAGAATACTGTGATCTACCGTATCAAAAGCAGCACTCAAATCTAACAAGACAAGAGTTGATACACCACCAGCATCCATGATGAAGTCTGAAATCGTTTACAACCTTTTCTAATGAAGTCTCAGTACTGTCGGTTAGAACGAAAACCTGATTGAAATTGAAAATGTTTTTGCTAAGAAAATCACTTTTTTGTCAGAAAATCACTTTCTCAAGGATTTTACTTAGATGATAGGATAAACTGACTTGATAGCGTTCCTCGTTACATTCCATGCATTA
>NC_137679.1:33008769-33013769 GCF_963989245.1 Nansenia antarctica | reverse complement strand
TGGTGATGGTGGTGGTAGTGATGATGGTGGTAGTGATGATGGTGGTGGTGGTGATGATGGTGGTAGTGATGATGGTGGTGGTGATGGTGGTAGTGATGATGATGGTGGTGGTGATGATGATGGTGGTAGTGATGATGATGGTGGTGGTGGTGATGATGATGGTGGTGGTGATGGTGGTGGTAGTGATGATGGTGGTAGTGATGATGGTGGTGGTGATGGTGGTAGTGATGATGATGGTGGTGGTGATGGTGGTAGTGATGATGATGGTGGTGGTGATGATGGTAGTGATGATGATGGTGGTAGTGATGATGATGATGGTGGTGATGATGGTGGTGGTGATGTCACATCTGAGTCACTGTCAGTTCATCTAAAGTCTCCTTTGTTTTGCTGCAGTTTCATAGTCAAGGAAATGAAAATAAGTAGTTACCTAGCGACATCGATGACAAATATACCTCCTGTGCATCATCATACCCACTTCAGGGATCAGTCAACCATCATAATTGGCCTGAATTATCATGAATCACAGAGGCATTGTTATATAAAATCTGGTGGGGGTGGTGGTGGTGGTGATGGTGGTGGTGGTGGTGGTGATGGTGATGGTGGTGGTGGAGGGGAAAGAGAGCTGAGCCATTGTGTGCTTGTCAGACGGTTACGGCTGAAAGTGTCCCAAGAAACCAAGAGGGACTAAACCAACGTGCTGCTCAAAAAGCCATGTATACACACCAAGCCACAACATAAGAGAATGGACAGGGTCACTGAAATGGCGTATAAAATGTTTAATATTCTAATAATAAGTAAGTAAGTAAGTAAAGCTTTATTTATATAGCGTCTTTCGTACATGAAATGCAACTCAAAGCCCTCATACTTACACAGGACACACAGAACAAAACATCTACTTCCAAAGTAAACCAACAGGCACCACCCACTAACCTTAACTGTCCAGTCTGTGGCAGGATGAAAGGGGAAAACGAAACGAAGGGGAAAAAAAACACTCACCGCCGGGCAAGGCAAGGTCTTCAGAAGTTCCATATTTCCAAGGGGAGAAATCAAACACAAACTAACCCCATAACAAAAACAGAGACCAGATGAAATCAAACGAATGCCAGTTAACGGAAGTGAAACCCAAACAAAAGGTAGGCGGTGTCGAGAGGGCTACCACCGCATTCACACAATCGGTAGTCCTTTTCTGAAGGGGTCTGGAGGACATCAGCCGCAGGTGCATCCCATTAGCGGCAGGTGCAGCACGTCCATGGCCCCGCCTCCTCAGGCACGCCACCTCAATAGAGTCAATTGGGCAGGGGCATAACACAGACACCTCACCCTGCCTGCTGTGCCACTAACCCAGCTGGTGTCAGGGTGGGGGGGGTGGGGGTGGGGGGGTGGTTTGAGATAGTGCTAGGGGTATGGAGGGGAGAGAGGGGACTATAGGGGCAAGCAGGAGAATGTGTGGGTGCCACCCTGCCAGTGAAGGGAATGTGTGTTTGTGTGTGTGTGTGTGTGTGTGTGTGTGTGTGTGTGTGTGTGTGAGGGGGACCAAGGGGGGATCGGACAGCAGAGCAGCAGGGCTGGGCAGGGCTGGGCAGGGCTGGGCAGGGCTGGGCATGGTGTGAGTATTTACATTCCTCCTGTGTTAATAACGCGCTCCGCTGACAGAGGGAGTAGCCCGCTGAGGCGCACGGCATGCTGCTGGGTGATCCCCGCCATGCTGCCACCTGTTCCCCCTGGCCAGGGCTTAGTCAGACTCCCACAGCAGGCTGCCAGGGCTTAGCCAGGCCCAGAGCGCGGTGTCAGGGGCACAGCAGAGGGACACAGACGCAGCGTAGCAATATCAAAACACATACAACTACCATATCTAACATACCTAGTTCACCATGTGTGGATCATCTCTGTGTAACGTTATGTGACCTTCCCCTAGGCCTAGGGAACCTTCAGTTGAATTCAGTGGTATTTTGCTGATAAAACAGGGAATTTTAACAGTCTTTGGAAGCGTCCTCCAAAATGATTGGTCCTGATTGGTCCTGATTGGTCCTCCATGACCCCACAACAGTTCTACTTCTCTTTCCCTACCAATTGACGTTGAAAAGTAATAATGTCGATACAGGGCATGAAAGGCGTTGTTACTATTTCATTAAAACCCAGACCCAGAGTTTGGCCATCAGTGTCCCTCAGTAACCTGTGAGCAGGATCTCATACGGATGGCACATCTGCTCTCCCAGAAGCCCTTTGTGTCCTTGTGCGGCTTGGTGGAGAAGTGTGTTTTATGCCTCATGTTGCCTGAAGCTGTGCCCAGCACCTGTCTCTTTTTAAAGCCAGAGGACACACACACACACACACACACAAACACAAACACACACGCAGACACACACACACACACACATGCACACACACACACACACACACACACACACACACACACTCACACACATGCACACTCACACACACGCACACACACACACACTCACACACACACACACACACACACACTCACACACACATGCACGCACGCACGCACGCACGCTCACACACACACACACACACACGCATACACACACAGCAGCAGCTGCAGCCCACTCCGCGCCTCTCAGCACCGCGCTCCAACACCATCGCACCGTCGACTCAGGAGAACATGTGTAGGAGGACTCCACATTCAACTCAGCCACCGGGGGCGAGGTAGGGGGGGGAGGGGGGGTCTGCAATGTCTGAATAGCATTGCACTCTGTGCTTGCGATAACACTGAAAGAACTCGCAATGTTCCCTTGAAAGAGTCTGCTCACAATCCATCGATTCACTTGTGTGTGGTAATTATAGACACTTAAAGCAGTGTTCTGTACCTGCGACACACATATGCACGCATGCACACGCACACACACAGACACACTGACACACAGACACAGACACAGACACAGACACACACACACACACACACACACACACACACACACACACACACAGATAATTCCACTTGTCTCAGACCAAGAGCTTCAGATGGAGATCAGCCCAGTATTCAAAGTATGTGTCACATCCCTCCCTCCATCATACCAAGTGTCAGACTGAGTGTATCATCAGCCACACGTCCTGAGACAGATTGAGCAATACCGTGAGTGTCCTTCATCAAAGCAGACTGGGTTGTGTCATGACTCATGACTATGAAATCAGATGAATTACACTTTTAAAAATGGATGGCGTTATTTACTGTCATTTTTAACAAATAGTATAGATAGTAGTGCATACTGTTAGTGTTTGTTGTCGATTGTTTGTGTTCTACGTGATCTACGACAGATCTCTGACTCCATTGTCTGTTTCTCTGAAGTCTCCTTTGTTTTGCTGCAGTTTCATAGTCAAGGAAATTAAAAGAAAGTAGTTACCTAGCAACATGGATGACAAATATACCTCCTGTGCATCGTGTCTACTTCAGGCATCAGTTACAGTAACCATCATAATTGGCGTGAATTATCGTGAGGCATTGTTATATAAAATATCATATTACTGCCTGTGTGATCAACATCCACATCCATCTCTCTTTCTTTCTGTGTGTGTGTGTGTGTGTGTGTCTCTCTCTCTCCCTCCCTCCCTCCCTCCCTCCCTCTCTCTCTCTCTCTCTCTCTCTCTCTCTCTCTCTCGCTCCCTCTCTCCCTCTGCCTCTCTCTCTCCCTGTCTCTCCCCCCCCCCCCCCCCCTCTCTCTCTCTCTCTCTCTCTCTCTCTCTCCCTCCTTCCCACACTGGCTCTCCTGAGTGCAGTGGCTCCAAACATATAAAGAACAGGAAATGCTTCATGGGTGATATCATATTCCCAAAATGGCTGAAAAAAGCCCTACTAATTGCCCTTTTCACCAGCCAGAGACACACAGAGAGACACAGATCAGAAATTAATTAAATAGATCCCACTTTAGAATACTTCCGCCGTAATAACATTAATGCTACCAAGGTACTTACAGCAAAACAACAGTGTAGATAATCATCATAATCATCATATTATTAATAATTGTTATTATAATAATCATATACCTGATTTACATTTTTGTTTTCTAAGACCCAAAGACACGTAAGGGTCACATTGTTACATCATACTTTCAACAGTAATAGAAACTTTCTCCATTCGGTATTGATTTGTATTGATATGTAACATACTGTGCACAGTGAGAAGTGAAGGGAGGCGGAGACAGACAGTTCTCCAGCGATTATTGTCTGGAACATCGAGTGTTGCATTTTCTAACCTCCCTCCACTCTCAGCTTTCCATCCACCCATCCATCCTGGGACACAACCCCTCCACCTCTCCTCCCTTCTTTCCTCTCCTCTCCTCTTCTGCAAACTTCTGCAAACTTCATCTTTGGCTCAAACTTCAGTCTGCGGGAGTTTTTTTTTCTCTCCTGCTGGCTACTGAACTCAGGTCCCTGGGGTTGTTGAGTTGTTTTTTACAGTCTCTCTCTCTGTATGGAAACGCTTGTTGAACAGAGCGAATAAGATGCCGTCTTCTGTTCCTCAGCCCAGCATCTGGCCCGTTGACATTTATGAGAGAAGGAGTCATAACACGAAGAGAGCTAGGAGTGCTGCGAAGCTACCACACATTTTCGAACTCTAAGGGCATAGACCTTTAAAAAAAATTAAAAAATGTTATGAGACATCCTACCTCTGTCGGTACATGGACTTGAAAAGCGAAGGCTCAGCCCAGGGCTTGGACACGCCCACTGGTCATTGACTAACCAATCAGACTAGTTCTCTACCCTCATGGCACCGCTTCCCTCAGAGCAGCATCCATCCCAATAAATGTCAGCTAGCTTCGAGCGTGAGGCTGATAATGGCTGTAACTCTGAGAAAGCTGCAACTCTATATTTACTCCAGTCAGTAACCTCCCTGTACTGAACATGATCCGCTATTATGTAAAAGAAAAAAGACAAAATCAATACACACACACACACGCACACACACACGCACACGTACACACACACACACACACACACACACACACACACACACACACACACAAACACAAACACGCGCA
>NC_137679.1:32988769-33003769 GCF_963989245.1 Nansenia antarctica | reverse complement strand
CAAACACAATTATTTACCACAGAGAATGTTCAACCATGCTGACAAAGAAATTAACAAAATCTCCTTCATTTCGTGGTCGGCTTGTGAGGATGTATGCAGCTTGATGTGGGCTCATCCTCCCACCGCTGCCCTAGGCTGACTACATGGAGTGGGCGGACGTGTCTCTCACTCACCTGAATGGGAGAGAGACAGGCCTTGTTTGGGTTCCATGACGGACCTGTTCTGATCCCCCTGGCCCTCCCCGAACATCCTCAGGGCCAAGGTGATGGGGGGTTTGAGGCGCCGCCGATATTTCTCGTTCCTGGACGATATCAGCTCCACATGCCTACAGTCTGTGACTCACCCGATATTGGATTGTGAACCTTGAGAGTGAGACACACACCCATAAGACAAAACGCCTATCATACCTAAACATGGGCTTAACCGTAATGATTACAGGGTGCAAGACACCCGTTGCCTTGGGGGCCTGCGGGGTATGAAATCAAAGGACTGAAATGACTATGCAGGCCTCTGCCACCGAACAAGCCACAACGTATGTTTTACTGCAAAATTCAGAGCCACATGGTGGGCAAACATTGTAGTCATGAAAGAATGAACAGAGACCGCCCGCAGGCAAACATAATTCTGGCTCGCGTGTGATTATTATTTGGAAGGGGAAAAAAGGAAGGAAAATGAATGCGTGGTTTGAAAATATATTTCCTTTTCAGTCAGTAAAGAAGGACTATGTTACAGAGAGAGAGAATGAGGGAGAAGGAGAGAGAGAGAGAGCACAAGCAAAAGAGACAGGAAAGGCATGAAATGCGACTATTGCCCTAACAGTATTCCTCTCCATCAAATCTAATTTGATCCATTACAAGGCATGAGTGCAGGGAAGGGGTAAACACAATTTTCGAGTGTCTCATCCTTTATTCTCCTTTTCATGGTGTGATCAGAAATAAATGTCACCGTCTTCAAGAGCTGCTCCATTCAACTCCGTTTATTGCTTTGCCAGGCAGGGCTTTAGTAAAGAGGCTAACACAACAGCTTAGCACCGTTTCTGTGCCGTTACATCAAAATGTCTAAATGTTTTTTTTACATTGGCTGGGGAAATGAAGGCAACTTCTTGACAGAAATGTCACAGGGAGAAATTCACTCCAGATGCTTTGTACACGGCGGCCACTGATCCTCATGCCAATCAACCCGACGGTAAGGTCAGAAAAGTCCCGGGGAAATTGTGACATTTAAGTCCATTACCTTCAATCAAGCTGGAGAGTGAATAGAAAACCAGACTGTGATTAGACTCCATTTAAGTACCCTCGCACATCTTTTGAAGACACCACTTAGCATCCGTGTGTGTGTGTCTGTGTGTGTGTGTGTGTGTGTGTGGTGTGTGTGTGTGTGTGTCTCTGTATGTGTGCGTGTGTGTGCGTGTGTCTGTGTTTATATCAGTTTTTGGGGCTCTGTGCGTAAATGGACACACAGGAATAGGAGCCTACGCCATCAGGACTGGTCACGGGGTTCCTTTCAGAGAGCCGGGAGGCGAGTCCAGGTAGAGGTCACTCTGCCCTGCGGCGCGGACAGCCTCCGTACCGACCGCTCCTCTACGTCTCCAGCTCTGCCCTCGCTGTCTGGCATAATAAAGACCATTTGGACTCAGACATACTGCGAACACTGTGCTCTCTGAAGTAAACCAATCTATTATGCACACAGATTGAGAGGAAGAGAGAGAGAGAGAGCGAGGGGGGGAGAGAGAGAGAGAGAGAGAGAGAGAGAGCGAGGGGGGGAGAGAGAGAGAGAGAGAGAGTGAGGGAGGGAGGGAGGTGAGAGAAGGGGAGAGAGCGAGAGAGAGAGAGAGAGAGAGAGAGCGAGGGGGGGGAGAGAGAGAGAGAGAGAGAGAGAGAGAGAGAGAGAGAGAGAGAGAGAGAGGGAGGGAGGGAGGTGAGAGAAGGGGAGAGAGCGAGAGAGTGCACATACACACAGACTTGGCTAAAAAGCCTGATCATCTATAATGCATCCGCCCAAGGCCGGCTCTGAACAACAAACCCAGTGCTCCTCCTTTCTCTCTCCCTTCCTCTCTTTCTTCCTCGTTCTCTTCAGGGGAAGACCCAAGGCCTGCTTCTGGGCTCCTAGCCTCAGACTCTGTAATGACTCGCTGGAGGAGCTGAGACGAGGAGGAGAGATCAGACAGGTCAAAGCTGCTGTGTTCCCGTCTGTTCATTTGCAGTAGCGCTCATCACAATTAGCTCCGAGGCTGAGTCAGAGCAGACACACACACACGGGTAAATTCCTCTATGATACTCGAAGTGCTGCGCTGTGTGTTGGTCTAGTCAACAGAACAAAGGCCTACCTATACGGTATACAGACAGACAGACAGACAGACAGACAGACAGACCAAGACACACACATACACACACAAATGTAGGCTGTATTGAGGACACATGGGGAACACAAAGCAAACATTCTTTGTGAATAGATTCTATACTCGGAAACGAAAAGGAAAGGAAAAAGGATATTGACTTATTCACATTATTGTTGAATATCTCGTTCTTATTTTTTAGTGGACAATTTATCGGCACATTGCGTGGGGTAATCGGAGCGTCACAGTGGGGATGAGGCTATTCAGGATCAGCGACAAGCACTAGCACTCCATTAAATACAGAGTAACATTCAGGTCAGGGCGTAGAGGACGGCAGTCATGTTACCGTGGGTACGTTTGTCCAGCTAACACTGGCTGCAGCACAGACAAGTCAAGCTGGTTCTCCAAAATAGATCATGAACGACCTGCTTCTAATGGAGTCAGCTTCACCGCCCGGGCTACGGCCACTGTCACACATTCTGAGAGTCAATGGATGTTTCAGGCATGTCTGTCTGTTGTGTCTGTCTATATGTCTGTTGTGTCTGTCTATCTGTCTATTGTGTCTGTCTGTTGTGTCTGTCTATCTGTCTATTGTGTCTGTCTGTCTGTCATGGAGACTCACATAAGAAATATGCACCTGTATTCATGACTCCCCCAGAGCATTTTAGTTAGAATACACCCAGTGACACTGGGTCTGTGTGTGTGAGTGTGAGTGTGAGTGTGAGTGTGTGTGTGTGTGTGTGTTTGAGTGAGTGAGTGTGTGTGTGTGTGTATGCGTGTATGTATATGTGTGTGTGTGTGTGTGTGTGAGTGAGTGAGTGAGTGAGTGAGTGAGTGAGTGAGTGAGTATGTGTGTGTGTGCATGCATGCAAGCACACACACACCCATGTGTTCTGCATTTGGCTAAAACACTTGTCAGCTATTTTCTACAGAGCTGAAATTGTTTCCTAATAGCTGGGTTTATGGGGCCAATTTCTGAAGGCCGCGTTTGGATGTTTCCACTTTCAACTTATCATTAGGCCCTCTGCGTTGACTATCTCAGAGCAGAGCATGTGTTTCAACATCACTCTTTCCAGCAAGACCACATGACATGAGACTGCAGTTAAACGTTGGGGGAGGGGGAGAGAAAAAGAAAACTGCTAGAAGACAGTCTCACTCCTTTTCCTGGTTGACTCAGTAGTGCCATTACCACAGACACCCGGCCCACGATAGTGAATCTTCGAAGAAACATGCTCTCACAGGCACAGTGATATGAAAAGGGTCTATTTAACTCCAATAATATGCTCCTCGTACTTAAATTAGCTCCGTGTCGGAACTGTTCGATAAAGAGGACTTAGCAGGGCCATAGATAGTGATCTTTGTGTCAAGACATTCATTTGTACCAGAATAGGTCACACAGGACTTATAATTAGTGATAAAGCACTGCGGGTAGTGTGATGCCCAGCTCTTTGTAGCTCGCTGCCACCAACCTAGGAAAATAATTAGGCCACTCTAATAATCCTGGTCCCTCCAAACCCCTCCAGCTGACTTCATTAGGAGTGGAAGAGAGGGGTCAAATGTGCAGAAAACCATTACATTGAAACAATATGGAGTATCCTTCCTTCTCTTTCCCCTCCTCCTGTCACAATCTGTTTCACCAAAACAACAAGAGGCACAGACCACGTTCACAGACCACGTTCACAGGGCAGTCATCACATCAATCACAAGGGAAGCAGACACCTCATGAATGTACCTTTTTTATTGGACTTATATAGAAATACTTAAAAAAACATGAAGTAGCACCATTACTTAAGTTTTACTTTATCATGTAGAACTTTAAATGTCAGAAAAATAAAACTCTTGATACATTTTCAAATCTTGTCTCAGCAAATATAATATTAGTATTTGACCATGAGGTTAAAGGCCCTTTATCATAAAATAAAATATACTTTGTTCTTAAACTTTGCTCAATAAAGTACATTTACGCTCAAGTAACTTACACCTACATATACACAAACAAGTGGTAAACAAATGTATTAAAATAGAATTACTAAAACTATAGTGGTGCAACAGAAGCCTGCAATTCCCACTGGAATCTAAAATACAAATTTTAGAAAGCATAAACGGTTCCTTTTTGTTCGACTTACTAAGTTTTATACATTTCAACGTTTCGTAATAATATAGAATAAAATATGCTTTATATTACTGAATAAAAAATATGCTGGGTGAAGCGGATTTAAAAGACATTTTTTGCTGAACCTATAAAAACTCCATCCCATCAGAATACTGTCCAATGTAACACATGTTGTGGTTTTGTATTGCCACAGTTGTGTGATAGTAAAATAATACAGTGATCATTGCCATCAGGCCGTACTAAAAAATAAACAATATTTTAACCCAGCTACAAAAAGTTCACTGAACTTAAATTAAAATATTTGTAAACATCTTTGCAATACGAAATATAATCTTTTCAAGTCAAAAAAGAATAAAATACTTCAATCTGTATTAATGTAATTAAGATTTAAAACTTTCAACTTGTGGAATTTTTATTCTATACATATATATGGAGGATATGTTGATGTTCTCCCTAACGTGGTGTCAGAAGTCAAGCTGCAGTATCTTCACCTCTTCAAGTCAATAGTCCTGTCAGGACAAACACCCTCCAAATCCCTTAACCATTTCCTCCCCCTCAGTACATTCGATTAGTGAAAATGTAAGGCTTGCCCTACGAACAGTCTACTAATTGACCCAAGTACCTCAGTCAAGACCTCTCTGCTTCTCGTAACTTCATAAATATAGTGTACAATTGACTAGAACTATTGATTATGCTGTAATATTTAAAACATGCATTTAGATGTTGAAAATATTTTTTCCCCAAGCTACAGTACATTATAAACAAATATGACGGAGCCCTGAAGGGGTATCTGTCCCTTTTTTGGATACTGCAGCCATACATACACACATACATACACACACATGTAGATCTATATACACATCCCCATTTACCAGGTAGGATCCTGTTAAAGCAGTAAGAGAGTCTGTTGTTGTTGTTGTTGTTGTTGTTATTGTTGTAGCCAGACTTGGTCACCTTGGTAACATCATAGTCAAGAGAGACAATGAGAGTCTTATGAAAATATACGTATAGCCTGAGAGACGCTGGAGTGGCAGACGGGGCATTTGGGCTCGCTCCTCTCACAGATGCGGTTGGCGCACTCCATACAGAACAGGTTGTGTCCGCAGGGGACCAGCGCGGCGATGACCTCGCTCTCGAAACACACGGAGCAGTCGCGGCTGCCCTTCCGGCTGGTGCCAGACGAGGTGGAGGAGGACGAGGAGGAGGAGGAGGCCGAGGAGTCGCAGGGAACCCCGGGTAGGTGAGGGCCAGGCAGGGAGGCCATGGCGTTGGACAGCCCCTGGTTGGAGGTGTAGCCAGGGAAGCTGAGGGCACCGCCGCCCGGGTCGCTGCGGACCCTCCGGGCCAGAGGGTGCTCGGTGGGACCGTTGGCGTGGTTGTGGAGGGGGGGGGACAGTCTGGGCTGGGGGGTGCCACCGGTGGCCCTCCTTTGGCTGGCCACCATCCCGTTGGCATTAGAGGAGGCGTTGGCAGGGTAGATGGCTGAGGAGGAGGAGGGGGAGCTGCCGCCGTTGGAGGAGGGAGTCATGCCTCTCTCGTACTGGGACCAGAGGAGACCCGGGGGCGCCGGCGTGGGGTCGAACCCGGGCGAGGAGTCGAAGGCCATGTCAGTGCAGTCGGGCGAGATGCCGCCGTCGTTGCCGTAGACGAACCCGTTGCCGTTGGTGTTCACGTTGATGTTGACATTGTTGTTATTGTTGTTGCCATTGTTGTTGGTAGCGGTGTAGCTGAGGGCGGGGCTGGGGGGGCTGTAGTCGGCCATGCGGGAGCTGCTGTTGTTGCCGAAGTAGGAGTCAGTGGAGGCGCTGCCCAGGGACGAGGACGAGTCGTTGCGGTAGTTGGAGAAGGGCTTGCGTCCTGACGTCGGCGTGACGCTGGAGCTGGGCTTGGACCACAAGGTGGCGTGTCCATGGATGTCAAACCCTACGTCTGTCCCGTTGGCGTGGAAATCGTTCTCGTCTGTGAGCTCGATGATGCCTCCGGTCCTCATGGCGATGTGGGCCTCGATCTCCTCCCGGGCGCGGTCCACGTTCTCCGGCATGCCGGTCACCTCGAACACCGGCTCCTTGTCCCGGCTCGGCGTCACGATGTAAGTGTGAGTCTGCTGCTGGATCCGCTTGATGGTGGCCCCCTTGGGCCCGACCACCAGCCCTACCACCCGGTAGGGAACCCGGACCTGGATGGTGGTCTGGCCGGGCAGGTTGGGCGGTCCGGGGGCTGGGGTGCCAGCGGTCCCACCGTTCAAGGTGGTGTTCTTGTTCCTGGAGGCTCGTATCATGGAGAAGTGCTCTGCTGCAGAGATGATCTCCCTCCTGGCCATGGCCACATCCTCCCTCCTGCCTGTCACTACGAACACCGGCTCCTCGCCACGGACAGGAGTCTTTATGTAGGTGTTAGTCTTGGCGCGCAGGGCTTTAATCTTACAACCTGTGTTTAGAAAGGAAAGGTGATGGTGAGTACATGTTGGAATTTGGTGAACAAGAAGAAGAAGGAAAAAAACGATGGTGTAGGTTGAAAATGTGGCATGTGTGCTACTTAAAAACAGCTGGGTGTGTGTGTTTTTTTGTTTTGTTTTTTTCTCCCAACAGCAGGAAAAAAAACGATTCCTCCCCTTCTATGCATGATAAATTCAAACCACATGCTCGACTACCAGGTTCAGGTCAAAAATAGCACAAGCCAAAAAAAAGAAGCAAAAAAACATGCAGAATCCATAATTTCCCTAGTGCGCACAAGCAACATATGATTACTTCAAACGTCCTTAAAATAACTACTACTGTCATGCTATATTTAATTTCGCGAGGTTACGATCAAGCAATGCGACTTATTTCAACGATTTTTCTGGCGTTAACGCATAAAAGTTATATTCTCCGACGCCCTCCGGCAAACGGGAACAGTTTGAGGAATCAGTCCAGGGGGAATGAAACCGTTGGCGTTGTGGTGGGCAGAGTCGTAAGTGGGACAGTGACATAACATAACAAAGGGAGTGGAGCCCTTGTGGGTATTGCACTCGCCTGTCAGAGCGACACAGTAGCCCAACCACAGTTATATACACACTGCATATAGGCTATGGCTCCAAGCCTTGACTATTCCTCAGCTTGTCTTTGTTTTTTGTCGTGGAGGACGACAACTGGAATATTGCAGGGAGGGGGGGGGGAACCAGGATTCCGCATATGTCACCACAAACTAACGCCCCAGCCTACAGCCGTGCAGCGCTCTGAGCGGTCTGGCCAGCGGACGGACATAACGGCGACGTTAGTGGCAGTTGAGCTCCAAAGAGTACAAAGAAACGAAGTACGTACCTTGTCTGCCAACGATTTCCGCTACATGCTCCGAACTGGGAACCGGGACACATTCGGTCATGTTGACGCTCTTTTTCCTGGGCTCGTTGTCATACAGGGAGTTCTCGTCGTTGTCCAAGCCGAGCAGGGAGAGCTGGTCCAGGGCGATCTGCAGGGCTCTTTGGTCGTCCAGGGCATCTCCCTGGCTGCTGCCGTTCCGCTCCATGTCGGCGAACAGAGAGCTCGGCATCTTTGCGATTTTGCAGTCTGGATGATCGGGACGATCAGACAATGGGGGGGGGGAAACGCGGAAGGAGGGCAGGAGTGATGAGGGATAAAGGGGGGGCACCGGACCGGTTTCAAGTCACTGACGCAAATCAATGCCGTTTCTTGCTCTCTCCCTTTCGCAGTTAAAAAAGGAAAAAATCAGTGCAAGCTAGCAATCCGCCCTTTCCCGAAAGGGATCTTTTGACGCCCGACTCCCAGAAATGTTTAGGACGGTTAACAGCCAGGATGCGTAATTCCAGAGTTTGTGTGTTGCTGGAATGCCGGCGGTGGCAATATTCCTTCAAAGGGCCCCTCCCCGGCTCGGCTCACTCAGCTCTTTTCTGTTTTCTGTCTGACTTACTGCAAAGCCAGACAACACTACTGGGGGATATGTGCGAATGACGTCACCGCCAGGGCAGGGACGGTGCGGCGCTGCATAGCCGACAGCCGATTGGCCAGACAGCGCGGAGTGGGCGGGGTCACCAGAGCGAGGAGTCGCTCCTTGAGATACACTCCCTTCTTTGTTGTCTCCCCCCCAAATCCAAACGCAGTCAGTCCCTTTGATGAGGAAATTAATTTAATAAATGAGTTTTTTCTTCTCGCTTCCACAATCATGCTAACTCGTGGAGCCTTGTTGTTTAGGCTACCATGTGTGCTCTATTTCTGAGCGCATGTGCCCTTTTTTTTTTGTTCAAAATGCCATGTCAATAATAATGAGGTCATTCTTAGTTATCATGTAACCGCATGTTGACGTTTGTGTCACACAGGCAATGCTCTAAGGATATATGGATAATATTTAAAAAACGGGCATTTTACTGTCTGTTAGCCCATGCCTCGTTTTTTCCTTCTGAAATGTACACTAGCCAGACTGCGTGCGTAAAAATAGACCTGAAACCCATATGATTGTCTATGATAAATAAAAGGGAAGAAAACAGTATTAAACCGGTTTTAGATTTCAGTGTTTTGCAATAGTTCTAAAGGACAGTAGGCTAAGTATGGACGTTTTGTAATATTTCTCATTTAATATCAAATTACCCTAATGCGGGGCAAGTCCTGACATGTGCTCTTTGTTTGGTTCCTCTGCTCCTTTTCAGCGCTCTCTCTCCTTCTCCCTCTCTGAATGTCGGCCAGACAAAGTCATGTATTGCGCATAGAGGCATATGACATATGACATAATGTATAGCTTATTATATCTCTTCCAAATAGTCGGAGGATAACAGTAGCTTTAAGGCCGATATGTTCCCATTATCACCTCTGAGTGACACACATCGTGACAGGCATTTGCCAAATGACATCAGTGCCTCTCCTACTCCGGACAGCTAGCAGGTAATTGTCGAGTTCAAACACCATCATTTCCTCGGATGTTTACACCGTTTAACAACAATGACAGCTGCTCAGATTTCTCCGCGTAGCCTATCAAAGCTGCCGCCACTACTGTGTGATGTAGGCAAACAAACAAAATAGTGAACGAGTAATGAAGAATAGCCTGAATGTAGAAATATATGATAGTGTGAATAAATACACATATAGAAGCATTAGAGTATATCAATGTGAATGTGCAATAACACTATGTGCAATATGACAACCCTCTGGTACATAAGGTTCAGAGATAGGAAATGTTAGAATAGGTATAGCATAGCATAGAGTACAGCACAGTGTTTTATTTGTATAGTATAGTATAGTGGATAGTGTACATAGCCTTTATTTATGTAAACCAGCTCCTTTCCCTTCTTGTTTTTAGTTTTTCTTTCCTAGCACCAGGGGAGCCCCCCCCTCCCAAATTTCGTTGTATGGTACCTGTACTATATCAATGACAATAAAGACCATTCATTCATTCATATCAAGCTCAATATAAAACAATTTACAACATTGAATGTTGAAGTAGGATTTTTATTCAAGTGCGTCGATCCAAAAGCGCGCACTTAGGCTACATAATATCTCAAACATGTATATTTTTTTTTACGGATAAACCAACTTTGCTTAATCCCCACGAAACAAGATTCCATAAAGGTTCTTTATCATCCAACAATGCAACCTTATTGACAATGGCCAGTGGCAGTTTGCATATTTCAGTTTAGTGCGGGGGTATTATGTTAACGTTAAGAACACGGGGGGGGGGGGGGGGGGGGTGATAGGGGGGCTCCACATGCCCGGCCTAACGTGGCCTTTGTGGCCAGGGAAGGACCCGGCGGGACGGGGGGAGGGGGGAGCTGCTTCTCCCAACACAAAGGATATTTCCAAACGTTTCAAAGCCATTGAGACGAGAAGCACTTGCTTTGTCACCTCACTCCTGGAGCACAATAGCTATGCAAATATCAACCGCTCCGAACCTGAGAACGTGGGATGGACCCCCCCCCCCTCTCTCTCTCTCTCTTATTTTACCATACTGACATCGTATTGTATTTGGTCTAAAAGCTTTAACCATTAAAACATCTGGAAATCTCATTCGAAGAGCAGTGCATGATATCTCTCATTACAACATCTGGGAATAACCACAGTCCATTCACACGACCATGCAGGCCCAGAATAGAAAACCGAATGAAATGTTAATTATGTGCAGATTTTTAGGCAATTACAATTTGAATCCATTTGCTCACTGTTCTCCGCATATCGATAATCTGTTGAAATGGTTTCCCTAGTCTATTGTACAGACTGTACTCTCAGTTTGTAGTTTATAGTACAGACTGTACTCTGTCTGTAGTCTATAGTACATACTGTACTCTGTCTGTAGTCTATAGTACAGACTGTACTCTGTCTGTAGTCTATAGTACATACTGTATCTCAGTCTGTAGCCGATATACATACTTTACTCAGTATGTAGTCTATAGTACATAGGCCTACTGTATTTCAGTCTGTAGCCTATATACATACTGTCTTGGTCTATAGTACCTACTGTATCTCAGTCTGAAGTCTATAGTACATACTTACTGTACTCAGTCTGTAGTATATAGTGCATATACTGTATCTCAGTTTTGTTGTACACTACTGTAGTTAAAGCATCACAAAATAAACTCTCTTACTTCCAATGGCACACCACAACAAAGGAAAACAAACTGGTTTTCCATGACATACAAATTGGCAAGCAGAAGCCTGTTTATTGTGTCAAGCCATTTACCCTGTAGTCCAGACATCATGAATACACTGCATTGATGGTTGTGATAGACAATACACAATATAACATGGACTGTCTGTGTGGCTACTGTGTGTTAACCAGTAGGATTGAGTGTATGCAGGTTTATAGGGTATTGTGTTGTCATACACATATCAACAGTCATTTAATTCACACCCCCTTGCTTGGTCATGACTATTGGTGTGTTTACCTGACTGGTGTGTTTACTTGATATTTGCTGTTTGTCATTACAAGTGACAAATTAGCAGTGATGGATACCCACTTGCCTTTTAATGATACTCAGAAAGGCTTAGCCCAGACTGACCCAGACCCGTCTGTATAAAGAGAGGCCAGGGCTTTAGACTTACTGTCAACTACTGCAGTGTGACACACATACACACACACACGCACACACAGAAAGAGAGAGAGAGAGAAAGAGAACAGTCACCAGAGAGAAAAGAGAATAAATACAGAAAAAGAGAGAGAGAGACACACACACACATACATTGAGTGAGAGACAGAGAACAGCCATCAGAGAGGCAGCAGGGGCGAGAGTGAGTGAGGGAGCGACAGAGAGACGAGGCTAGATGGGGCTTAAGCTTTGTGACACAGCAGCATCTTCTGGATCAGGACACGTCAGGTCAGAGAGGACGCCACAATACACACACACAGTACAGTCACACACACACACACACAGTACAGTCACACACACACACAGTACAGTCACACACACACACACACACACACACACAATACAGTCACACACACACACACACAAACACAGTACAGTCGCACACACACACACACACACAGTACAGTCACACACACACACACACACACACACACACACACACAAACACAGTACAGTCACACACACACACACACACACACAGTACAGTCACACACACAAACACAGTACAGTCACACACACACACACACACACACACACACACACACAGTACAGTCACACACAAACTCCCTGACCTCCTACAGATTAACACCACGGTGCGGGTGCTGTGCTGTGCAGTTCATTCATCTAGATTCCTCTGCACAGACATCCACATGCTCCCTGTGTTATGCATGCTCACGGCAGACCCAGGACAACCATCGCATTATATGATGCAGTCTAGCTGAGGGACTTTGTCTGCCACACAGCAGACAACCAAACAAGGCAGTTTTTGCTAGTGTAACATAATTGAATATACGTTTTATGTCTGCACATTACCGTAGGTTATTGCAGTAGTAAAACATGTATACAGTAGGCAGTGTGTCTTGGTTTACGACTAGAGTGTTACCCTAGCATAACATTAAGACAGGCTATAAGATATACTGGGCTGGTTGTTTTTGTTACGTGTGTGTGTGCGTGTGTGCCTGCATGCCTCAGACGTAACATAAACATAACCTGCTTCAAGGTTACATAAAGGCAAAATCGAACGCCGTGTGGACAAAGCCATGACCCATGACTTATGTTCCGCAAAACAAAAACGCCCCGCAACAAATCTCACCGTTTGCATCACATCCCAAATTCCTGCTTGACAAGGTGAAATGTCGAAAGAACCTAAGCACTAAGAATTTGACTCGTGTACCTCTCTCTTTTGTCTCAGCAAGGTTGTTGTTTTTTAAATAGGGATCTGAAGCTGGACATCAGTAATATACACACCAACCGCTTACTAGAACAGAACCATGTCCAGACAAGGCAGACGGGCCCGGGGAGCAGCGCGTTGGTGGATGTTACAGATGATGGAGTTAGCCTCCTGTCATGGTTGAATAGATTTGGACAGTCACCTCATCAATATGTATGTAGGCCTATTCACTGATTTTGTTTGTTATTGTTGTTGTTGTTCATCTCCCAATATTCCAATGGGGTGCTGTGTATCCCTCAGTGGACAGGCTGTTAGGGAGGAAGCGAGCTGTGACACAGGAGCGGCAGTGGCGTATGCATGGTGCAGGGTAGTGCTGTATTTGCAGGTAGATGCAGTGGTCTTGCCTCTCCTCCCTCCCTCCCTCCCTGTCTGCCTGCCTCCTCTCTCTCTCTATCTCTCCCACACTCCTTGTCTGTCTGCCTGCCACCTCCTCTCTCTCTCTCTCTCTCTCTCTCTCTCTCTCTCCCACCCTCCCTCCCGGTCTCTCTCTCCCCCCCTCCCTCCCGGTCCATCTCTCTCTCTCTCTCTGTCCCATCCTCCCCCTTCTCCTCTGCCTGTCTCTCTCCCACCCTCCCTGCATTTCCTCTCTCCTTCCCTACTGCTGTCCCTCTCTCCCTGCTAGACTGGCTCTCTTTCCCTCCATCTCTATCTTCCTCCCACCTACCCTTCTTCTCTCTCTCCCCCTCCCTCCCTCCCTCCCTCCTCGCCTATGCGCTCTGACACACTGAACTGAAGTGGCACTGATTCCCTGGTCTGTGATTGGCTGACTGCCAGACACTCGGAGAGCCATGCAGCACAGCAGCAGGACAGCTGGTGTGGCTGCCCCACAATGCACCACAACACCTCCTCCGACACTCCCTTCTCTCGCTTCCCTTGCTCATTCTCTCTCTCTCTCTATCTCTCTCTTCACCCCCCTCTCTCTCTTTCTCTCTCAATCCATAGTCTGTAACACACCACCCTCGCCCCTCCCCCTCCCCCTCCTCCTCCTCTACCCCCCCCCCCTCCCCCCCTTCCCCCCCTTCCCCCACTCCCTCCTTCTCTTCCAGTCTCTGAGCGCTGCTGCCCTTCCTGGTTTCTCCTCTCTCCTCCGGTAGAAATCCCCTTTCTTAAAAACGTCTGCTCTCCCAGACGAGCGGCGCTGAGCTCACTCAGAGGGCAGTCCGGCCCGGGGAAACCCCCTCCCTGTCCCCTCCGACGCTGAACCAATAAACAAGGACAGGGTATGAGATGTGTGGTGACAGACAGGGCATCGGGAGGAAGAACAGGAGGGGAAAAGACATTCCCTCATCCCTGGCTCAGCAGTACTGACTGGTGGCTGCTCACGAGAGAGGCTGTGAGAAAATAAACCCAGAAGTACATTTGTTTTTTTTAAAGAAACACATTCACACCGTTTAGTTAGAGGAAGGTAGTTTTTCACAATAGAACAGTGTTCTATTTGAAAATTAAAAAAGAAAAGAAAAAAGACGTAAACGTATTGTTATCATCGAGATTCTAGAATGTTCCTTCGTTCCTTCCCTCTCTCCTCCCCTCCCCTCCCCTCTCTTCTCCTCCCCTCCCCTCTCCTCTTAGCCCCAGGCATTTCAATGTTAACATGAGGTCATCCTCCACTCTGCCTCAGCCCTGGGAGGGGGGTGGGGGGTGAGGGGATATGGATGGCCAGAGAGATGGCCAGTGATGTGTTGATGGGTGCATCACAGACAGGAAGTCGGCAGATCTGATAGACTCTTGACTGATGTGCCCACTGGCTGTAATCATGATCCTAGCGATCAGATCAGTGGAGTTATAATGTAGGATAATGTGTAGGATAATGGCTGTACTGCCAGCTATGGTAGTGTAGAGTACTGTATGGAACCGTGGGTCTGGACCTTTATGGCAGAGGGGAGAGTGTTCATGTCCTGTGTCATTAGAGGCCAGAATCACCTGAACTGACTGTGGGACGTCCTGAGCACGGACCAGGAGATGAACTGCCCTTATATAGCGCCTTATTCCAAGGTACTTTACAATGGCCTCTCATTCACCCATTCACACACACATTCATACACCAATGGCGGCAAGCTACCATGCAAGCTACCATGCCCTCTCATTGGGAGCAATTTGGTGTTCAGTGTCTTGCCCAAGGACACCTCGACACGTGGACAGGAGGAGCCGGGGATCAAACCGCCGACCTTTCGATCAATACACACCGGCTCTACCTCCTGAGCCACAGCTGTGGCTTTGTGGGTCCTCCACCCCCTTGGACCCTCCACCCCCCTGGA
>NC_137679.1:32978769-32983769 GCF_963989245.1 Nansenia antarctica | reverse complement strand
GTGAATGAGAGGCCGTTGTAAAGCTCTTTGGTTAAAGGCGCAATATAAGTGCAGTCCATTTGTATGAAGGTGCAGACGGGCGTACATCATTAGGTAAGATAACACAGATCATCCACACAAAGGCAGCTAAATAAGAGCACATTAACTTGATGTGCCTCTTGTCGAAGAACCGATATTGAACATCCTTCTCATCTATTGAAAGCACTTGTCATCTTCCTTTTACCTCTTACAAAGCTAACAATGTCTGGAAGAACACGATCAATACTCACAAACCAGGAGGGGGAGGGATGTTTACAGGTAGGTGTGAGAGTATGGGACCAGGCCTGAGCCAGAGATGTATGTGTGTGTGTTTGTTTGTTGTCAGGGGTAAAGATGGGCCAGGATGTCAGTGGTGACTGAACACAGTGTGAACACCCCTGCCGGAGGCACCAGGTGGAGTGTGATGTGGTAGAGCCTCCTGTTGGGGGTGGTGGGGAGGGGGGGGGGGGGGTGGAGAAAGGGAGGGGTGGTGAGGTCACCACGGCTTGCACTCCACCAACCGTCTTTCTCTCTCTTTCTTTGTCGCTCAACTCAGGAGTCTCAAGACTAGGAGTCTCAAGACTAGGAGTCTCAGAACTAGGAGTCTCAGAACTAGGAGTCTCAAGACTAGGAGTCTCAGGACTGGGGGTCTCAGGACTGGGAGTGTTCATTCAGACCTGGCCCCTGTGAATCCCCTGGACGAGACCTGGCAAACAGTCTCCTCAGCAGTCTCCTCAACAGGCTCCTTTGTGTTGTTCCCTCACACACACACACACACACACACACACACAGGTCGGTGGAGACCACAGGATCAGATGCAGCCGGTTGTTTACGCCCCTCCGTTCCTCCTCCGCCGGGCGTCTCGGCCCAGTGCCTCAGAGAAGGCTCGTTAACTGAATGGATTATGACATTAGCTGGCTGGCACGAGGCCGCACTGGGAATAAAACACAACAGTGGAGGAGAACCAAAAAAAAAGTCTTAAGGAGGAAGCGGAGTTAGCGGTGCAGATGTTCTGTTTATTCTGTTTGATTTGGAGAAGGATAAAGGGAGGGAGGAAGAGGTAGAGCGGGAGGAAAGGAGAGAGAGACAGAGCGAGAGAGGGAGGGAGGGAGGGAGGGGACTAAAAATCAATCAGATCAAGGCAACACACTGTATCCGTGCACTTTTCCAGAGAAAAGAGACATGTCGACATTTGCCAAGGTTTGGTATTTTTGTTCAGGCAATGAGGAGGTGTGTGGGCGAAGGGGAAGGGTCCTTTGGGTCCTGGTTGGTGAATGCAGAGAGCAGGGCTGACTGTGAGGCATCTGTGAAGAGCCCGTATAGAGCTTGTCAGAAGTCCAGAATACAGTGAAATTCCCCCTGGACACTGAAGGCCTTTTTCGTGGTGAAGTTTGGGATTGAGGAAGGGTAAGCAGAGCCTAGATCTCTGCCTAAGGCCAATTTGTAGCCCTAGCTTAGAGTTCCAGTCTGTGTTGCTCTAAGCTTAACCAGGTTTCTCACACACACACACACACACACACACACACACACACACACAGTACACAAAGTATGAAGTATGTTGAAGATTACGAGACACATGATAGTTATTAGTTACATGGACATTGCATTGAAAAAGGCTGTTTTTCCTATCATCATTCCTCCGCTGTTACAGAATATGTCTCAAAGCGGTTTGGCATTTCTACTCGAGTGGTGACAGACTAAATATAGGCCAATTATCAGAAAGATCGATCGTTCAGCCGTTTTCACTGCAACAGATTGTGTGAAAATGTAAAAATGTTTATCGCAATAGTTTTGTTGACGAGAGGCCCCTAGACAATGTGGTGGTAATATAAAGCAGTGCCTCGAACGTCCAGAAGTTTGAATTTACAGTGTTTTTCTCTAAAGTCTTTTGCAATTTTGCCTCCCCATATTAAACCTCCGTCACTCCGTTCTTCCACCTTGGCTGGCCGCCTGGCACTGCCGCCTCTACGTGGATGTAGCAGTCTCGCTACTTGGTCATAACTTTTCATTGTCCTGGTGCCCCGCTGATGGAACGAGCTGTCCACTGCTATCAGGACTGCAGTTGCAACCTGTCTTCCGCCATAGATTGAATACCCATCTCTTCAGGCTACATCTTAACTGTCACTCCTGAAGGCCTCCTTATCCCCATAATCTCCCTGTACAGTTTTTCTACTTAAAAAATAAAAAAAAATAAAAAAATAAAAATAAAAAAGGAATTCTTCCCTCTTCTAGCCTGGTAACTGGTCATAACACTTTTTCTTCTGATGACTGATGGATAGATGATTCGTCTAGACAAATCGTGACGTTAGGTTAGAATTATAAGGTTCTATCTCCATTTTTGTCAAAATTGAGTTTTTTACATAATCTGATCCATTAGGTGTTTATTAATGCCTGTGTGGTGTTATTTTTAAAATGTTGAAATTTTTGAGTTAGTAATTCATAAAATACAAAGGTTCCATCTCACAAAACATAATGGAATGTAAAAACTTTGACGCTCAATATCTCTGAACTGCCCTAAACGGAGATAGAACCTTATAATTCTAAGCTCACGAAATGTCTTTGTTATAAGTGGCTTGCAAACAATTGAAATGTAAATGTACTGTTAAAGCACAAGTGCTTACAGTACAAGCACATTGAATATGAATGGGCTTTTATTTAATAGCTATGCATTGTACAAAAGGCAAGGGATATATAATGTACAAATAGCGAACCCATGCTATGACTACACAATAGGTTCAGAAAATAAAGAATATATTTCACTGAAACACACACACACACACACACACACACACAGACACAGACACAGACACAGACACAGACACACACACACACACACACACACACACACACACACACACACACACACACACACACACACACCCTCTCAACACATTGTCTATTCAGTGGTAAATGTGTTTTTGGCACAGTTTTGTCATCCTGTCCTGAGCTGCTCGCTGCTTGTTAGGACATAAGTGGGTGGGTGGGTTTGTTAGGACATAAGTAGGTGGGTGGGTTTGTTAGGATGTGAGTGGGTGGGTTTGTTAGGATGTGAGTGGGTAGGTGGGTTTGTGTCCAATCCACCGCAATGAGGAGGGTAAAGAAACAGACCAGCTTACTAGCGCACAGGAGCAGTTCGGAAAACTAGGATTCCAATTATAGATGACAACGATGGAAAACATGGGAACAAACCTCTTTGATTCTTTTCACTCTCTCTCTCTTTCTCTCTCTCTCTCTCTCTCTCTCTCTCTCTCTCTCTCTCTCTCTCTGGAGAGTCAGACCATGTAGCAGTAGATGTTTGGATACTAGGATTCCAATTATAGATGACAGAGATGGAAAACATAGAACAAACCTCTCAGCCTCCCTCTTACCCTTCCTCTCACCCTCCCTCTCTCTCTTCTACTACCACTGTTACGTCATCATTTCACTATCAGTAATCACTATGGTAACCTCACTGTAAAGACAAAGTGACTAAAGTTGAAGTGTTGTCTGAAACACTACAGTCCAGTATCTACATTTGTACATTTGAGTCATTTCTCAGATGCTCTTATCCAGAGTGACTTACAGTGAAGTACACTTGTCTAAAATAATCGAATCAACAATACATCACAGCTCTCGCAAATAACACTTCCCATAACAATAAGTTCCACACATCCTAGACATCACAGTGCTAGAGAAAGTGTTTTTTTCTTCTTCATTTATTCAGGTGGAGAGGTCTGAGGAGGAGGAGGAGGAGGAGGAGGAGGAGGAAGGAGAGACCAGGTGTAATCTAAAGAGATGGGTCTTTAGTCTACGGAGGAAGATAGGCAGTGACTCTGCGGTCCTGACAGTGGTAGGAAGCTCGTTCCACCACTGGGGCTGACAGGCTGCTATTGTCATTTAATTTCATTCCCTTGTATGAGATCTAGGCCTATACAATCTAGACTACAGCTGCCATAGATGGTTTTTGTCATCCCTGATGGTCCACAATCCCATTCAAGGACTTTGTCATTTGAAACACAAACCATCTGCAGCATCAACATGATGATGATGACGACGACGATTTGTTTTCCATTCAGTATTCACAGGCAGAGAGCCAATGAATATGGCATGTTGTGAAGCCACATATTAGGTGCAATTATTCCAATTACAGTTCGTTAAGCACTTGAAAAGAAACTCAGCTTTCAGAGCAAACGAGTAGAAAGCTCAATGGTACTCCGAATAATTCTAAGCTCTTTAAAAATGTACAGCCCGTTCCCACTTGGCGTGCAACAGGAAAATATTAGCATAATGTAGGTGGGTGGCTGGACAGATAGGAAAGACATTTAGCCAGTTAATGAATCTGTAGACACTAAATGGAAGTTAAAAACCCAAATAAGACGAGCCAGGAGGAGAGGACCGGACCGAAACTAAGCATGAGTAACACGGAAAATATTTCCCTTTAATTAGGAGTACCAAGTAATTGACTATGGTCAGGGGAACTCATTTATTCAACTCTAGAAGGCATTCGTCTTGGCTCGGAGGCCATCTTAGTCGCGCAACCACTCCTCCGAGTTGCATGGGACTGCGCCGCAAACAACCTGATTACGGAATAGTAGGAAACTAGAAGGCGCTCCAAATGAGACCAGGGTTGGATAAGGCGAAGGCCTGTAGGCCTTTAAATGTGAAGTCAAACGGAACGGATGGCTTTAGAATCTAATTTGCAGAGGGAAAGCAGTAAACTGCGGTCATAAGGGAAGAGTGAATCTGCAGATTGAGGCATTGGCTCTGGTTACTGAGTGCCGCTGGCCCTTAACAGTAATTACACAGCCAGCCAGGGACGCAGACACAAAGAGACCTGACACTCCCACAGCTAGGGACGCAGACACAAAGAGACCTGACACTCCCACTCCTGTGCCGCGGAGAGAAAGCACTGTACATACACACCGACCTTACACTCAGCGAGGAGCTAGCCTCTGTCGTGTCGTCTTGTATCAGGCAATGAGCTTTCCACCCAGACAGACAAG
>NC_137679.1:32973769-32976269 GCF_963989245.1 Nansenia antarctica | reverse complement strand
GTTCCTAGCAGGTATTTGTTTTTCTTATGATGAAAATATGATGATGACTGATGGATAGATGATTCACTTACTTAGACAAATGTGTTTGTTGTATCTCGCTTTGGATAAAGGCGTCTGGCTAAATGTCTAAAATGTGGGGCGCTTAGGTGGCGTAACGGGTTAAGCGATGACCATGTAATTGCAGGTCATCCTTGTAAATCTCTCACCCATCCTTCCTGTCTAATCTCTACTATCTCTATCACAATAAAAAAGAAAAATATGAGTGGGACTGCCCCACTCGGAAAACATTTATAAAATGTTAAAGTGCTTAGTTGTGACTGTGGTGTGTTATGGTAGCTGGTGGTGGTGATCAGAGCAGCGTTGGCTCTCTCAGGTCAGCTCTCACTGAGAGCGTCAGCTCTAACAACTCACTGAGAGCGTCCACGGCTGCGTCCCACGCATCCCACGTGTCTGACAGCCTGGGTCAGAGGGCCCTCAGCCGCCCTCTCATCAGGCCAGGCAGCATCAGGAACGTCACCGTCCTGCTCTATTCAATTAGTCATGCGTTGGAAGCGAGGGGGGGCAAACCCGGTCAAACACATCCAGACATACATCCATAATCTTGTCTTGTGGTTATGTGTGTACATGTTCATGTGATAGTTATGTGCAATGTGTGTATGTTTTTTTTTACACTGCTGTATTGAGCTTTAGGGTTAGGGTTCATTCATTCATTCATTCATACATAGGCTGCTGTTTCTCTCTCATCTCACTGGCTGCTGTCTTTGCTATGAGGGAGTTGTTGTACATTTCTTTATTAGGATAACCCCTTGAGATGTATCATCTCATTTTCAAGGGGGTCCTAACATAAAATGACAATCATAACAGCAGAAATAATAAGAGATACAATTATGACAAAATACAGACAGACAAGAGACAAACAACAACTTACATTACTAATTGAAAACATTACAACCATAACAAGGCCAAAATGGATAATAGAATAAGGGAAGGTGGATCTACATACTATAATATATACAGTATACTACATTTTACAATATACTTAATACAGCAGAATATAATATATTAAGTGTAGATGGTGACAACTTCAAAGGTAACAAGAACAATCAGTCAAACAGTAAGAAGACAGTGCATGCTTAAAACTACCAAAAGATGTGATAGATCTAATACTAACTGGTAAATTATTCCAATTAGCTGGGGCTTTAAAGTTAACGCAACTTCAAGTGTACGCACACAATCTCACTGTGTGTGTGCGTGTGTGAGTGTGTGAGTCTATCTGTCTGGTCTGTTTGTCTGAATATGATACAAGTGTGCAAATAGAATTGAATAGGATAGAATAGAGTTGTTTTGACTAGAAAGTAAATAGTGTGCTTTTTGGCCCCCGGAACCAGACCTCCCCTCTGTCATCAAAGCCTCCACAGGATCCACCTCAGTCCCCCAGCAGAGTGGCCACAGGCTAGCTCTATTCCAGGGGAGGCTGGTGGAGGTAGGAATCGGAGGACAGGACCATTGTAATGCATGGTATGGAATGAGGAATGGTGTGTACCATTGGTGTTTGGTACCATTCCTCATTCCATTCCTCGCATGACAATGAGCTCGTCCTCCGATTCCTACCTCCGCCAGCCTCCCCTACTCTATTCACTAATCACGATAAACGTCACAACTAATTTCACACACCATTACTCCACCGCCCGGCACTGATCAGCTTACACTAGCGCCTGTTCTACCTCCTCATTACTGGTCGAACCCGCATCCTCGAGGAGAACATCTGCTGAACAGTAAATAAAGGAGAAGAGACATGCCTGTTGTTGACAGTGCGCTGATGTCTTAAGAATGAAGCACTGGTCTGTGGTGTGGGAGGAAAAAGGCGGGGATATTCAGACCAATTCCCAAATATTGTTCTTCATTCATCTTCCAGAGGAGTCTCGTGAGCATGGAGAGAGAACGGCGGTTCTCTGGGAGGTGAAGGTGCAGACACATGGTGTCAGGGAGGGGAGTGTTGGACTGGGAGGTGATCCATGTCCTGTCAGGTGCTGGGAGGACGGCCGTAGCTCGGGGGTCCTGACACCACGTGGGCGATTTGGCCCAGGGGTTGGTCTATAAGGCCTGGGAAGTGTACCGGTCCACTCCTCACGGAGGTATGTGTGTGTGTGTGTGTGTGTGCGTGCGCGTGCATTCTAGAGAGATGACTCTACAGAGCAAGGAGAACCCTTAGGAGTCCCATAACCTGCACCCCCTCACACACCCACCCTCCCACACCACCAACCCCCCCCCCCCCCCCCCAACCACCCACCCCCACACAGGCGAGGGAGGAGAGAAGAGCGGAGGACCACGGCACGAAACACATGAAACATATCCCAGTTTAAAAAGCAGAACATACAGTACGAGAGCGCTACGGTATGGTTTTCTCATTAGCGCCGATTAGGCCAACGTTACGTCTATACGACTGATGTCGGTTTGAACAGGTCTGCTCCGTTTCACTCCTCGAGATACTTCTGGCCCC
>NC_137679.1:32952825-32960325 GCF_963989245.1 Nansenia antarctica | reverse complement strand
GATCCGTATAGCTCTTGTTTTATTATATTGTGGTTTAGTAAATACTGCACTTGGAGTTACATTCAATGCATGATTTGTGCTATAGAACATAAATAAAGTTTGATTGATTGATTGATATCAAATCAAATCACATTTTATTTCTATAGCGCATTTCTCACAAAAGTGTGGTGCGCTTTACAGAGAGCAGCGAAAATGATCTTATTAAATGTAAGCGAGTAATTGTAAAAAAACTTTCCTATCTACCAATAACTGAAGGCAACTATCTTTCCCATAGAGTGATTCGTTACCCTTAAATATAATCCCAATTAGATATTAATCCTCAGTTATTCTTCACAACTGACCAAACCTCTCACTCATTGCGCGGCAGATTCAGACTGTATCATTGTTATTTTCACACACGACAAACATGTGACATGTTCCAGTTTTATTCTTATTCTATTTTATTCTTAAAAAAAAAAAACGTTTCTATTTTTATAAACCCCGGTTTTCGGTTTAACCGAAAAACCGTCCATCCCTAACACACACACACACACACACACACATCCACTCACACAGACTCACATCTACTCACTCACACACCCACACACACACACACACACACCCCCACCCCCACCCCCACAATCACCCACACACACACACACACACACACACAAACAGACACACAATGAGGTTAGATCAAGCACAGTGGATCCCGCCATAATGTGCTGACGTCACCCAGTCTGACCTTCGGGGAGCGGCAGGGCGCGCACCGCCACGGTGGCCTGTCGGTTGGGGGTGGTGAGGGTGACCAGGCCGCTGGGGTCCAGGTGGAGTGTGTCCGAGAACACTTCCTCTTTCACCTGGGAAGTCACAAGAAGAACACACACACACACCAAGGAGAACACACACACACACACACACACACACACACACACACCTACTGATTTATTCTGTTTAGGATCCAGGAGCGATATTACAGCAAGGCTAGTTCTGTTTCTGCCTTTGTAAACTCCTTTGTCTTTCTGCCTCTCTCTCTCTATCTACCCCTCCCTCCCTTTCTTTCTTTCTATCTCTATCCCTCCTCTCTCACCTGGTGTACGACGTAGGACTTCTGTTGTTTCCCCAGGTCCTCGTTCACCATGTCCACTTTGGGCGGCCGGATCACCGTCTCTCTGAAGGGGATGATGGGCTTGGACGCCGTGATCTCAATCTTAGCGAACCTGCAACGGTCGGAGAAGAGACACGCAAGCGGTCCATGTCACCTGAGGTTCTAGGGGCGGCTGTGGCAGAGGAGGTAGAGCTGCCGTCTAATGATCACTAGGTTGGCAGATTGGCGGTTCAAGCCCCGGCTGGCCACATGTCGAAGTGTCCTTGGGCAAGACACTGAACCCCAAATTGCTCCCAGTGAGCGGGCCGGCGCCTTGCATGGTAGCTTCCCGCCATCGGTGTGTGAATGGGTGAATGAGAGGCTGTTGAAAAGCGCTTTGGATAAAGGCGCTATATAAGTGCAGTCCATTTACCATTTAATGTGGTCGAAAACGCAGGGTAGCGCAAACGGTGTGGCAGGTTGCTATTCACGTCCTCATCTAATACCACCCACAACTTGTACGATCTGCTGGATGCACAGTACAGTAGGATCGAAGAAGATGTACAGGGCCAGGAGAAACGAACAGTATGAACTACTCTACATCAGGAGACATGGCCTTAGATACGAGGAGGGAGGGAAAATATCAATAGCCAGGTTTTTTTTTTCCCCCGACATGAGAACACTTGACTTCACCAGCACGCTGATCCACGCTGAGCCCAGACACTATTTCATGTATCGTATCTGCGATACCCAGCAGCTCCGGGTTCTTAAATCTTAGCTTGAGGCGTTACTGCATTATAAACCGCGCAGCGTGGGGGGGGGAGGCCAAAGAATAATATATCTACAAGAGTTATAAATATGAAACTGACCGTGATACCTCATTCTGGGGGGTTTTAAGTGCAATCAAATAACTCAACAAGGGTTCCACTTCCACCCGGGGGTCAGGTGGAAGGTCTGGATCTCCCATCATCTGTTGAATAACCGCTGTTGAGACGCTGCCAGGAGACCGAGGGGTGGACAGGGGGGCAGTGCGATGAGGAGAAGAAAACACATGCTGCTTTACGCCAAACGGCCATGTAATAAACCATGTTTTGATGCTGTCGTCGCTATCGGGCCGTGCTAGAGAGGCCACGAGGCTATCGTCGTTGATATTAGCGATTCTGCGCTATGATGTAGCGATGGGGAGCGGGGCGACATGGGACACAGACGGATAAGGGTAGCGCGGAGCAGGATGTTTTTGTGAGGATGCTCTCCTGACACATCTGTCGTGTGTCGTCGCCGTTGGGGATGAGCAGATGTACGCGGAGCGGCTAACAACGTGACGCGTCTTCCTTTGTTTGTACCCCTGAGTCTATCCGGTACGGGCCAGTTGGCAGTTGAAGAAAGCAAAACAAAGCGGGGAGCACGGGTTCTGGTACGGTACGGGACGGTAGTGGAGTCACCGTGCTACTTAGGGCCGAGCGGAGAACGACCTTGTTCAGACATTGTGTTAGTGTAGGAAACATAGTGGACGTGAGGGGAGGGGGGGGGGGGGACTAATGACTTCATCTAGAGACTCTCTCACAGCCGACAGCTGTGCGTTTATATCTGTCTGTCTGTCTGTTTGTCTGTCTGGGGTTTATTGACGAACACAGATTGGGTGACATCAGGGGTCACTGGGTCATTCCTAAAAGAGCTGCTGCTGCTGTTGTTGTTGTTGTTGTTGCGGTGTGTGTGTGCACGTTCTGTGCCCTCAGACCCACCCAGAACAGACATATCTAATCCATTTAAGAGGCTGGCAATCAGACAACAGGGCGGAAAACAGATAATCCTCTCTCTCTCTCCCCCCCCCCCCCTCTCTCCCTTCCCCCCCTCTCTCCCCCTTGCTAATGTTTACTAGAAAGGCCCCTCTTCTGTGAAACAGATCTGTGCCAGACACTAGTGCAAGGCCTGGAGGGATAATGCAGTTTGGATATTTCTCATCTCACAAAGACTTGTTCTTCGTAGTGATTAGAGGAGTGTAGACAGACAAGACACTCTGCGGGGGGAATGTTCCAGACTTAACAAGCTCTACCTCAATAAGTAATGACGCTTCAAGCAGCGAGTTATGCATTTTTCAGTGTTAGACCTGTGTTAAAATTCGAGCGATACATCACTAATTCACACCATGTTGAAACAAGGACACAAGTATGCAGATAACCACTCCTAACCCTGATTACACTGCCTTATCCCACAGATGTCATCTGCGAAAAAAGCTGTTTATTTACTCAAAAGATGTTGTGAGTTGTAAACAAAAACATGAATAACATTGTGTGCATACGGGAAATCATTTTATCGCTGCGATATTAACACGAGGACGCAATTTGGAAGCTTCCGGTTGACGGTTGGCTGTCTCAGCGTTAGAGAGCAGCAGAAGAGGCCTCCCTGTGCACCCTGTGACCCCACTGCAGCGCCGTCGCCCCGCTAATGACATTACACACCGCCGCTTCACGTGCTCACTCAGGATCCCATGACTTGGCAGTTGACCCATTTTCCAGGACAAAAAGAGAGAGAGACAGAGAGAGAGAGAGACCCTGAGCGCTGTGATGTCACAGTCGCGTGCCACGTTTGTGGCGGAGAGGGATTGACCTTTTTCTGAGCGCTGCGTGCGAGTGGCCAGAGGCCCCGGCTGCTCTGGAGATGATGTCACAATGGGGTCGACCCCGAATCGCGTTGTCAGTCCGCTTCCACGCCTGAGTACCTCAGAACACTCAGGGCGCCACGGCTCCACTCGCCTGCTCCACTCGCCTGCCCCCCTACTCCTGCCCCGCTCCTACCCCCCCCTACGCCTGCCCCCCTACTCCTGCCCCGCTCCTACCCCCCCTACGCCTGCCCCCCTACGCCTGCCCCCCTACTCCTGCCCCCCCCTACGCCTGCCCCCTACTCCTGCCCCCCTACGCCTGCCCCCCTACTCCTGCCCCGCTCCTACCCCCCCCTACGCCTGCCCCCCTACGCCTGCCCCCCTACTCCTGCCCCGCTCCTACCCCCCCCCTACGTCTGCCCCCCTACGCCTGCCCCACTACTCCTGCCCCCCTACTCCCGCCCCGCTCCTACGCCTGCCCCCCTACTCCTGCCCCGCTCCTACCCCCCTACGCCTGCCCCCCTACTCCTGCCCCCCTACACCTGCCCCCCTACTCCTGCCCCGCTCCTACCCCCCCCTACGCCTGCCCCCCTACTCCTGCCCCCCTACTCCTGCCCCCCTACAACTGCCCTGCTCCTACCCCCCTACAACTGCCCTGCTCCTACCCCCCTACAACTGCCCTGCTCCTGCCCCCCTACAACTGCCCTGCTCCTGCCCCCCTACTACTGCCCTGCTCCTAACCCTCTACTACTGCCCTGCTCCTGCCCCCCTACTACTGCCCTGCTCCTAACCCTCTACTACTGCCCTGCTCCTGCCCCCCTACTACTGCCCTGCTCCTGCCCCCCTACTCCTGGCCCCCTACTCCTGCCCTCCTGCCCTGCTCCTACCCCCCTACTCTCCCTGGTTGACCGGGCTATTCTTACACACCCACGGGGCTGAGTTCATCTACGAGAGAGCAAATACCTTGGAATGAAATACCTCCTGACTGTTTGCAGTTTGAGTCAATAAGGGATTTCATTTCCCCCACAGGCCTCGGTCCAACACATACAGCCTGTGAGCTCAAACAATGACCCTTGGGTGAACTGTGTTGTTGTTGTTGGTGGTGTGGTAAAAAAGGGACTTTCTGGTATGGCACTTTCTGGTGTGTTACACACATCGTATACCCCCGGTTGTGATGTGTCTGTGCAGCGTTTGGAGCGTCACGTTTGTTTGCCACGGTGTGTTGGATGAGAGAGCAGAGACCAGGAGAGGAACAACAACACAAGGCTCAGTTCGTTCCCCTGTCCTGGTGTGCCTTACCTCTCAGAGGGATAAGAGAGAGAGAGAGAGAGAGGGAGGGAGGGAGAGAGAGAGAGAGAGGGAGTTAGGGAGAGAGAGAGAGAGAGGGAGGGGGAGAGAGAGAGAGAGGGAGGGAGGGAGAGAGAGAGAGAGAGAGAGAGAGGGAGGGAGAGAGAGAGAGAGAGGGAGGGAGAGAGAGTGAGAGGAGGGAGAGAGAGAGCGAGAGGAGAGGGAGAGAGAGAGAGAGAGAGAGAGAGAGAGAGCGAGAGCAGCTACAGGAGCAATAATTACATAAAGGTAACATTAACACACCTTCAAGGGCTGAGCAGTCATTACTGACAAGAGTGGGTGGGTGTGTGTTTGTGTTTGTGTGTGTGTGTTTGTGTTTGTGTTTGTGTGTGCAACTGTGCATGTGTGCGTATCAGCACATTAACGAACCGCGTTAACCCGTGAAAAGCAGAAAACGCTAACCTAGCCACCTGCAAGACTAGCGCTGGAGGAAAAGAAAGCTGTAATCAAAGCAAACGCCTTGATTAGAACCACGCAGCCAGTCAACATGAAAGCTTTTAAGACAGAGGAGAGGAGAGGGGGAAAAAAAAGAAAGCGGGGGATGAAAGAGCAAATATCATGTGGTGTCATATCTCCAAACAGGGGAGGAATGTGTTTGACTGGGTTCCATTAGAATAACTAACTAGCAGACGTGATGCAGTGAAGACAGTAGTGTTCCGGTGGCACCATTCACTCTCTCTGTGTTTAACCATGTACTCACCATTCACTCTCTCTGTGTTTAACCATGCACTCCCCATTCACTCTCTCTGTGTTTAACCATGTACTCACCATTCACTCTCTCTGTGTTTAACCATGCACTCACCAATCACTCTCTCTGTGTTTAACCATGCACTCACCATTCACTCTCTCTGTGTTTAACCATGTACTCACCATTCACTCTCTCTGTGTTTAACCATGCACTCACCATTCACTCTCTCTGTGTTTAACCATGCACTCACCATTCACTCTCTCTGTGTTTAACCATGCACTCACCATTCACTCTCTCTGTGTTTAACCATGCACTCACCATTCACTCTCTCTGTGTTTAACCATGCACTCACCATTCACTCTCTCTGTGTTTAACCATGTACTCACCATTCACTCTCTCTGTGTTTAACCATGCACTCACCATTCACTCTCTCTGTGTTTAACCATGCACTCCCCATTCACTCTCTCTGTGTTTAACCATGTACTCACCATTCACTCTCTCTGTGTTTAACCATGCACTCACCATTCACTCTCTCTGTGTTTAACCATGCACTCACCATTCACTCTCTCTGTGTTTAACCATGTACTCACCATTCACTCTCTCTGTGTTTAACCATGCACTCACCATTCACTCTCTCTGTGTTTAACCATGCACTCACCATTCACTCTCTCTGTGTTTAACCATGCACTCACCATTCACTCTCTCTGTGTTTAACCATGCACTCACCATTCACTCTCTCTGTGTTTAACCATGCACTCACCATTCACTCTCTCTGTGTTTAACCATGTACTCACCATTCACTCTCTCTGTGTTTAACCATGTACTCACCATTCACTCTCTCTGTGTTTAACCATGCACTCACCATTCACTCTCTCAGGCTCCCTCACTTAAAATACACCCAGTCCTGACCACCTCTCCTCAACCCACGCACACGCACAACCATGCACACACACAGACCTCTCCTCTCCACTCCATAAGCCACCCACCCACACACACACATAAACCACCCACCCACCCACCGACACACATAAACCCCCCCCCCCCCCCCCCCCAACACACACACACACACACACACCAGCCACCCTCCCACCGCCACCCACACAAGCTCATCTTTGTTCAGTGTAGTTCCCATTTTATTGCCCAGCCCTCATTAAAACACTGTGTCCTCTCCAGGAACAATCTGGTATTCTGAGATGCCCGTAACCATCCCGTAATATCACTGATTTGAATTCCTTGTAAAGCTCGACCATAATTGCAATACATTTCTTTCAAACCCCTGTGTCTTGCGCGAAATGAGATGAGAACGTGGTCAACATGATGACCATCTCCCCCGAGTTCGACCTGAGATCCCTGAACAAAAACCTCGAAATCAACTTTAGACCCATCACACGTTAACAATCTTTTTTCTGTCGATGTTGTCCTCACCGAGGCGGGCCATGAGATGATTCAGGGTTGGGGGATTATGTTTGATACAGCCTAGCGGCGTAATCGACAGGGGAACCGACCACGTGACAGAAACACGTGAAACCTGTTACCGTTCCTCATCCCGTCCCATGAAACCTGTTACCCTTCCTCATCCCGTCCCATGCGAGACGACGAGCCCGTCCTCCGATTCCTACCTCCACCCGGCCTCCCCGGTCCACCGCACCAGGAGCTTTCCATAGCTAATGCACGTTTCAACACGTCCGATTTAAGACCTTTTTAGACCTTTTTTAGACCTCTTTGGATATCATTTTTGACCTATTCGCGACACCATATGATAGCTTTTAGTCATCCTGCTGTAGCTTCGTTCACCAGTCA
>NC_137679.1:32940325-32947825 GCF_963989245.1 Nansenia antarctica | reverse complement strand
CAGAGACCAGAGACCAGAGACCAGGCCAGAGACCAGAGACCAGAGACCAGAGACCAGAGACCAGGCCAGGGACCAGAGACCAGAGACCAGAGACCAGAGACCAGGCCAGAGACCAGAGACCAGGGACCAGAGACCAGAGACCAGAGACCAGAGACCAGGCCAGAGACCAGAGACCAGAGACCAGAGACCAGAGACCAGGCCAGGGACCAGAGACCAGAGACCAGAGACCAGAGACCAGGCCAGGGACCAGAGACCAGAGACCAGGCCAGAGACCAGAGACCAGGCCAGAGACCAGAGACCAGGGACCAGAGACCAGAGACCAGAGACCAGAGACCAGAGACCAGGCCAGAGACCAGAGACCAGAGACCAGAGACCAGAGACCAGGCCAGGGACCAGAGACCAGAGACCAGAGACCAGAGACCAGGCCAGGGACCAGAGACCATCCCATCACTGACTAACATGCATGTGGATGGGTTGCAGTGGAACCTAGCACCAACTGAAATGGCTACTTAGAAGTATATGGAGGGACCTCTTGTGAAACGGCACCATGAAAACCTAGTTTATCCAGAAAAGAGACTTTAAAAACCTTAATGTGTCGACATGTATAACAAACAAAAAAATATAGAGAAACAGAGCTAGCTACTGTACATATACGAAATTCTACATTAAACATGGTGTCTCCTCCTAGTCTCCCCTGAAAGTTGCTTGTTTATCCGTGGGCAGCGCCCATACCACAGCAAGAGACAGCAATACTGCCTTGGGGAAAACAATAATAAAAGACTTATGCCCAAAGCATCAAATACAACAAGAAAAGTACACATCTCCCACATTCATCTTTGTCAAAACATCCACCATAAAAGAAGCCCTGTCTGTTTAGCTGTTGCCTCAGGCTTCAGTCTTTGTGCTAAAGTAGCAATATTGTCTGTATGGTCTAGAATAGGCTCGCTGACAGTGACATCTTCACACTCTGTAGTCCTGTAGAATGAATAACCGTTTGCGTGTGTAAAGAAGACTGTGCTTGGTAAACAAACACACTTCCTCTCTCTGGCTTCCCCTTGGAAGACATCTTGGAAAAGAGTCCAGGGTTATTCATGGCCTGTGACTGACCGCTAGCCGCTAGCTTGGACTAGCGCTGTGACCCTCAGAGCCAGTTGTGTGATGACGCTCATCTTTAAAAAGTCTTTACGACGCCCCTATTAACTCTTTATGACACCCCCATGAACCTGCAGAGGGCTGGAAAACCATCCCACTCTTCATATAAACACACACACACACAGACACAAACTCACAGACACACACACACACACAGCAAGCCTGGCTGTGTCCATGCAGAGAGTGCTGGTGGTGACTCAGACCCAAAGACATTTCCTCCAACCACAAGTACAGTTGGCCGCGACACCGGTTATATAAAGAACATTTTTCCCTCTTTGTGCATTTGGCAGCTTCACCCTCCTCTCAGCTGTGTGCCTCTGCCTCTGTGTGCTCTGAGTCTTCAAACACAGGCACACGCACACGCACACGCACACACACACACACACACACACACACACACACACACACACACACACACACACACACACACACACAGATTCTGTTTCTCCAGCCCCAGCCTGCATCAAGCCAGCTAAGTGCTTCTAACAGCCTGTTTCTCCCTCTGCCTGTCCTGTACTTTAGCTGTACTCTATCGCAGATCATTATACACACACACACACACACACACACACACACACACACACCAATCACACACACACACCATTGTGTTCGCTCCATTTCATGACACACTAATGGACTCCAATGTAAACAATGAAAGGCTGTTAAAAAAGCCAACGGTTTTCCGACACATTTCTGCAGTTATGTCGTTGTCACCTCTGCAGGACAAGGCAACGGAAGCTCAACCCTGCGTTATTGAGTGCTAGTATGCTTCGGTAGTCATTATTTGAAAAGTGTGTGTGTGTGTGTGTGAGAGAGAGAGAGAGAGACACCCACTGTAGCAGAACTGAGAGTGAGCATAGCACCACCGTCCTCTACGACGTCACACACTTTGATTTGGTGAAAAAAAAAAAAAGCAGCACACACTGTTCTGTACATCACGATAACTCATTAACATACAGGACAGAAGCAAAGACATACTGTCACAAAACAAAAGGTAAAGCTGTGTCTCTGTGTGTGTGTGTGTGTGTGTGTGTGTGTGTGTGTGTGTGTGTGTGTGTGTGTGCAAATCAGTAACAGTTCCTCCTACATCAAATCTGTGCTCAAGAAGAACGGAATAAAACAAAACACTTCTGGGACTCGAGGCTACTCAACAACATCTTCAAGGCAACGACGCTATCTCTTTCTCACACACACACACACACACACACACACACACAAACAGACATAAGCATGGACACAAACACAAACACGGACACACACACACACACACTCTGTATGAATCATACAGATGTCTGAGTCTGACGACCCAGGGACTTGCAGCCTCGGGGAGCTCCACACACACGCGCGCACGCACGCACGCACGCACGCACGCACGCACGCACGCACGCACGCACGCACGCACGCACGCACGCACGCACGCACGCACGCACGCACGCACGCACGCACGCACGCACGCACGCACGCACGCACGCACGCACGCACGCACGCACGCACGCACGCACACACACACACACACACACACACACACACACACACACACACACACACACACACACAGCAAGGAGGGAGGGAGGACTTGGAGAAAGAGAGAAATGCAGCCGACGTGGAACGCAGCTCAAACAACGGAGTCAACAACAAGGAGGGAAAAGGATCATTAGCTCCACATTTATGTTGATGCATTCAACCCTGGGCCACGGCTGAAAGACACAGTCACTCTGCCTGGTCCTCCATCTACCTCAGGCTTAGGCTGGAGACACACACAAACAAAGACCCAACAGAGGAGGAGGGAGGGTGGGAGGGAGGGAGGAAGGGAGGGGGGGGGCTGAGGGGGCGCATGGAGGGAAGGAGGGAGTGGAGAGAGGGAGAGCGGGAGGGGGGAGTGAGGGAGAGCGGGAGGGAGGAGTGAGGGAAGGCCAGGGTTTTTGGGCCAGCTGCTGTCAAAGCCAAGTAGCTAGACTGGTGGAGGTAGAGACAAAGGGCTCAGTGGAAGGTGTCATGGAAGGTTCTGGCGTGGGCGTCCGGAGGACAGAGCCTGGGGGCAGGCAGCAGGGATTAGCGCGCTGCTAACCAACCGCCACTGGGATTAACTTGGTTGGCTCAGGTGTCAGATTGGCCCGTCTGTTAGCAACATGTCCGTTATGACCATAACAACATCTGGACAAACAGACAGACAGACAGACACAGGCAGGCAGAGAGGCAGGCAGAGAGGCAGACAGACAGACAGACAGACAGACAGACATATAGACAGGCAGACAGACAGACAGGCAGGCAGGCAGGCAGGCAAACAAAGAGCAAACTCAAAGATATACTCTTCTAAAGAGTAGATAACTAAAATGTAATTTTAGAATCTATTTATTATTAAAGGCCCGCATGAGTCATGTTGACGTTTTTTCCCAGATATACATCATCCTGGGGCTGCATAATGTTATTTCACAATGATTCAAGTCCGAAAATGGCCATTTAGGTCAAACTATGTGTATTTTGGGCGATCCATTCTATTTTCCTAGTTCCTCCTAAAACTATTTTCCCACGTGCTGTGAAGTATGACATCTCATTCAGCATACAGGTCTGATGTGTGAAGTGGATAGCCTGTTTGTAAAGTTAGCACCCTGAGTCAAATATAACCACCACCACCGCCTGCCCCCCCCCCCAGGCTAGTGAGTCAAACAATCTTTCGACACATTCTATTGAGAACTGCTCCGAGATATGAGTAACTTTCCCAGAGAGTAGTTCTGTGAATGACTAACCTACCACTCTGTGGATCCGTTCTTTCAGTATTTTCTTTCTTCTAAGAAAAGCCAGGAAAGCATTAACTATCCTTTTTTTCTTTTTAGATAATATAACTCAGAAAGTCAAAGGATATGGCATAACAACTACTCTTGTCACTTTACAAAATCACACGTGAAGGGGAGACAGGCCCATACTGAAAACCAGTGAATTTTATATGAGGCTGGAAATTGTTTAACAATCTGGTGTGGATTGTATTTTATTAAGTACAAGGCCAGAGCCTCGGAAATCTGCTCCTTTTTACATCCTATGGAATTTCCCTTCGGTGGAAAGTCCCTGTTTGGCTCTGGAGAAAGTGTGTGTGCGTGTGTGTGTGTGTGTGTGTGTGTGTGTGTGTGTGTGTGTGTAGATGTGGATGTATTGGCAGGAGAGGCAGAGCACCTCCTCTGGCCAAGTAACACACTGATTATTACATTACAGAGCTTCTCCCCTCCAGCGACACTGTTGGCCCAGCCTGACTAAAGCAGATACCTTAAACCCTTAAACAATGCATACATCAACACGGAGGGACAGCTTTTTGGACGAGCCAGAAGATAGGGAGACAATTCCATCTGCTCTCATAAATATGATTGAAACTATCCCACAAAGATATATATATAGATATATTTATAGATATGACAGATATGCTTTCATGCATGGAGACAACAATTGGACAGCAACAATTATGTGTGACGTGAGGGTCAAAACCACAGAATGACAATGCTATCAGGCTAGGTTTTCTCAACCAGAATGCCGTTGGTTCTGTGTTTCATGGCCACTCTGGAGCGTTTGGGCTGTGGTGAGGAACCGTGCCGCTGTTGAGGTGGGGAGAAGGGAGAGGCCAGAATGGTGGCGTGAGTTGCTCATCTCTCCCAGCCTGTTTCAACAGGCCCCCTCTCTGACACCGCTATCTGTCTCCACACCTTTCTGCTGACTCGGCAAACCTTTGCCCTGAGTGTGTGTGCGTGTGTGTGTGTGTGTGTGTGTGTGTGTGTGTGTGTGTGTGTAGGAGATACGGTACTGTGACGCAGCTAATGTACTGCAGGGACACAGAACAAAGAACACATGCGCATCTTAGTCATCTCTCCTCTAGCTTTCTTCAGCCCGCTAGTGTGACTGACACACACGCGCACGCACACACACACACACACACACACACACACACACACAGCGAGAACCTCCAGGTGTTGGCTCTCACTAATAGCTGGGTGACTCCCACCTTGGACTCCTACCTCTGTGACTCATATCATGTGAAATTCAGCTTCCTTTACAGAGACAGAGCCTACTCGATACAGAAGTGATGAGTTTCTTCATGTGAGTTCTTCCCCCCCGAGGCAAAATCCCTTCGGTTTCGGTCGACAAGCAAACCCAACAATGACTCAAGTTTAAAGAACAAAAACAAACACGCTAACTCCAGGCATTGTCTGTGACAAGACACACACAGATACACACGGACACAGAGAGGCACCCAGAAACACACAGACACACAAAAACATTGTACAGGATAGAGTGGAGGGAAAGTGTGAGTGTGTGTGTGTGTGTGTGTGTGTGTGTGTGTGTGTAATGTTTTGAGGGGATTAAATGGGCTCAGTGAGAGGGAGAGAGTCTGGCCTTTGTTTAAACTGGAGAGAAGGAAGCATGCGGCTGGCAGACGTCTCTCTCTGAGGGGACACAAAAGTCTGTTTAGGGTCAATGTCTCCCTGGCACACTGACTGAGGGGCACGGCAGGGGTGGGCAGGTGGCTGGCTGGCTGGCTGGCTGGCTGGCTGGCTGGCTGTGTGTGTGTGTGTGTGTGTGTGTGTGTAGAGCAGTTTCTATCATTCCCACCGATATATGCGTGTCTCATCGATTGCAAAGTCCCAACACTGATTCATGACTTGTTCGAGTATACGGGCCGATCAAATAACACAAACTCTACAACAAGGGGGTAGACCTCTTTCAGACAAACATCGCAGCTACACCATGTCAACTCGTTACACCTAAGCCCTTTGCACAAGGGCCATAAGATCATGGCCTACATTTTTAACCTCCCGGGGGGCTTAAACTCTTAAATCTAAACACCCACCATTAAAAATCATATTACATATCTTAATCCTGCGCTGGATCATTTTACATGAGGCCCAGTGAGTGGGCTGGGATATGTGAGCCCAGATAAAAGCTGTGGATAGGGCCCACTAGGGAAGGGGCTGGGGCTGGGGCTGGGCTATGGAGCTGAGACTGGGGGTAGTAGGGAAGGGGCTGGGGCTGAGCTATGGAGCTGAGACTGGGGGTAGTAGGGAAGGGGACGGGGCTACGGAGCTGAGACTGGGGGTAGTAGGGAAGGGGACGGGGCTACGGAGCTGAGACTGGGGGTAGTAGGGAAGGGGACGGGGCTACGGAGCTGAGACTGGGGGTAGTAGGGAAGGGGACGGGGCTACGGAGCTGAGCCTGGGGGTAGTAGGGAAGGGGACGGGGCTACGGAGCTGAGACTGGGGGTAGTAGGGAAGGGGCTGGGGCTGATGTCTGGAGCTGAGACTGGGGGTAGTAGGGACGGGGCTGGGGGATGAGAACAGTAGGGGCCTGATTATATAGGTCTGGGTCTGAAATGAACACTGGTAGGTTACACTGGGGACGATTTGTGAATTATGAGCGAAGAGGAGGTTTAAGTGTGTGTGTGTGTGTGTGTGTATAGGTTTGATCCCATGCACAGAGGGATCCCTAATTCTGTGCCATGCTTCATACTGCATGGTGTGTAAGACAGTGTGCGTGTGTGTGTGTGTGTGTGTGTGTGTGTGAATGTGTGTGCATAGGTTTGATCCCATGCACAGCAGTAGCTCTTGTGCTGTGACAGCCATGCTTTATACCCCTCAGTGTGTGACAGAGTATGTGTGTGTGTGTGTGTGTGTGTGTGTGTGTAGGCGTGCTTTATGTCCCTTCTTTCATTCAGAGCCATAATAGGCCTGTGATGTCGTCTCTGGTTTCCCTTTACAATCGTATTTACAGTCCTGAAATGAAATGAAACACACCTGGTGCGCACACACACACAAGCACACACACACACAGCCATGGAGAATCCCTTTATCCAGCCACCTGTCTGTCTGTCTGTCTGCCCAAGACACTAAGTTATAGCCCCATATCTTTCCTCTCATCTTAAAACTTTATTTACAGAAAGCTTAGCCCTCTGTATCAGTTGAACTGGTTATGGATTGGAGGGAAAAACACCCAGCTAGTCTAGTCAGGCCCCGGCCAGAGTCTAGTCAGGCCCCGGCCAGAGGGGAGGATGCCCCTCCAATCGTCACTCCCTCCTCTCCCCACCTGGGTCTGTATGTGTCTGATACTGACCATCCATCCAGTGTCTAATCAAGCCAGCGTCTAGTCAGGCCCCATTCAGAGGGGAAAACGTCCTTCCCTTCATCTCTCCACCCGGGCCTGTGTGACACACAGGCCACCCATCCACTTACTAAACAGACTGAGACAACTACAGACACACAAACAGAGATGGAGAGAGAGAGAGAGAGAGAGAGAGAGAGAAAGATCCAGAAAGATCCAGAAAGATCCAGAACCGCCTATCCCTCAACTGAGACAAGAGAGGGGAGGAAGAGG
>NC_137679.1:32930325-32935325 GCF_963989245.1 Nansenia antarctica | reverse complement strand
ACACACACACACACACACACACACAATCTCACTTGTTACACCGCCGCCGTGACAGCTGTCACCAGCAGAGTCATTTCCGCTGCAGGCTGGCATCGCGGTGTGTGACGTCTGTACACTCCGGTAACGGGGGCTGTCGGGGCGCCACTTGGGACAGGGTCTGACGACGGCTCCACGGGGAGTAGAGGGATAGGCAATTCTAACATCATCAGTTGGATCCTTTCTCTAAAAAGGTTGCTGTGCTTCACATTGGTGTGGAAAGGGTTCAGACCAGTGCACCCAGTACTCCCTTCCTCCTTCCCTCCCTGCCTCCCTCCCTCCCTCCCATTCTCCAGATCTGCTAGCTAGTCACCGCTGGCACCATGAGAGAGCCCTAACGCAAAACAAATATTTTCATAAAGTTGCCGGGGAGTTGAATCAGCATTATGCATGTCATCATTTTTTTCCCCTTTTTTCCTGCGGAGAGAGAGCGGCTTGGACAACATCAAACGTCGACCGCTTTTGGTGTGCAGCTGGTTCACATTGTGGCTGGACGGCAGTTTGACGCTGCCCGCCTGTCTTTAACCCGAACGACAAACTATTGGCGTTACCAAACACACATCAAACACGGGCAGCAGTGGGCACGGTCTCCATGTAATCATCGCTTCAACACAACTCTATTTATTTATCTTGTACAGATCAGTGGGAGGCTGGCGGAGGTAGAAATCGGAGGACGGGGCTCATTGTAATGCATCGAACGGAATGAGGAACGGTACCGAACACACATCTGTTTTCCTCATTCCATTGCATGAATTACAATGAGCCCTGTCCTCTGATTTCTACCCCCAGCAGCCTCTCCCTAGAACTCAAGCACATGCATGTTTCCCAGAACAAAGCAGTGGAGTGAAACTGATAACTCTGGTATTAAATGAACTACAGTAATAGTACACCCACGGCTATTTAAATGCTAGAAAGTGCAGTACTACAGCTGAAGGGGAGAAGGGCTTAGTAATAGAACGAGCAGCTCTGCAATTGGGATGATAATAATGAGGTCAAACGTCAAACATGGGCTTAAACTACTACTTACTGAAACCCTTCAACTACACATTAACACAAACAGAGGCTACAGTCATGTGAAAAAGAAAGGACACCCCGTGAAAACCATTGTCTTTTTCAAGATATCTCAACATATGATATATGATGACATATGATCTTCGTTTTAACAATATTGAGAGATGGAGGTAATATAACTAAACACATAAAACTGAAAAACGAGTAATTAATAGAAATAATTTTCTTGTGAGGATTTAAAAAGATCTCCAAACAATTAGAAATCAGCCATTTCACTGTGCAGAAAATAATTGGTGGAGAACATTTAAAACAACTGCCAAAGTGGCCAGGTCAGGCTGTCCGAGCAAGTTCAGCCCAAGAGCAGACTGCAAGATGCTTAAAGAAGTCTCCAACAATCCTATGTCATCACGGGACCCGCAGTTGATTTCAAAGTACATTAGCATTTATTGTTTCAGAGGGTGCTTGAGTGGACCATGTGGACCATGCAACATGACAATGACCCTAAACATTCCAGTAAATCCACCAAGGAAGGATGTGGAATGGCCAAGTTAAAGCCCGGATCTTAATCCTATTGAGATGCTGTGGGGTGATTTGAAACGGGCTGTGCAGGCAAGACACCCCTCAAACATCACACACTGAAGGAATTCTGCATGGAGGAGTGGGAAAAACGTTCTCCAAGTCGATGTCAGAGACTGGTCGACAGTTTTAGGAAACACCTAATTGAGGTTATTTCAGCCAAAAGGGGCAATACCATTAATAATATAGCAATACTAATAGGGCATAGGGGGTCCTAACCTTTTTTTCAGTAGGAATTGTCATCGGTGTTAATTTTTTGTTAAATAAATGATAACAAAGTTAAAATGTCATAGTTTTTGAGTCAATGACATCACTTTTATCTATAGATATTGTTTGAAAGAAGATCAAATATTCATATGTCCATATTCTCTCTCCTTTTTTTTTTTTTAATAACTACATATTTCATGGGGTGCCTTAATTTTTTCACATTACTTAATACAGAGAATTGTCAAGGATCATATCTCATACGGTTTATTAATTATGGAGTTGTCGGCACAGATGAATTAATGAGCAGGGATAACGTCACGTTTCTCTGAGTGGGCATCGGAATGACATAAAAAGAAAAAAATCAACCATTTAGCATTGAGCTTTTATCCAAAACGACGTTATCGGTAGCGAAATATTGTACTGTATGGCGATGGTCGATAGCGCTAAACCGTATGGACCCACAGTAGATGCAGTGCGAATCCCAAAGATCGCTTCGCTCACGTGCAAAAATCGCTTCGCTCGCGTGTACAAATATTTCCGGTTCGTTATGAGACGATGGCGGGCTGCCACAGTCTAGGTAATTAATGGGAAACATTGAGTACTGTAGCCCTGTAGTCTTAGTGGCACACCACACAGAGAAGGCCTCAGAAGCACAGAGCCTGGGAGGGAAAGAGAGATATAGAGGGGTGGAGAGAGACATAGAGAGGGAGGGGGGGGGGAGAGAGGGATGGGGGGAAGGAAGAAAGACAGAGTAGGAGGGGGTAAAGGGTTCTTTCAACTGAGAGGAAGCAGATAAAACAAAGAGCTCTCATCGATGTAACTTATAGTGTCCTATAAGCTGGTTGATCTGAGATGGCACCAGAGCAAAGGGAATGAGATCAGAGGAGTTGAGTGTCATAACATCAGGTCATTAGGGTGGAGGAGAGGGGGGGGGGGTGAACTCTACTGTCAGGCCATTAGGGTGGAGGAGGAGGAAGGAGAGGGCAACTCTACTGTCAGGCCATTAGGGTGGAGGAGGAGGGGGGGGGGGCAACTCTACTGTCAGGCCATTAGGGTGGAGGAGGAGGAAGGAGGGGGCAACTCTACTGTCAGGCCATTAGGGTGGAGGAGGAGGGGGGCGGGTGAACTCTACTGTCAGGCCATTAGGGTGGAGGAGGAGGGGGGGGGCAACTCTACTGTCAGGCCATTAGGGTGGAGGAGGATTGATTGATTGATTGATTGATTGATTATACTTTAATGTCCCCGAGGGGAAACTTGTCTTGGGCATGGAGGAGGAGGCGAACTCTACTGTCAGGCTATTAGGGTGGAGGGGGGTGGGGAGGTGAACTCTACTGTCAGGCCATTAGGGTGGAGGAGGAGGGGGGGGGCAACTCTACTGTCAGGCTATTAGGGTGGAGGAGGGTGGGGAGGTGAACTCTACCGTCAAGCCATTAGGGTGGAGGGGTGCGGGGGGTGGGGAGGGGGCTCTACTGTCTGTCAAAGCTCAACTGTGATAGGAGCCCTTCATTTCCTGAATCTGTTGCCTTCCACAGCTGGCAGGAAACAGAGGAGGGAGCTCCGCACAATAGCTCCCCTTCCTTTGTGTGTGTGCGTGTGTGTGTGTGTGTGTGAGTGTGAGTGTGTGTGTGTGTGTGAGTATGTGTGTGTGTGCGCGCGGGCCGGTGCAGTGTGTGATGTGGTGATTTCCACTGGGGTGGGATGGCTCTGCTTCTCGTTTAAAACAGCAATCATTGAGGGGGGTGCACTCCCCTACACACACACACACACACACACACACACACACACACACACACAAACACGCCCACACCAGTCTTTGTGATATAGTCCATGCTGTGTGCCATCATGCAGTGGGGATGATTTGCAACCCACATCAGACACAGGCGCGTGCGATTGTGTGTGTGTGCGTGCACGTGTGTGTGCGTCTGTGTGTGTGTATGCCTCTCTTCCTCTCCAACCAACAATTCCACCCGTCAAATCATAATGGAGGTCTAACCAGGGCCAGAGCCTGGAGGGGTGTACATACTGGCACTCACTTCCCTCAGCCCACAGTCAACCAGCAGGACAGGGGATGATGGTTACCACATGGCTAAACTCTGTGTGTGTGTGTGTGTGTGTGTGTGTGTGTGTGTGTGTATTTCCCCACATGGCTAACTGCGCTGCTTGCTTCTGACTGAATCACCATACTGTTTAATGAAACACACCACCGCAAGAGGGGAAAGTACAGTGGTCGTCATTACCTCCAACCAGAATGCATCGACGGGTTGGAAAAACTAAGTGGATATGCAGGGTGGGAGATATTCAAAAAATGTCTTCTTCTGAAAGAAGTGCTTCTGGACCACTCCAAACGGACGGGATGCAGCATTAGAGCCATTGCCTTCCGAGTCGTTATGGCACCTACGGTTATAATGGTGGGTCGTGACCAGAGACACTCCGTGAACCCCCCCAACCCCCCACCACGACCACCTCCCACCACCACCCCCATCAGTCCACTCAGTAATCCATTTACAGCTTCATTTATGAGGTGGAAGGAGAGTGCTGACAGTCCAAACTAAATTATGGAAGAGCGATCGGTGATTCCCCCCCCCCCCCCCCACTCAAGGGCGTATCGCCTTATTGATAATTGCCTTCTCCAATATGCATCCTACCCCCCCCCCCCCCACACACACACACACACACACACACACACACCCACAGCCACAGCGGCTGCATGTCAATAACCTAATGCATGTCTCTTTCATAATTCATGATAATCTCATGAGGAAAGCATAAGTGTTCCTTTTTTTCCCCCTACCCATGTAGCATTCTGCTGTGCAAGGGGCCGCTAATATGAAGCATGTCAACACCACCACGATAACAGCCAGGGAAGACCCCAGGGTCGACTTCCCCCATCATATCTCACATATTGTTAAGAGGAACAGATGCATTGGGGCTTATTTTCATCCAGAAACAAAACCTAATTCATCTTTATATACTGTTATATTATTATATTCTGGTTGCTGACATTCTGTAGAGTGCTTTCCCCAAGTGCAGTGACTCATCATTTTCAGGATGGAGTCATCATGCATCTTAGTACGATACATCACCAGGAAGTAATAGGCTAAGACGCCTCGTACATTATGAACGTACATTATGGCCTAGTTTTAAGTGGTGTAAACAATATTCCGCCATCG
>NC_137679.1:32917825-32925325 GCF_963989245.1 Nansenia antarctica | reverse complement strand
TGTGTTTTCCTGCTTCAAAGTGACCACAGTGACTACAGCTGTTCACAAAAACCCTGACTGACAGAATGAACACAACTTCAACTCTATAATGACAAACCACTTAAAATAGCCCATAATTTAGGCCTGACAACAGAGGTAGCCATGCCGACACACAATGACTCCAGGGGGGAAAGGCTGATTACACCTCTGTTTTGCATAAACTGGGCAGAAAGGGGCTCTGAGCTAAACACAGGCTTGTTGACAAAAACCACAAGAGCACAAACATCATGGTAACAAGATAGAAACAATCTATCTGACAAGGGTTATACTTTACTGAAGGTGTGGCAACAACAGTCAGGGAGCGCTCCTCGCTGAGTGGATTTGCTCTCCTCATATAAGTTGTCAACAACCGACAGAGAAATAACGCAACAGTGCACACACACACACACACACACACACACACACACACACACACACACACACACACAGAGAAGGCTCATTTCATTTTTTGCCCACGATTCACTTATTCCTTCACACCAAGTGCAGCTGAAACCTGTTTGTGTTCTAACGAGTCTAACATTCCTAAGGACAGACAAGCGGAGTAGTCTAGAGTGTTTTTTCCCTTGAATGGGTCAAATCAGTGGCTTATTGGCAATAATGGGAACGCCATGCCGTTTGGGTCCTGGCCCCCCTCACCACAGTGGTTCTGCAGTAATGGCTCCTAAACACTGGAGCAGGTCTCTTCAGAACCACAGGCAGGCCGATTCACTTTGCGGAGGGGACGAGACCCGGGGTGGAAAATGAAACCATATATACGATAGTAAAGCTGTCGGCGAAAAACACTTAATCACTGTCTACCGCTGGAGGATTTTGATTGCGGATACTTTCCGCTTTAGGGTTTAGGGCGCATAAAAGTGTCAGTAGAAAGGACAAAGGCGATTTGCTTTGGGTGTTTACGTCAGTGCTGCATATTGCATCAGTTTGGGTTGAAGTCTGACTTCATTTCTTTTTCCTTTGTACTGTACATGTCACCGGGTTGTCAGAACCCAAGCACAACTCGCATTGAAGTAGGAATCCATTTCACTCCGCAAACTTCAAACGTCTGGTGTTGTTCCATCCCAAGATTTCTGCGATTCTTGCAAATAATAGCTCATGGCTCCATCTCCCTGGGGTCCTTTGTTCTTTTGTTAAGCCAACAGTCTTACTCTTCCATAATGAGAGTTCTTTCCAAGAACTATGTATCTATCTATGTTCTGCTGCCTTCACAGATAACACTTGTCAATAATGAAAACGAGAACAATGGATTAACATGGAGTTTGCTTGCTTTGAAATAGGAATATCATAACACTGATATAGTTCTGATAGAGTGCAGTGTTGGCGTACTGGAGGGCTGTCAACGACCTGAGACATGTTCTATTGAGAGAGCTTCTAGATGTTTCTATCCTATTCTGCCCACCAACTACCACCGACCATTAATACAACCCAATAACATCATCAGCCAATCAGACAGGAGTACATTTGAACGCTAGGTCAAGCATGTTGGGCGAGAGCTGAAAAGAGAAAGAGAGAGACATGGAGAGAGTGAGAGGGGGGGGGAGGATAGAGGTAGAGAGAGAGAGAGAGAGAGGGAGAGGGAGAGGTTGCCCCCTTACTCCTACAAGCAGTCTCATAACTACTACTGAGACCTAAATTGATCATGGCTGCCATGGCAACTGAAGCTAAGCGAGTCCTGCGGAGGCATGTGTGAGTGTCTGCCAGCGATGCCCTGCAGCTCATTCATACAGAGAACTGGAAACAGACCAACTCAGGGAGCGACACACACACACACACACACACACACACACACACACACACACACACACACACACACACACACAACATATATGGACGGCCAAACGGAAGGTCACGTAATGTTTACAATGAAAGCTATGATAACAAAGTGGTTCTTCAAAGAGAAGGCGGAGGTTGGCGGAAAAACTAGCTAAATCAGGTTGAAAGGGCCCGCTTCGAGCGACTGTCTTTTTTCTTAGGCTTTTTCTTTTTTCTTTTTCTGTACGAGCTCAAGACGAATCTGGAGGCAGACTCAACACATGGAGGGGTGGTTGAGAGGGGAAAGAAAAGAAAAAGAAATAGAAATAGCATAAAAGATAACTTGATATTCGTATATCGAGCATTATACAATACACTGGCCCCGCCACTGGCTCTTATGTACTGAAGCGGTGGAGAAATATTACCTACGCAGAAACACCGGCCCACTTCAAAGCCCTCGTACGGCACTTCAGACTGAATGACTTATGAGCCTTTCTGCGTTGCCCTGCTATATCCCTTGGAAGGCTAAAACACACAGTCTAGGCCCCCCCCCCCCCCCCCCCCCTCCCTCTGCTGGGACTGGGACATGTACAATATGAAGCATGAGTGCACTTAACCCATCAACTTTCACAGGAACTCCCAGCCGGAGGGAGGCCGCTGGAGGAGGTGAAACAACAATCGGAGGTACAGGCTCATTGTAATCCACGGTAAACGGAACGAGGAACGGTATCAAACGCTGTGCGACCCCCGCCAGCCAAGCCTCCCCCACCTGATCGCAGCCATCAAGAGAGCCGCTGTTTGAATAATGCATTTTTCCGAGCAAGGCAACGGCAGATGTGCCGTCACAGTGTTTTTTTCCCCTCCTTCTACACAGCTACAGACTCCCCCCCTCGTCTGGGTGACTGAGCAGCAAGTGAAGCGGAGGTGACATCATTAAGGATCGTCTCACTTATGTACACACGGCAAGATCTGGGTCAGGCTTTCTTTACCGCCACTCGAGTCAACTGTTTTAATATGTAAAAAGAGGTGGATTTTCCCTCCATTGAAATATAGGTCAGGAGAAAGAAAAGATGCAGAGAAATAAAGATGCTGCGATTGTCTTCCTGATTGTTCCTCTGCAACCGCTACAACTCCGGGACTAGGGTCTCTTCAGGTTTTCATCTCAATGACTGAAACCGGGTCCTAAACTGGCCAGAGATGGGATTTTCACATTCAACCATTTAGCAGACGCTTTTATCCAAAGTGACTCACAATTAGAGGTTACAGGGACGGGACAGTCTCCCTGGAGTCACTTAGAACTCAAGGGCACACTAGTGGTGATGTTCCCAGATGGGATTTGAGCTCATGACCTTCTGATGGACCTCCAGTCCAACTCACAATCCACTAGGCCACCACTACCCCGGGACTGCATCAAATGTGACGCACATCGTCAATGGACCACTACACCTAGGGGTGGCTGATGAAATGCCTGTTGTGGGCTAGCCTACATTGTACATTTACATTTTTTGCTTTTAGCCTAGAGCCTAAAGTATCTTTTCAGTAGCTATCTTAACACATAGGTGGCCAGCAACATGCCTGCCCTGAGGTGATATGTATGGCACTGAACTAGAACTTGATGTATCTGCCCTGTAAGCTTTAGTTCATGGCCCATGGGTGGCCAGAGACATGCCTGCCTTCAGCAGGGTGGCAGCAATGAGAGAAAGGGGTCCTCGCCGGCTCATTAGGCAGGATGTTGGACAGCCCTTGCCTAGCTCACAGTGTGGGATAACATAACAGCCCTCTCTGCTGTATCTCTCTCTCTCTCTCTCTCCTTCCTCTTCCCTCACTCCCTCTATCCATAGTCCACAAAACACTCCAACACAAACTATGTTTTCTCTTTACCTGCTTGTCATGACTCACTCTCTCCATCCCCCTTTAGTGACATACACGTCTGCCCTCCCACCCGCCCCGCCTCTCTCTCTCTCTCAGACAGCCTGTCTTCTCCTCTTCTCTGCTCCGTTCTGCTTCTCTGGGAGTGTAATGGCAGAGCCTGCAATTAGGGGCTGGTGCTGTGACAGGAGAGAGAGAGAGAGAGAGAGAGAGAGAGAGAGAGAGAGAGAGAGAGAGAGAGTGAGAGAGAGAGAGAAGAGAAGAGAGGAGAGGAGAGAGGGGCAGAGAAATGCCAGTCGAGCCAGCGGGGTATGTGTGGGTTTCTTTCCACTCCATGGACCCGAGGCGCGCACACACACAGACACACATGCACACGCACATGCACACGCACACGCACGAGAGAGGTCAGAGAGAGAGACAGACAGACAGAAACAGAAGAGGATACAGAGAGAGAGAGAGACAGAGAGAAGAGGATACAGAGAGACAGAGAGAAGAGGATACATGGGGGGGGGGGAGAGAAGAGGATACAGAGAGAGAGAGACAGAGAGAGAAGAGGATACAGAGAGAGAGAGACAGAGAGAGAAGAGGACACAGAGAGAGAGAGACAGAGAGAGAAGAGGATACAGAGGGGGGGAGAGAGACAGAGAGAGAAGAGGATACAGAGGGGTAGAGAGACAGAGAGAGAAGAGGATACAGAGAGAGAGAGACAAAGAGAGAAGAGGATACCAAGGGGGGGAGAGAGAGAGAGAAGAGGATACAGAGAGAGAGAGAGACAGAGAGAGAAGAGGATACAGAGGGGGGGAGGGAGAGAGAGAGAGAGAGAGAGAGAGAGAGAGAGAGAGAGAGAGAGAGAGAGAGAGAGAGAGAGAGAGAGAGAGAGAAGAGGATACAGAGAGCTTAGTGCCCACCCACCAGCATCCAGCAGAACAGGAGAATAAAAGGCTTCAGATGCTACTCAATGGCATCCTGCCTCTGGCTCCTCCATGCCTCTGGCTTCTGCAGAACCAGAAGATAACAACTGGGCGTGGACATGTTCTGGTTCTGTTGGCACACTCTCCTTGCCTGCTCTCTCCTCTCTGGAACAACTTCTATCTAGCTCTCTGCTCACTCTATCTATCTATCTATCTATCTATCTATCTATCTATCTATCTATCTATCTGCCCATCTCTCTCTTTCTCCTCTCTGTAACTACTCTCTCTCTCTCTCTCTCTCTGCTCTCTCCCCTCTCTAACAACTCCAGTATATCTGCCAGTATTGATTCAAAGGAGTAGCAAAACAAAAACCACAACATTCCTGATTCCCATCTGAACAGAGGCCTCCTAACAGTAAGGCCTGTTTCCAACTAGAATCCTCAAAATAAAACATTGAAAAATTGGGCTTATTAGAAACAAATTGTTATGCAAACATTTTACATGAACTATTTGTTCCACAGGCTATTCGGGCCACCTGACTGTCTTGGCGGGGCTGGAGTTGGTTATTCGACATGTGTGGAGAGGCTGTGGTCCGGCTGGAGAGCTTTGATTCTGCTCCAATCGGACGGGACTACGAGGGGTTGGGTCTGGCTCGAATTTCTGAGAATCAGTATGGACAGTATGGACGGTGCAGCCGCCGGGCCGAGGATGGGCAGGTGCATCATGGGTATGGCACCATGGCTCAAGACCCCCCCCCCCCCCGAAAACAAGGTTCCAATCCCGAGAAAGCAAAGATAATAATTGCAGACACTCCCGTCTGCAACACATGGAATTCAGAAATGACCCCCTGTATCTATGGTCGTCTGCAAAGTCAGGTAGCGAATTGCTACAGTCAGACAGAAGAGGATACAGAGAGAGAGAGAGAGAGAGAGAGAGAGAGAGAGACAGAGAGAGAGAGAGAGAGAGAGAGAGAAGAGGATACAGAGAGAGAGAGAGAGGGTGAGAGAGACAAAGAGAAGAGGATACAGAGAGAGAGAGAGAGAGAGAGAGAGAGAAAGAGAGAAAGAGAAGAGGATACAGAGAGAGAGAGAGAGTGAGAGAGAGAAAGAGAAGAGGATACAGAGAGAGAGAGAGAGAGAGAGAAGAGGATACAGAGAGAGAGAGAGAGTGAGAGAGACAAAGAGAAGAGGATACAGAGAGAGAGAGAAAGAGAGAGAGAAAGAGAGAGAGAAAGAGAAGAGGATACAGAGAGAGAGAGAGAGAGAGAGAGAAGAGGATACAGAGAGAGAGAGAGAGAGAAAGAGAAGAGGATACAGAGAGAGAGAGAGAGAGAGAGAGAGAGAGAGAGAGAGAGAGAAGAGGGAGAGATAACCACAGGCCAACAGCCACCCCAAATGCATGAAGTTTGGTGAGGCATAATTTTGGAAAATCCATTGGTTCTGCCTACTCTCTACTCTCTGCCCTCTGCCCTCTGCTCTCTGCTCTCTGCCCTCTGCTCTCTGCTCTCTGCTCTCTGCTCTCTGCTCTCTGCTCTCTGCTCTCTGCTCTCTGCTCTCTGCTCTCTGCTCTCTGCTCTCTGCTCTCTGCTCTCTGCTCTCTGCTCTCTGCTCTCTGCTCTCTGCTCTCTGCTCTCTGCTCTCTGCTCTCTGCTCTCTGCTCTCTGCTCTCTGCTCCCTGCTCCCTGCTCCCTGCTCCCTGCTCCCTGCTCCCTGCTCCCTGCTCCCTGCTCCCTGCTCCCTGCTCTCTGCTCTCTGCTCTCTGCTCTCTGCTCTCTGCTCTCTGCTCTCTGCTCTCTGCTCTCTGCTCTCTGCTCTCTGCTCTCTGCTCTCTGCTCTCTGCTCTCTGCTCTCTGCTCTCTGCTCTCTGCTCTCTGCTCTCTGCTCTCTGCTCTCTGCTCTCTGCTCTCTGCTCTCTGCTCTCTGCTCTCTGCTCTCTACTCTCTACTCTCTACTCTCTGCTCTCTGCTCTCTGCTCTCTCCTCTCTCCTCTCTACTCTCTACTCTCTACTCTCTACTCTCTACTCTCTACTCTCTACTCTCTCTACTCTCTACTCTCTACTCTCTCCTCTCGCAAATTACCTTGGTACAGGAGACGCTGCTGTGAGAGTAGACTCTTCTGCTGACTGTGAGAATTAATTACTCACTCTGATTATAATTATGTCAATTTGGTAAACAGATTTCAATCTATTTTTGAACTCATGTCCTGACATAACTTTTAACAAAAAATACTTTTTCAACAAGTAAACGCATTGACACGATTGCTCACTGTTTTGTTTCATGAATAATGCAGACTTATTGCTTGGTATAACAACAAACACAGTTGTACGCCGTGTCACGGTAATGTCAACAACCAGCATGGTAGTTTAATCGGTTACGGCAACTCTGTTCAACAAGGAGAGCGAAGCTAACTGCCAAGACTAGGGAAGTGATATAGCTTCCATCACAAAGGTTTCAGAGATTCAACTGTAATGCATTTCTATGGTTGAGAACAACTGTAATCTATTGTTGAGGGGAAGTATAATGTCTTTTTTACTTAAAAGACGCCTTTCCTCCTCTAGTTGGAGAGCAGTCCAGCATACTTTATGTTCACATTGTATTCATTTACCAGACGCTCTTACCAAGTGTGACTCGCAGTCGCTCCGAAAGGTCGTGAAAATGTAACACAAAAATCACAAAGTAAAACTACTTTACAGTGTTATAGTGAGTTATCCATCCAGCCTATTCATGACATGCACGCACACGCACACGCGCACACACACACGCGCACACACACACACACACACACACACACACACACATACACACACACACACACACACACACACACACACGCTCCACAGGCGAGAGCGGGAGCCGTAATGGTGGCCCGCCATTAGCCCAGTTTCCTGTGAGCATCTGTTTCCAATGAGCAACTGTTTGGTGTTGGTGTGCTC
>NC_137679.1:32888318-32912625 GCF_963989245.1 Nansenia antarctica | reverse complement strand
GCAGAACAGGAGAATAAAAGGCTTCAGATGCTACTCAATGGCATCCTGCCTCTGGCTCCTCCATGCCTCTGGCTTCTGCAGAACCAGAAGATAACAACTGGGCGTGGACATGTTCTGGTTCTGTTGGCACACTCTCCTTGCCTGCTCTCTCCTCTCTGGAACAACTTCTATCTAGCTCTCTGCTCTATCTATCTATCTATCTATCTATCTATCTGCCCCTCTCTCTCTTTCTCCTCTCTGTAACTACTCTCTCTCTCTCTCTCTCTCTGCTCTCTCCCCTCTATAACAACTCCAGTATATCTGCCAGTATTGATTCAAAGGAGTAGCAAAACAAAAACCACAACATTCCTGATTCCCATCTGAACAGAGGCCTCCTAACAGTAAGGCCTGTTTCCAACTAGAATCCACAAAATAAAACATTGAAAAATTGGGCTTATTAGAAACAAATTGTTATGCAAACATTTTACATGAACTATTTTGTTCCACAGGCTATTCGGGCCACCTGACTGTCTTGGCGGGGCTGGAGTTGGTTATTCGACATGTGTGGAGAGGCTGTGGTCCGGCTGGAGAGCTTTGATTCTGCTCCAATCGGACGGGACTACGGGGGTTGGGTCTGGCTCGAATTTCGGAGAATCAGTATGGACAGTATGGACGGTGCAGCCGCCGGGCCGAGGATGGGCAGGTGCATCATGGGTATGGCACCATGGCTCAAGACCCCCCCCACCCCCCCCCCCCCCCCCCCCCGAAAACAAGGTTCCAATCCCGAGAAAGCAAAGATAATAATTGCAGACACTCCCGTCTGCAACACATGGAATTCAGAAATGACCCCCTGTATCTATGGTCGTCTGCAAAGTCAGGTAGCGAATTGCTACAGTCAGACAGAAGAGGGTACAGAGAGAGAGAGAGAGAGAGAGAGAGAGAGAGAGAGAGAGAGAGAGAGAGAGAGAGAGAGAGAGAGAGAGAGAGAAGAGGATACAGAGAGAGAGAGAGTGAGAGAGACAAAGAGAAGAGGATACAGAGAGAGAGAGAGAGAGAGAGAGAGAGAGAGAGAGGGAGAGAGAGAGAGAGAGAGAGAGACAAAGAGAAGAGGATACAGAGAGAGAGAGAGAGAGAGAGAGAGAGAGAGAGAGAGAGGAGGGAGAGAACCACAGGCCAACAGCCACCCCAAATGCATGAAGTTTGGTGAGGCGTAATTTTGGAAAATCCATTGGTTCTGCCTACTCTCTGCTCTCTGCTCTCTGCTCTCTGCTCTCTGCTCTCTGCTCTCTGCTCTCTGCTCTCTGCTCTCTGCTCTCTGCTCTCTGCTCTCTACTCTCTACTCTCTACTCTCTACTCTCTACTCTCTACTCTCTACTCTCTACTCTCTACTCTCTACTCTCTACTCTCTACTCTCTGCTCTCTGCTCTCTGCTCTCTGCTCTCTGCTCTCTGCTCTCTACTCTCTACTCTCTACTCTCTACTCTCTACTCTCTACTCTCTACTCTCTACTCTCGCAAATTACCTTGGTACAGGAGACGCTGCTGTGAGAGTAGACTCTTCTGCTGACTGTGAGAATTAATTACTCACTCTGATTATAATTATGTCAATTTGGTAAACAGATTTCAATCTATTTTTGAACTCATGTCCTGACATAACTTTTAACAAAAAATACTTTTTCAACAAGTAAACGCATTGACGCGATCGCTCACTGTTTTGTTTCATGAATAATGCATAGACTTATTGCTTGGTATAACAACAAACACAGTTGTACGCCGTGTCACGGTAATGTCAACAACCAGCATGGTAGTTTAATCGGTTACGGCAACTCTGTTCAACAAGGAGAGCGAAGCTAACTGCCAAGACTAGGGAAGTGATATAGCTTCCATCACAAAGGTTTCAGAGATTCAACTGTAATGAATTTCTATGGTTGAGAACAACTGTAATCTATTGTTGAGGGGAAGTATAATGTCTTTTTTACTTAAAAGACGCCTTTCCTCCTCTCGTTGGAGAGCAGTCCAGCATACTTTATGTTCACATTGTATTCATTTACCAGACGCTCTTACCAAGGTGTGACTCGCAGTCGCTCCGAAAGGTCGTGAAAATGTAACACAAAAATCACAAAGTAAAACTACTTTACAGTGTTATAGTGAGTTATCCATCCAGCCTATTCATGACATGCACGCACACACGCACACGCGCACACACACACACACACACACACACACACACACACACACACACACACATACACACATACACACATACACACATACACACATACACACATACAGACACACACACACACACACACACACACAGACGCTCCACAGGCGAGAGCGGGAGCCGTAATGGTGGCCCGCCATTAGCCCAGTTTCCTGTGAGCATCTGTTTCCAATGAGCAACTGTTTGGTGTTGGTGTGCTCCACTCCGCAGTGTGTCATCCCCTTCCCTCTTTGTTCTGCTGGTAATCACATAAGGATGTTGCCACTCTGACCTGACCTCCCAGCATCACAAAGGCCCGAGGACAGAGGGGAGATTGATGAGGCCGACACTGGGAGAAGGAGCACTCCTCGGCAAACCGTTTGAAAGGCAGCGTTCAGGTTCCTCACATGAGGGGGAGATCAGACGGAGGCGCTTGATCTATCCATCATTCATATCCTGGCCTGGAGGTTTGGTGGTTTAACCCCCAGTTTATTTAAAGGAGGGGAGCGCTGGGTGGAAATAAGGATCGGATAGAAAGCAGGGGATGAGAGAGGAGGAGGAGAGCTGATTTAGAGCTTTTTTTTCCTCGCGGACGGCAGAGGATCGGTGATGTTCTCAGGGTCACTGGGACAAAGACCTCTGTCGGTCCACACCTTGATCACTCACGCTGTTGACGGGTGAGTGGTGACCTCAGCGCTAGGTCATGGGGGGGGGGGGGCGGGACGTAGACGGGACAGGAGCGCCATCTAGTGTCTGTTCTCGGGATTGTTCTGAGACCGAAGAGCTGGCTGGTTGCGAAAGTAGGTGCACGTGCACATGCACACACACGCACATACGTACGTACGCACGTACGCACACACACACAGACACACACAGACACACACAGACACACACACAGACACACACACACAGACACACACACAGACACACAACACACTTTGGATTCCTTTACCTCTGTTTGTTCTGTGGCAGAGACTTGGCGTCGACAGCGAACATCTTGGACACAAATACGATGACCGGAGCGGTCTCCTCGCTGGAACACTGCAGGAATGCTGGTACACACACACACACACACACACACACACAAACGACAGAACACCATAGAGACATACCGTACGTAGTCATTAAACACATTTATTGGACCCAATAAAAATAAATATGGGTCTGGAATATGAATGATAAAACGCTTTGACATTGACATCACACATGGGACACTTAAAAGGAGACGTTCACTCCTCTAGTCAGAGCGACTTGACTGACAACTGTCTGCCCACCCACGTATCTCGCGGGCTGCGGCCCGGCTGCATCAGCGACCCTGGACTCTGATCTCACACGCAGTTAGTTAACAGAAACATGTCAGCACTCAGCTCAGTCATACACCTGATCTAATACGCATCAGGCCTGAGGAGGGAGGAGGGAGGGAGGGAGAGAGAGAGAAAGAGGAGAGAGAGAGAGAGAGGAGAGAGAGAGAGAGAGGAGAGAGAGAGAGAGAGGAGAGAGGGAGAGAGAGAGAGAGAGAGGAGAGAGAGAGAGGAGAGAGGGAGAGAGAGAGAGAGAGAGGAGAGAGAGGAGAAAGAGAGAGAGAGAGAGAGAGGAGAGAGAGAGAGAGAGAGAGAGAGAAAGAGAAAGAGGAGAGAAAGAGACAGAGAGGAGAAAGAGAGACACACACACAACCTGCCAACACCTCTTACCCTGGCCAGGCAGCCTGCGAAAGCCCTTTTGACTCTGGCGCGGAGGAGGGAATTACTTGCAGGTCTCGTAAAGTAACACGTTTTCAGGAACCATAAAGACCTTCATAAAAGCTCGACATGACAGCAGGGCTGTGGCCAGGTGGACGAGAGAGCAACGGTCCAGGAGGGCTTCCTGCCTCCAGACCTGGACCAACTCACCCTACCCTGTCCTGTCCTACATTACATTACATTTTAACCCCCCAAAAAACACTTTTTATCCAAAGCGATTTAGAATTTAGAGACCCAAGTGCCGTACTCAAGGGCACACTGTGACCTTCTGATCACCTGTCCAACTCACTATCCACTAAGCCACCACTACCCCCGTCCTGGGCCCCCCCATTAAATACAAAAAAATTATCCTGCCCTTGTTGAGGTTACCACGGTGACCACGGCGGTGAGAGGGTTGGGTCAGTGGCGGCGGGTGGGTCGGTACTTTTAAATCACCTAGTCAAATACTGACGCGAGAAAGGCTGGAGTGTGGATGTTTTTCAGCTCTGTGTGATTTGTATATGAGTGCACCGTGTGCATACGTGTGTGTGTGTGTGTGTGTGTGTGTGTGTGTGTGTGTGTGTGTGTGTGTGTGTGTGTGTCTCACCTCTCTTCAGCTCCTGGGTCTGTTTCGGCAGTGTGTCGAACGTCCTCGCCCCCACACTCATCAGCCTCTCCACCCTCTCTGCTGCCATGTCTGACGGACTGGGCAGCTTCTCACACACCATGGCTGGAGGAACGCTAAGGAACTTTAGAGAACACACACACACACACACACACACACAGAGAGACAAACGCATGCACAGACACACTCAGACACACAGACACAGAGCTGGAGGCTGGGTGGGCAGTATACCATCTGTTTTGTTATACCGGTATGATTCACCGCTGTGACATGGCTCTGGTGACAGACAGGTAAGGGCATTGTGCGTGGGCCTCTCAAATGATGTGACTGTCTGAAGATGCACAAGAACAGCTTCATGTGTTGACTGAGTTATAGTGAGCTATGCATTGAGTCGAGGTAGGCATACTCATTTAACATATTTAGAATTTCAATTATTAAAAAACAAAAAATACCGTTCAACACCATCATACATTTAGAAAATACTGACGGACGGACGGACGGACAGACAGACAGGATAGACAGACAGACAGACAGACAGGATAGACAGGACAGACAAACAAACAAACAGACAGACAGACAGACAGACAGGACAGACAGACAGACAGACAGGGGGAGGATACAGAGCACGGCCTGTGAGACTGGTAGCCACTGGCTGCAGATGGCCGAGAGGAGGACTTTGGGGTCAGAGTGGCGCAGGTCTCTGGCCATCACCTTGACCCCCAACGAGGTCACCATCTTCTCCACCTTCTCCTTGTCTCTGAGCGCACCGGGGGACAGAGTGTGATATCAAACAATGCCATAAAGTGACACATGCTAAACCACATTAGCTAAGCTAAGGGGGAGGTAGAAATCGTAGAACGGGCTCATTGTAATGCATGGGATGGAATGAGGAATGGTATCAGACATGTGTGACCTCCCCCGGCCTCCCCTGCTACAATGTTACATCAAGGTCCAAGGATTTGTCCTGACTTGACAGGATAAATTCATATACATCAATCATTTTCATGCTATGTATTAAAAACTTAACAAAAACTAAATAAATACTTAATTCTTCCTTCTTCTTGCATTATGACTGCCATGGGCTCCTGGCCCAAGCATAGATTACTTTTCCCTGCCATCACTGATGGATAGATGATTCACTTACTTAGACAAATATGTTTGTTGTGAGTTGCTTTGGACAAAGGCAAGGCAGACTAACCAAATGTAAATGTAGCCACATACCTTCTAATGACGACAGCATCGTACAAACTCCAGATGTTGTCCAGGACAAGCTGAACGAAGAGGGGCTTCTTGCCTTTGGCCTGGAGAGGGAGGGAGAGAGGGAGAGAGAGAGGGAGAGAGAGAGAGAGAGAGAGAGAGAGAGAGAGAGAGGGAGAGAGAGAGAGAGGGAGAGAGAGAGGGAGAGGTGGGGTAGAGAGGGAGAGAGAGAGAGAGAGAGGGAGAGAGAGAGAGGGAGAGAGAGAGGGAGAGAGAGAGGTGGGGTAGAGAGGGAGAGAGAGGGAGAGAGAGAGAGAGGGAGAGGGAGAGAGAGAGAGAGAGAGAGAGAGAGAGAGGGAGAGAGAGAGGGAGAGAGAGGGAGAGGGAGAGAGAGAGGTGGGGTAGAGAGGGAGAGAGAGAGGAAAACAGATGATGAAAAAACTGGCAACTGAGACAAAGGGATAAGTGTACTTGACCGAATCATGGTCGGACGATAATGGATTGCATAATTTCTGAGTTTTTCCCATCATTCAAAGTGCTTTGCATGGTATGGTAGAAAAGTAGCGGTCCAACTAAAATATCTTGAAAAAAAACCTCCACGCTGTGTGGAGAGGGGAGCTAAAAGGGTTCAGGGTCCCAGAGAGAGGGGGGGACAGTGGGTAGCTGTGGGCAGCTGTGGGCAGACAGGTATTATGGTTGATATTATGGTTGGGTTGATATGAGGCTGAGGTTACAAAGATGGATGTGTTACACCACGTGCACGCATGCACATACACACACACGCACTCCAAAGCGCAAAGGCCAACCCGTCCAGCCTTTTAGCTTCAGTAAACGCCTTGCTTCTCTAGTGTGTCCTACATTCACTGTCACTGTCACTGTCACTATCAGTGAATGTAGGACACGGTTGAATATGACCCTCTATGGCTCCCGTAGCAGACTATGCTGTATGTCCTCCGTTCTCTCCTGCAAGCACTGCCTAAACAAATACACTCAAAAGGTTTGTTATTCACTTTCTATAGACTGGGGGTCAATGGGAGAGGTTGTGTGTGTGTGTGTGTGTGTGTGTGTGTGTGTGTGTGTGTGTGTGTGTGTGTGTGGGTGCGTGGGTGCGTGGGTGCGTGTGATGAACCTGTTCTGCACCCAGGCAGACACAGTCATCCGTCTGTCTATGGAGGAGATGGAGGAGGGGAGGAAAGGTAATTGATAGATTTGGTCTGACGATTGTTCAGATCATTGATCAGTCTGAGAGCGGGGACACCTGGGATGCCTGCCTGCCTGTGGGTATGCCTGAACATTGTTGGCTGGTTTAGACAAATGACACACAGGAAGGGTTGAAGAGCTAAGAATGTATTATATTGGAATGTATTGCCTTACTGTTTTTCTTTTATAACTATTGCCATTTTCGTCTGTGATGTCGAGGAACCAAAGCCTACAAACTTTACTCTCTTATACTTGTATAATGGGATGTAACAATAGACTTGCTTCAGATTCTGAGTCAGCGAGCTACTGATGCTGCACAGACAGCTCTAGTGGTTAGAGTGGAGTCCATTACCATCTCACCGGCCACACACTCTGCATTCATTAATGTCATAAACGGCACTGCACCACTGAGACGGGAACATGAAAGATTATTACTGTCATAACATGTAATAGACCCTTGGTATGCAGGGAGGGAGGGACAGAGAAAAATGGGGGAGAGAGAGAGAAACAAAGAGCAAGAGTACATGAGAGAGAGAGAGAGAGAGAGAGAGAGAGAGAGAGAGAGAGAGAGAGAGAGAGAGTGAGGGAGAGCGAGAGAGACAGGCCCACTAACCCAACTCTAAACCAACACTGACACGTCTCCGGTGACAACTTAATATGCGTCTGTCAGCTCCGCCACACTGCCGGCAGCTACCTACGAGACCACCCTCAGGAGGATGAGACGCGCCGCGGAGCGCGAGAGCCGCGAGACACGCGTGGGCTGGCGTGTGGCGAGGTGAGAGGAACAGGTCCCATACAGTCACCCCCCCCAAACCGAGCTGTGACTGTCAGACCGGGGGAGAGAGAGACGCTCAGAATGGACGCTGTAGGTGTCGGACATATGAAAGGTGATAGCGCAAACAACAGATGGATCAGTGTACCGCACCGCTCTGCCTCTCGCTGCGTGTGGCCGTCCACTCTGGCACGCACACTGTCTACGTGTAGGCCACAAGGGAGACAATGTGAGAAGACATGGTACAGATTGAAATGCAAAATCTGACAGTTATCTGTATTATATTGCATATTGTATCATATTATGCCAACACCCTCCCAACATGTAAACAGGCCCTCAAAACCCACCTCTTCGAGCTTGCCTTCACCAGTTAACCCTCTCCCCCTCCCCTTCCCATGTGTCCCCAGCACTACCGTAACCTTTTTGTGTCTTTTATTATTACTAATCGATCTTTTCAGTTTGTAAAGCGTCTTTGAGTGTCTAGAAAAGCACTATCTAATGTATTATTATGATTATTATTATTATATTGCATTTCATTATATTGTACAGCATTTTGCACTACTGATTCTACTACAGTACGACTGGTCCCGCTGGTACGACTACCATCACTTTATTACTTTATTCTACTTTATTATTACTTACTTTGTTTATTTGACTTATTCTATTATTGTGATTTTGTATCTTGCTGCAATGCCAATGTTGAAGAACCTAAGCCAAAGAATTGGACTCGTGTACCTGTACTTGGATGCAATAAAAGCAACAAAAAAAGTCTGAAGCCTGGGAGGTTGTTTGCTTTGACCAGGGAGCGCTCCCAGCGCAATTGTTGTAGCATTGTTGTTGCTACCTCCTCCGCTGCTGCCCAACTGCTGCTCAAACAGAGCTGAACATATAATAACATATATCAGGGTTCCTACACGTTTCAACAAGTCAAATCTAAGACCTTTTCAGACCTTTTTTAGACCTCTTTGAATAGAATTTTAGACCTATTCACAACTATAGCTTTTTGCCATCCTGCTGTAGCTTCGTTTGCCAATAATTTCTCCCGGGGGCAGCGAATTGGCATTTATTTGGTACCAGCTTGATTAATTTCCACATAAATAGATGTGGTCGGACTGATTTCCTTGCAGGACAAGCTAATAAAAAATGTTAGACCTAGCACCTCATTTTTTAGACCTAGTAGCTGAAACTTGGGCCCTTTTTAGGCCTTGTAAATCGGATTGCTGGATTGCTCTAACAGAGGACTACCAAAATGTCGTAGCCGACCAAGAACAAATATCCACCTCCGCATTATTAGCCTACAATAAATCAATCAGACCCTGATTTATCTTTGATAGATGTTAATCTTTGATCGTTTCCACACAAGACTGCCGCCAAATGCGTCGCATTAATCATCTGCTAGTATCAACAGAGAATGACCTGTAAACAATTTATTTGGACCTGACCCGGTGTTTATTAGAGACATGCTCTTTTGGAGATATGAGGTTTATTGGGCGTTTTACGGTATTAACACAGACATGTGAGGTTACCTGAGCCCCCTTCATGATCTTCTTGGCTTTAGCGTTGAGGTAGAAATCTCCCCAGAGGGTTTTGAGCAGCACCTGTGTCCTCACGCCCATCTTCTGGCTGTAGATATGGGCGAACTGCTGGATACTGCAAATAAAACATACAAAGTAGATATTCTATTTAGCTGACTTATCCAAATCCACTCCATTGCAGTGAGTGCATACATTTTTTAGTACATATGGTCCCAGTGGGAATCAAACCCACAACCTAAGCGTTGTTAGCGTTGTGCTCTACCGACTGAGCCACAGAGGACCAAAGGCAAACATCCCTCAGTCATTTAGGCGATTAGCCCGGGCAGCCTGACTGGTTCAGCCTTCAACAACATTGCGCTAACTGTGTTGCCTATCCCTATCAACTCTCACCCCTGTTTGACAAGCGACTATAGGCTGACTAAGGCAAACAGGCCGCCGCCCCAACTATCTTTAATAACTGCAGAGGCCTTCAACCGACAATGGGGTGCATTGAGACCTCTATTGCTACTGTCGATGTATTATACTGTTTTCAGCAGCAATGTTTTTCGTTAAGTGTTCGCTCCTCAAAACGGGTACACACATCATTGGAATGAATCTGTGTACACACACAGAAATGTGTTGTGGTTGTTTCTAACTTGATATCCCCTCATTTGTGTGTTCAGTCGCTGAGAGGAAGACTTGTCTTTCACTGAATAACAGACCTTGGTTGTGACATGATTGGTTTATTTATAGATCCAAGTGATTCCAACGCCACAGCTGTTAGTCAGAGCTAGGTGTTCATGTCCCCATCGTTTTCTCTCATGTACGTAGTTACCTATATTGCACAGCCTTGTATGTAGACATTATGTAACTGCACTATAGCTTGGAGAAGTATGTTATTAAATGACTCACTGGGGTGATTTGAAGGTTAGAACATTCTCATTTTTTTTTTACTGTACTGTATTGTATTATTAGCAGACTGTTTTCACTGTTTCCACTAACAAGGATGAGAAAAGCTAGAGTTTAGAGACTGATACATGGTTACTTTGGGTAATGAAACAGGTTTCAATGCAAAGCAGCGGATTGTGAACTGTAAGGGAACAGCCCCACCTAGTGGACATTCTAAAAACACCAGCATTTCAGCTGTGCCACAAAATTAACAAAAGCCCTGTTTGAACTTTAAAAATGCATCGCTCCCTCAAGAGAAACTATTGATCTGACTTGACTGGATCGGTGAAAGCTATACAATGTGAACCCTTGCTTTAACCTATCCATTGAGTTACATCAGTGATTACTTCAAGGCACGACGACCGCCAATGGCCGCTGGCCTGAGCTAAATTACTTTTCCTGCTACGACAGGATTGATCGATGATTCGCTTACTTCGTCAAAAGTATTGATTGTGAGTCGCTTTGGAATAAGGCGTCTGCTAAACGCCAAAAATGTAAAATGTAAATGTAAAGGCAGGGAAAAAAAGAGGACGCAGGGCCACCTGAACACCTGAGAGAGTTGATGGAGGTCCATATACTGTATATTTGGACACAGACAGATTTTTTTAAATTTTAGCTGTTTACCGAAACATCTTCAAGTTACAGTTATATAATGAATATGGGCTTAAAGTGCAGACTCTCAGCTTTAGGGTAAGGGTATTCACATCCAAATTGAAGGAAGGGTTTAGGAATTACAGCTCTTTAATATGTAGCTCCCTCTTTTTCAAGGGACCAAAAGTAATTGGACAATTGACTCAAAAGCTGTTTCATGGGCCAGTATGGGCTATTCCTTCATTATTTCTTTATCAATTAAGCAGGTAAAAGGTCTGAGTTGATTCCAGGTGTGGCATTTGCATTTGGAAGATGTTGCTGTATACACACAACATGCAGTCAACGGAGCTAGCACTAAAGGTGCTAAATGGATAGCGCTAGCACTAATGGTGCGAAATGGATAGCGCTAGCACTAATGGTGCTAAATGGATAGCGCTAGCACTAACGGTGGTCTAACAATGATGAGAGTGTAAGTAGCAGCCCTGAACATAACACCTGCAGAATTACTTCAAAAACAGTTTACTGTGACTGTGTTATCCACGCTGTCTGGAATCGTACCTAGCTTTCTGAAGCTAAAAGTGATTTCAACAGCAGCGGAGTTTAGCAGACAGGAAGATTAGTTAGCTCGCATATCATCTGACTTGGATGAGACTTTGACCACCCCACCCAATTATTATTTTTTGGCAGATCTACACGATTCACATGGATGACCTTTTTTGAGGTAAAAACGGTTAATTTAGCAGAAAGGTGACAAGTTTGCACCCATGATAATATTATATACACCATTTAGCTGACTCTTTTATCCAAAGCGACGTACATTGCAGTGAGTGCATACATCTTTCTGCATATATAGTCCCGGTGGGAACCGAAAACCACAACCTAAGCGTTGTTATCACCGTGCTCTACCGACTGAGCCACAGAGGACCACGATAGAAGACATGACGTACCTGAAGCCCCACCCATCTATGGCGCTGGCGAAGACCACGTTGCCTTGGTCTGGCGAGAAGTAGAGGTCCGAGTCGTCCGTCTCCTCCAGGCCGGCGCTCCAGTCGTACACCTGCTCTCCCCCAGGACTCTCCACCACCTCCTCTGGGCTCTCACCGTCCTTCTCCTCCTTCTTCTCTTTCTCTTTCCTCTCCTCCTTCTCAGCTCGCTCCTCGAGCACTTTGGATGTAAACAGAGACCCTGTCACCGCGTTCAGCTTTAGGGAGAAAAGAAATGACATAAAGCAACATGTCAGGGTGGTTCCCAGTACTGTTTTATTACATTAAAGCATTTGGAATGTTCACTCGACACTCAAACCAATGTTAGTAGCTACAACAACAAGTCCGACCCCAGCAAGAATAAACTGTCACTCATCATTAGACACAACTGTTGTAAAATAATTATGAACACACACTCTAATCTCTAAATCTGGTGAAGATGCTAATGTAATGTGCAGTGGAACTCCAGCTGGATTGAGGATTCCCCTGTTCTAGTATCTTCTGTAGGTGTGTGTAGGCCACTCACCTGTTCTAGTATCTTCTGTATGTGTGTGTAGGCCACTCACCTGTCCTAGTATCTTCTGTAGGTGTGTGTAGGCCTCCTGGGAGGTGAGTTTCAGCTCTACGATCAGTCGGTCCATCTTATTGATGACCAGAACAGGCCTGATGTTCTCCAGCCAGGCCTGACGCAGCACAGCCTGAGTCTGCAGACAGAGACGGAGACGTGCGCGCACACACACACACGCACACGCAGTAAGTAACAACAATAAAGGAATCAACAGTCTCATGTTAGCAAAGGGTGGCACCATTAAAATTACACCAGGGCTTGACATTAAGCTTTTTCATTCCTTTTTCATTTGCGTTCCTTCAGACAAGTGAACTTATCTTTTACTTGTCCGAGAGCTCAAGTTACTTGTCCAAATATGACGACGCGAGTGTGTGTGTATGTCTACTAACACACTACAAGCCAGTAATACATTACACTACATTCCAATTCCAACAATTACTGTAGCTCTACGTGCACGCCAGAGAACGTTCGATTTCAAAGTTTAAAGTAAAGCGGTCATGACCGCATTAATGTTTTGATTCAAAGGCATGATTTGCCAGATTCTCTAGGCTTGAATGTTTTAATTTTGAGTTATTTAATTTGAAATTATAATCAATATTCACAATTAATTAGTTGTGTTCTTATTTGTTGATAATCCAATGTGACAACTTGCCAGACATAGTGTAACAATTTATCCGCTGATGGGGCAAATGTCACAAATGCACACGGTCTATTTAACGGTCTACAGCTCTGTACTGAAATAAGATATGAAGATATAATCAATACAAAATATGTGCCCAAGACTTCCTTCTTTCATTTGGTATGACATTTATACCTTATACCAGCATACATTGACAAGGCAGCTACATTGACAAGGCAGCTACATTGATAAGGCAGCATACATTGATAAGGCAGCATACATTGACAAGGCAGCGTACATTGAGAGGCAGCATACATTGAGAGGCAGCATACATTGACAAGGCAGCTACATTGACAAGGCAGCATACATTGACAAGGCAGCATACATTGACAAGGCAGCTACATTGACAAGGCAGCTACATTGACAAGGCAGCTACATTGACAAGGCAGCTACATTGACATGGCTGCATATATTGACATGGCAGCATACATTGACAAGGCAGCATACATTGACATGGCAGCATACATTGACAAGGCAGCATACATTGACAAGGCAGCATACATTGACAAGGCAGCATACATTGACAAGGCAGCAGACATTGACTTGGATGAGACTTTGACAACCCCACCCACCACCCTGCCTTGTCAATGTAAGGCAGCATACATTGACAAGGCAGCTATATTGACAAGGCAGCTACATTGACAAGGCAGCATACATTGACAAGGCAGCTATATTGACAAGGCAGCTACATTGACAAGGCAGCATACATTGACATGGCAGCTACATTGACAAGGCAGCATACATTGACAAGGCAGATATATTGACAAGGCAGCATACATTGATAAGGCAGCATACATTGACAAGGCAGCATACATTGACAAGGCAGCTATATTGACAAGACAGCATACATTGACAAGGCAGCATACATTGACAAGGCAGCATACATTGACAAGGCAGCATACATTGATAAGGCAGCATACATTGACAACGCAGCTATATTGACAAGACAGCTACATTGACAAGGCAGCATACATTGACAAGGCAGCATACATTGACAAGGCAGCTACATTGACAAGGCAGCTACATTGACAAGGCAGCTATATTGACAAGGCAGCTATATTGACAAGGCAGCTACATTGACAAGGCAGCTACATTGACAAGGCAGCATACATTGACAAGGCAGTTACATTGACAAGGCAGCATACATTGACAAGGCAGCTACATTGACAAGGCAGCTACATTGACAAGGCAGCATACATTGACAAGGCAGCTACATTGACAAGGCAGCTACATTGACAAGGCAGCATACATTGACAAGGCAGCTACATTGACAAGGCAGCTACATTGACAAGGCAGCTACATTGACAAGGCAGCTATATTGACAAGGCAGCTACATTAACAAGGCAGCATACATTGACAAGGCAGCTACATTGACATGGCAGCTATATTGACAGGGCAGCATACATTGATAAGGCAGCTACATTGACATGGCAGCATACATTGACATGGCAGCATACATTGACATGGCAGCTACATTGACAAGGCAGCTACATTGACAAGGCAGCATACATTGACAAGGCAGCTACATTGACAAGGCAGCATACATTGACAAGGCAGCATACATTGACAAGGCAGCTACATTGACAAGGCAGCTACATTGACAAGGCAGCTACATTGACAAGGCAGCTACATTGACAAGGCAGCTACATTAACAAGGCAGCATACATTGACAAGGCAGCTACATTGACATGGCAGCTATATTGACAAGGCAGCATACATTGATAAGGCAGCTACATTGACATGGCAGCATACATTGACATGGCAGCATACATTGACAAGGCAGCATACATTAACATGGCAGCATACAATGACAAGGCATTGACAAGGCAGCATACATTGACAAGGCAGCTACATTGGCAGAACAACGGCAATGGGGCTGGTGTTTTGTCCGATGACATTTGGCGTTTCCCGCTTTTCCTGGCACCTGGCCAGTTTTAGGTGTTTGAAGGAACATCTTGCTTGTTGGCTTGAGTAACGTGTCGGTTTCTTTCACCACGGACTTAAAATGTCTACAAGCAAACTTCGCAGTCAAGAAGGTTGGCACTTTTGCGGGCAGTAATGTTATTAACGGTCACGCGCACACAATAGCATTAGAATTTCTGATACAAGCTACGCCGCCTCATAGGCAGCGAGAATGAGGTGCGGCATAGCTCGTTAAAACATTTATTACTTTTCCGATCAGGCAACTGAAAGAGGAATACATTTTTTGTGGATATTAATACATATTGATTGATTTCTTTTTCTCTTTGTTTTGACTTGCAGGAGGAAGTCCACTTGTCCGAACATAAAACGTACTTGTCCCGGACAAGCGTACAAGCCTTAATGTTGAGCTCTGGACACAGAGTGTCCTGGACTTAACCTGGGTACGGTCATTTTTCACAGTAAAAGCAATCAATCACAGAGCTAGAACCCAGGAGAATGAACTGAACCTGCGGGCAGACTCCCTCCACAGCATCCACGATGACGATGGCTCCATCACACAGTCTGACAGCCGTGGACACCTCGGAGGAGAAGTCCACGTGACCAGGAGAGTCGATCAGGTTCATCAGGTAGTCCTTCTCTCCTGTGAGACCAGAGACAGACATCAGTCAGGTGAGATCGCTGACATTCACTCTGTCATACGTCGACATATGCACACCACATTACACTTAGGTGATAAACTCTGCAGAGAGAAACATAAATGCCCATACACTACATTGTTCCAATACCTCCTTCTACACCCTCATCTTAAGCCTGGGCCACACCAGACACCTCTACCTCAGCAGCTCGTGTGCGTCATTCAGGCGCCCATGTTAACAGGTTACAGCGGCCACACAGCGTGAAACGTGTGGCTCAAGTGGGCTGTGTGGGCTGCTCTAACCTGCTAACATGGGCTCCGAAATGAAACACACACACGCGCTGCTGAGGGAGAGGGATCTGGTGTGACCCAGGCGTTAGGCAGAACAAATGGTCTATATCATGGAGAACAGTGTAGGTCTATGAAGAGGAGGCCTGTGATGTCTTACCAGATGTGTAGTGTAGAGAGATAGCACTGGATTTCATGGTTATCCCTCTGATCTGCTCATCCTCCCTGCTGTCTAGGTACCTCAGCTGATTAAAAACAACAATGACAACAACATGTGGTTACATAACTTCGGGATAATAATAATAATAACTTTAATTTATATAGCTCCTTTCAAAAGACCCAACGACTTAGGGATGACTCAAATATCAACAGGCAGTAAGGGCTGCCTTAACCTTATTAACAGATGAATGATTGTATGACATAAAACACACAAACCTTTCCGGCCAAGCGACTTGATATGATTCCATTGCTGGCTACTAAGCAATCAGCCAGAGTCGTTTTCCCTGCAAAATACACAGTTGTTGCTGTGAAACTCAAAAGCTTCTTATACTAATCTATATTCATGCACCTGTACAGTGTGATAGATTTAAGTGGGAGTAAAACAAAAGTGCAACAGTACAACAGGGTGTATAAACAAATAGCAAGTGAGGGGGCAAACATTGAAAGACAAATTTATTCAGACAAACCATTTAAAGAGATAAATTATTCCGTGAATAGTCAAATTAACCCAGTGGAACCTACCGTGATCGACATGGGCCAGAATACACAGATTCCTGATGTTGGAGGGGTTCTTCTGCAGTGAGATGATCTTATCTAAATGTGAGAGCCCCATGCTTGACTGTCTTGGAGTTGCACAAAAACAAGTGGTCAGAGTTGATTGATATCCTCCAGAGCAGAGATGTAGTTCTTGTGTTTATGGTCACAATTAATAGCTGCTTCAGAAGAAGACAGCTGATTCTAGTTATGTTTAGTAGCGAGCCATACACTATATTCCGAATGGAAACAACAATGGTAACAAAAGGGAAGGGGACATGTGCTACCATGCACAAGTACTAGTTCACAGGACCGCAAGTAGGAGTGTATACATAAGCTACCTGGCTATCTCTGTAAAATAATCCTGCAAGGGAACTGTCATTTGGCTAGCGTGTTCCTGAGGTTGACAGGTGAACTTTGCCAAACAGCGTAGTGGCTGTCAAACATGAGCTAGAAGCTAGTCATACAAAAAGACAACCATATTTAGCAAGCCAACTCCGCTATGTAACTCAAAATAACACACTCCACACATCATTCAAGACGTAAACTACATACATTTATCATAATACATATCAGTAGTATGATACAAGAAGTAACACATTTAGATCAACCATGTGGACAAACTCAACTCACGCTGTTATCCCGGAAGTTTCCGTATTACGTTGGCTCCGCCCTCTCACCTACGCAGTGGACTACGTCGTTGCTAAGGACGCTAAGAGCGGTTGCTTGGACACGCCTTGCTTCCATAGAAACAGAACTGCATAGTTTCGCGCGAATAATAAGTGGGCAGTGTCTGTCTGTGGCTTCGCCTGGGACACGGACACGAACATCTCGCAGCATATGAGACAACATGACACGGCTATGCATATGCGAGATTTGTAGCTGTGGGTAAGCTGTCTTGATTTATTTTTGACTATTGATTCAGGCTGTCAAGAGGTTGTCAGTCAATAAGGTGAAGCAGCAATCACATTTTGAATAATTCATTGCTTAGATAATTAACTCACTCATGATTGGCAGTGTCACAATAGAACTTAAAACGGCAGTGGTGGTGGTGGTGGTGGTGGTGGTGGTGTCACCAACTTTAAGTAGGCTATTTGGACTATACACATCATCACCCAATACAGTATCCTGATTAATGCTGCTGCTTGTAAAATCAATCACCTGTAGAAAGTAACTAACAGCTGTAGTTGATGCCATTATCTCCTGCATCACAGACACTCCCTAACCTAACATGAGCAAAGATCAGGCAGGGCCCTTGGTTACACAGGACAACAAACTTAGGCTATTCCATTTCTTTCTATTGATCTGAAGAAGCTATGCAAAGTGCAAGGCATTGTTGAAAATAGTCTGTTTTAATGGCATTCATCCAATTTGAAAGGTCACACATGGAAACTGCTGTAAGTTAGCCAATAATGTTATTGTTAGAGCCTCACACAACACTAACATGAATTCCAATGAATAGGTCTATAATAATCATCATCATAATCATAACCACACCATCCATCATAATAATAATAATAATAATAATAATAATAATAATAATGTAAAACATTGAAATACATCAGATCCTGATAGTGTGACAGACTTCATTTGAGTCCTTGTAAGGTACAGTCCCTAGTCAGACACAGACAGATGTAAGTTGTCGTACAGAGCCTTTCAAACAGAAGCTAAACAGAAGGCTCAGGAGAGACGGGCACGGGTGGTTCTGACGTCACACTGCCGGTCGCTATTCAGACTAACACAAAGCCAGTCTGATCAACCCAGTTCCTGCCTCCCCCCAGACGCCACCGCTGCCCCCACCGGCCCACTGCTCTGTATGGGAAGGCCAACAAGGCGTGCGTCCTGACGGAGTACACAGAGAAGTACCCTGCCTACGGGGGCTGCAGCCCCCCCAAGAGCCTGAAGCCCCCGTCTGTGGACTATGGGGACCGGGGCAGAATGGATGGAACTACCACGTTCAAGTAATCACCTCAGACACGCTGTATCACTCAAGATAACACACATAATTCAAGATGTCAACTACACACATTCATCATAATACATATCAGTGCAGTAAGATGTAATATTATTATTAATAATAATAATACATTAGACTTATATAGCGGTTTTCTAGACCCTCAAAGACGCTTTACAAACTGAAAAGATTGAGTAGTAAAATTAAAATAAACAAAAAAAGAAATAAAAGAAAGTATAGGGGGGTCTAATACATTTTTAGATTACTACATCTAAATCTAAGTGTCTTTGTAGGACAATCTACTCCGTGTAATAAACACAGATAATAATAAACACATTTAGATCAAACATATGGACAATCTCAACTCACATCGTTATCCTTGTAGTCACACACTACTCTGTATGAACTACTATTCAGGGATAAGCTGTGGGGTTGGAAGTGTTGCTGTCTGTTGACAAAAGGATCTCAATGGTTCACCGGACCACTTGTACTGTACAAAGGAATCTCTATTGAAAGTGCATTTTAGTCTAGGGAGGACATAGCTTAATCTAGGTCCAGGAAACGGGCCCTACAGGGTTGACTTTCTGAGGCCATTCAAGGCACAAGGACTGTGTTGTTCAACCATGTTTCCTCCTTGGCGGTTCTGTCTCTGTCTCTTTTCCTCTGCTCCAGAACGGACTTCATCCCCTACCAGGTGACTAGGCGCCCTGGTCGTCAGCAGGCTGAGTACCTGCCTAAGCCAGGGACCATAGACCTGGGCACCACCTACAACCAGGACTTCAACCCTTACGAGATCCAGCCCCAGATCCCGTCCAGACCCAGAGAGAGAGCGCATGCAGGGGCAGGCAAACTGGACACAGTGCCCACCTACACAGGTGTGTAATGGAACAGGTTGAATTACCTTATAACATGTGAATATTATACATGAATACATGTGTTTTATTTTTTTTTAACTAAATCAAAGCTGGCCATAATGGTCAAGTGACACGGTATGTACACAATGGTGACAATAGTTTAACGACCCTGTATGAGGCCTGCTAGTTAGCAGCTCCACCAAGGGAGTTAACTCTCTTGTGTGTTGTGGTTAGCGTAGCCGGTTGGTAAGCGTAAGGTTGTGAGCTCGTTACCCGCTTACGGCAAGCTACTCTACCCCACCATTCGCTACAATAATAATAATAATAATAATAATAACATTTTTTTTTTGTTTGTGTAGCGCTTTTCCTGCAAACATTGCAGGTCAAAGTGCTCCAATCATTATATAATCAGAATGTAATTATTTAGTCATTTAAAGGCCATATTAAAAAGATGGGTTTTTAGTTAGAAGACTACAATCAAGTTGTTGACGTTGTCTTCCAGATGACTACCGACAGTGGGAGATCAGCAAGAGGGCGCTCACCAAACCAGAACCGAACTACCACCCTTCCTCAGCCAAGTTCGGCGGTTCGACCACGTTCCAGGACGACTACGTCCCCCGGGGCCTGGCCCTCCGAGAGAGCTTCAAACCCCCCCCTATCCCCCAGTTGTGTGACGTCCCCTTCGATTGCGTGACCAGCCACCGGGAGTCCTACGTGGCCCACCCCGTGGAGGCTCGCTACGTGAAGCCCCGGGAGCCGTACAGGCGCAGCAGCCAGCCCCTCCAGGACCTCACCACCAGCAGGAGGGACTACCAGGGCCTGCCAGGACAGCTGCCCAGGAGCTGCAAGCCTGACCCTGCTAAGGTACAGCACATGTCCACAATACACTTGTTAGAGCTGCTGACAGTGTTGACTCTTTTACAGACCTCACCTGTTCCGGTAGGCTTTCAATGTATAGGGCTGTAACGTTATGTATCAGGGTTCCCGCGCTGGTCTTAAAAAGCCTTAAAGTCTAAAATCCAGCAATCCAATTTATAAGGCCTAAAAAGGTCTTACATTTGACAGTTATTCGGTCTAAAAATGAGGTGCTAGGTCTTAAAAATTAGATCCTGCAAGGAAATCAGTTCGACCACATTTATTTACGTGGAAATGAATCAAGCTGGAACCAAAAAAATGCCTTTTTTGTCTGTATGGCTGTGAAATCCCTAATTTCATCACCTCGAGGGTGACAAAAAGCTATCATATGGTGTCACGAAAGGTCTAAAATGATATCCAAAGAGGTCTAAAAAGGTCTTGTTGAAACTTGTAGGAACCCTGTCCTTTACAGACCTCGCTAAAAACTCACCTGTTCCGATAGGCTTTCAATGTATAGGGCTGTAACGTTATGTATGCTCTGTGACTGTCCTCTTAATTCTTTTGTGGGGAGCGTGCGACGTCTGGCCTGCAGAGAGAGCTACAGGACTGTGGTGGAGAGTGGACGATGACATGATTGATGCCAGCCGGTCTTCAATCATCCCATCATCCACTCTCCACTACTGTACAGGCCAGACGCTGCATGCCCTCCACATCTTTATATGAATTCCTTCATATTTTTGGACATGCTTTGAGTCCACGAGAAAGCGCTATATAAATGTAATGTATTATTTCTTATAGCGTCAGTTTGAACAGAATACAATGTGTGATGTCACTGTCTAGAATGTTACTAGAGAAGTACAGTATCTCTGGCCTTCTATTCTATTCTATTGTCTTCTATTACCCATTCTACAAGGTTCTATTGTATTCTACTGTTTTCGATTCTATCCAACCCTCCTCCCAGGTGGCGTCTGACGTGCCGTTCCAGAGCAGTACAGAGTTTAAGGAGCGTTTCCAGCAGTGGCCGGTCAGCCTGCCTCAGCTTCACAAGTCCCTGGAGTACGTCAGCCCCACGGAGCACATGGACCTCAGCACCACCTCGGCCTCAGCCTACGTCAAACACAACATAGAGCCCTACCACTCCGCCAAGCCTTTCTCACGGCCCGCCAAGTCCTCCGTTCCCTTCCAGGTATGTAGGCCTGAGACTGTAGGTCTGGTACTGTAGACCTGGTACTGTAGGTCTGGTACTGTAGGTCTGGTACTGTAGGTCTGGTACTGTAGGTCTGGTTCTGTAGGTCTGGTTCTGTAGGTCTGGTTCTATAGGCCTGGTTCTGTAGGTCTGGTACTGTAGGTCTGGTTCTGTAGGTCTGGTACTGTAGGTCTGGTTCTGTAGGTCTGGTTCTGTAGGTCTGGTTCTGTAGGTCTGGTACTGTAGGTCTGGTTCTGTAGGCCTGGTTCTGTAGGTCTGGTACTGTAGGTCTGGTACTGTAGGTCTGGTACTGTTGGTCTGGTACTGTAGGTCTGGTACTGTAGGTCTGGTACTGTAGGTCTGGTACTGTTGGTCTGGTTCTGTAGGTCTGGTACTGTTGGTCTGGTACTGTAGGTCTGGTACTGTTGGTCTGGTTCTGTAGGTCTGGTTCTGTAGGTCTGGTTCTGTAGGTCTGGTACTGTAGGTCTGGTACTGTAGGTCTGGTACTGTAGGTCTGGTTCTATAGGTCTGGTACTGTAGGTCTGGTTCTATAGGTCTGGTACTGTTGGTCTGGTTCTGTAGGTCTGGTTCTGTAGGTCTGGTACTGTAGGTCTGGTACTGTAGGTCTGGTTCTATAGGCCTGGTTCTGTAGGTCTGGTTCTGTAGGTCTGGTTCTGTAGGTCTGGTGCTGTAGGTCTGGTTCTGTAGGTCTGGTACTGTAGGTCTGGTACTGTTGGTCTGGTTCTGTAGGTCTGGTACTGTAGGTCTGGTTCTGTAGGTCTGGTACTGTAGGTCTGGTACTGTAGGTCTGGTTCTGTAGGTCTGGTACTGTTGGTCTGGTTCTGTAGGTCTGGTACTGTAGGTCTGGTACTGTAGGTCTGGTTCTGTAGGTCTGGTTCTGTAGGTCTGGTTCTGTAGGTCTGGTACTGTAGGTCTGGTTCTGTAGGTCTGGTTCTGTAGGTCTGGTTCTGTAGGTCTGGTACTGTAGGTCTGGTACTGTAGGTCTGGTTCTGTAGGTCTGGTTCTGTAGGTCTGGTTCTGTAGGTCTGGTTCTGTAGGTCTGGTACTGTAGGTCTGGTTCTGTAGGTCTGGTACTGTAGGTCTGGTTCTATAGGTCTGGTTCTGTAGGTCTGGTTCTGTAGTTCTGGTTCTGTAGGTCTGGTACTGTAGGTCTGGTTCTATAGGTCTGGTTCTGTAGGTCTGGTTCTGTAGTTCTGGTACTGTAGGTCTGGTTCTATAGGCCTGGTTCTGTAGGTCTGGTACTGTAGGCCTGGTTCTGTAGGTCTGGTACTGTAGGTCTGGTACTGTAGGTCTGTGGTTCTGTAGGTCTGGTACTGTAGGTCTGGTACTGTAGGTCTGGTTCTGTAGGCCTGGTACTGTAGGTCTGGTACTGTAGGTCTGGTTCTGTAGGTCTGGTTCTGTAGGTCTGGTACTGTAGGTCTGGTACTGTAGGTCTGGTTCTATAGGCCTGGTACTGTAGGTCTGGTTCTGTAGGTCTGGTTCTGTAGGTCTGGTGCTGTAGGTCTGGTACTGTAGGTCTGGTACTGTAGGTCTGGTTCTGTAGGTCTGGTACTTTAGGTCTGGTTCTGTAGGTCTGGTTCTGTAGGTCTGGTACTGTAGGTCTGGTTCTGTAGGTCTGTGGTACTTTAGGTCTGGTTCTATAGGTCTGGTTCTGTAGGTCTGGTACTGTAGGTCTGGTACTGTAGGTCTGGTTCTATAGGCCTGGTTCTGTAGGTCTGGTTCTGTAGGTCTGGTTCTATAGGCCTGGTTCTATAGGCCTGGTTCTATAGGCCTGGTTCTGTAGGTCTGGTACTGTAGGTCTGGTTCTATAGGCCTGGTTCTGTAGGCCTGTGTATGTATACCATAGAGATAGAGTAGTGTTCGGTCCCTCATAGAGATAGAGTAGTGTATGGTCCTCCATGAGTCCATGCTAATGTTTGCGTATCTTCTGGCAGGGCTGCACCACCATGCGGGACGACTTCCAGCCCTGGGTTGCTAAGCGACAAGGCCTGATCAAGAAGCCTGGGGAGATGCAGAAAGCAACCGGGAGGATGGACGACCTCACCACCTTCAGGGTGATTATTATCATTATGACCACCTGATGCTGTTGGTATTATGCCTAATATGCTTGCGCATCGATGAGCCCAACACCCTGTCGCCGGTTTGTGGTTTGTCCCTATTCAAACCACTGTTGGTAGGTACTCACCACTGCTGACCGGGAGTACCCCACAAACCTTGCTGTTTCAGAAATGCTCTGACCCAGTCGTCTGGCCATAACAATTTGGCCCTTGTCAAAGTCGTTCAGGTGTTTACTCCTGCTCATTGCTCCTGCATCCACACACATCAACTTCAAGAACTGACTGTTCACTTGCTGCCTAATATATCCCCCCCCCTTGACAGGTGCCATTGTAACAAGATAATTAAATCAATGTTATTCACTTCACCTGTCAGTGGTCATAGTGTTTTGGCTCATCGGTGTATTATGTCACTGTTGTGTTCTTGTTCTTAAACTTCCATCCAATTGTCAATCAAGTTATTCTGTTGTATTCTATTCTCAAGGCCCACTTCACAGCCCATGAGCTGCAGCCCAGTGTGAGCTTCAAGCCCGCCAACGCACCCATGAGGACAGAGGCCCCCATGGAGGCCGGGACCATGTACAGCACAGAGTTTACCCCCAAGAGGTACACTCACTAAAACTGCACAATGGTTGTGGGCAGCTGTGGTGCAGGAGGTAGAGCCGGCGTCTAATGATCGCATGGTTGGCAAATTGGCGGTTCGAGCCCCGGCAGGCCACATGTCGAAGTGTCCTTGGGCAAGACACTGAACCCCAAAATTGCTCCCAGTGAGCGGGCCGGCGCCTTGCATGGTAGCTTGCCTCCATTGGT
>NC_137679.1:32878318-32883318 GCF_963989245.1 Nansenia antarctica | reverse complement strand
TATTGTGAAAGCTGTATTATGTCTTCATTCATAACTCATCTGTTTATGCGTTTTAGATGGAAGTGAGGGAGTGAGGTAGTGAGTGAGTGAGCAGGTGGATGCACCAGTGTATTAAAACACACTCAAGTTGTTTACATGAGCTAAAAGGTCTGTCCCAAAGCCTGCCTGCCTGTTTTCCTGTTTGCCTGTCTGTCTGTCTGTCTGTCCGTCTGTCCGTCTGCCTGACTCGGTCTGTCTGTCTCTGTCTGTCTGCCTGCCTGCCTGCCTGCCTGCCTGTCTGTCTGTCTGTCTGTCTGTCTCTGTCTGTCTCTGTCTGCCTGCCTGCCTGCCTGCCTGCCTGTCTGTCTGTCTGTCTGTCGCCGTCTGTCTCTGTCTGTCTGCCTTCCTGCCTGCCTGCCTGCCTGTCTGTCTGTCTGTCTGTCTTTCTGTTGCTGTCTGTCTGTCTGTCTGTCTGTCGCTGTCTGTCTCTATCTGTCTCTGTCTGTCTGTCTGTCTCTGTCTCTCTGTCTGTCTGTCTGTCCTCTACTGAAGGGGGCACTAGAAGGGCAGTAACAAAGAATAGCTTTGTGTTGGGATCCTCTCCTCAGCCATCGCTCAGAAACAGACACTAAGCAGTTTCCCAGAGCAGCCTGCTGCTGTGAAGGCAGTCTGCAATAATAGTGTGTGTGTGTGTGTGTGTGTGTGTGTGTGTTAGTGTGAGTGTGTGATAGTGTGTGTGTGTGTGTGTGTGTGTGTGTGTGTGTATGTGTGTGTGTGTGTGTGTGTGCGTGCGTGCGTGTGTGCGTGCATGTGTACATGTGTGTGTGTGCGTGTCTGTGTGTGTGTGCGCGCGCGTGTCTGTGTGTGTGTGTGTGCATGTGTGTGTGTGCACATGGTAATAATAAAGTGATGTTTTTGGCAGCGAGCACACAACGAAAGACAGAATCAGGACCTGCTTCTATTCACACACCCCTGACAGGTGGAGGGAGGGAGGAGTGTTTTGGGTCGAACACAAAGAGAGTTCAAACTGTATTCACTGCCTACAGGCTCAGCCTAGTGTCTCAGTGTTCTAGAGAAGACATGGGATTCATGCCTAGATAGAATTCACTGAGGTATCCTGATGTAATGTGACGGCAGCTGGTGAAAGGGGGAACAAGTCAGCAAACAATCAAAATGTTCAGACTTTGTTCAGACTTTTATTCTGAAAAATGTAAATACATTTCAATGTTGTTGAAAATCAATGACGCACTCGCTAGTCAAGCCAAAACATCGCAATGCAATGGATTCGGTGAGTAATCCCCACTGCTACCTAGTTAACTCTGACACTACTTTACATTGTTAGCAGGCTCACCAAACGAGCTGAGTTAGTTGACTAGCGAGTGTGTCATTGATTTTCAACAACGCTGAAATGTATTTATATTTTTCAGAATAAAAGTCTGAACTTTTTGCTACAACTGGGGCCTCATTTATAGAACGTGCTTAGATCAAATTTTGATCTTACCCGTGTCGTACGTAGAAAACCACGTCAACGTAGTGATTTATACAATTTCAGCGTGAGTCAATTTGATCGTGGAAACGATCGTAGCTCTACGTCTAGTATTAATTTGCTTTCGCACATTACCTACTGGTTATGCAGAGTTATTACAGGCATGTGAGCCGCACTGGAAAAACGTTGCCTACTGTAATTCATGCAAAGTTTAAGTGGCTCGTAATAAAATTAACGATGTTGTTATCTGCAGAGAAAATTAGTTTAATTCAAGATTTAAAGGGAACTTATGTTTATGATTGTATTTCAGTCTTCCTTTATATCCCTCCGGAGCTGCCTATCTCCCCTTCAACATGCCTAGTGCCTTCCACAACGGACCTTGCCCGGCCACGCGCTAAATTATACTGGAGTTTCTCCGGTGTCTGGGAGTTCGCAATCATGTTTTCAATGTCACCTGATAAGAATAAGACCATTATATTATTACAGTATAAGCAGCACTCGAGTTGAGGCGGGATGAAAACAGTCAAAATCGTCCCTCTTCTAAAACTGCCCTCCCCTCTTTCCATACGTTATGTCATTTATCAATGAACGTGGTATTACTGCTATTTCAAGGTGCGAGGGGGCACGCACACATGCAATGACATTTTTACTGACACTGAAGTCACTGACACCGAGGGGATGCTAAAATTGTCCTCATATGATAAAATCCACCACCTCCCCTGATTTTCTTTTACAACTTGAGTAGCCTACTGAGTATAAGCATTTGCCTGGTTAGTTGTCATGATCAAACGTTACAAACGCAACTTACCGAGAAGCCACTCTTCTCTGCCCTCTCCCGCTTCCAGACGAACGCCTACCCTATATTATAGCACTTGTCTTAATTCAGCCGCTATAATTGAGCCTCTATCACAGGGCGTTAATACAAACCTCATTCACCGGCGTTCAATTCCAAGTATATTTGGTATTTATAGAAGGAAGCACGTACGCAACTTTAAACCATCTCAGCCCGTTTTATAAATAATGCTTACGTCCGTTTAGAAAAATGTGCTTACGTGAAAGTCAAAGATGTACTTTTTTATAAATGAGGCCCCTGGTGAATTGATGATTCACTTGCTTAGTCAAATGTATCGATTGTTAGTTGCTTTGGAATAAGGCATCTGCTAAATGCCAAAAATGTCAATGTAAATGAACATTAAATCGGCTGCCGACTCGTTCCCAGTTTCACCAGCTGCTGTCACATATGACGGGTTCATATCATTAACACCCCCCCTGCTTCACGCCACTCTGCCCACCAATTAAATCAACTTCAACTTGATGAGGTTTGACACTCCAGCTGGTGGAGGTAGAAGGAAGGATTTGTAACGTATGGATGAGAAACGCTGTCAAACCCACCTAACGCACTTGTCTGACACCATTCCTCATCCCATTCCATGTATTACAAAGACCCCGTCCTACGATGTCTACCTCCACCAGCCTCCATTAAGTGTGTGTGTGTGTGTGTGTGTGTGTGTGTGTGTGTGTGTGTGTGTGTGTGTTGTGTAGCAATACGATACAACAAGACTTATTTCACCCCAGAGTCCTGCTACTGTACCCCCAGTGGCCTCATGAAGAGCGCCCAGAAGTCTATGGTGGCCCCAGTAGGACACACAGACCTGGTTCCTGCTGGCAGCAGAGTGTGTGTATGTGTGTGTGTGTGTGTGTGTGTGTGTGTGTGTGTGTGTGTGTGTATGGCGTTAGGTGAGATATTGAGCAGAGTCCAGGGCTTATTCAGACACGTGTCAGAGGGAAAAGGATGACTGATGGGGTGTTTGATTTGGAGAGGCAAGCTGGCTGGGGTTCAGAGCACTGTGTGTGTGTGTGCGCGCGTGTGTGTGTGTGTGAGTGTCGGGACCGCAGCCAGAAGGGTTATATGGATATGGGTTCTGCTGAGGTTAGGGCTTTCCGGAGATTTCCGGGGTTTCTTCCTCAATGCATTACAGGTGAGCTTTAAAGTGATCTACCATTTCACACAATGTGAGAGAAAGTGTGTGTGTGTGTGTGCATATGTGTGTGCATAATGTGTGTGTGTGTGTGTCTGTGTATGTGTGTGTGAGTGTGTGAGAGTGTGAGTGTATATGTGTGAGTGTATATGTGTGTGTGTGTGTGTGTATATGTGTGTGTAGGTGCGCACGTGTGTGTGTATGAGTTTACGTATGTGTGTGTGTTTTTGTGTGTGAATGTATGTGTGTGTGTGTGAATGTATATGTGTGTGTGTGTGTGTGTGTGTGTGTGTGTGTGTGTGTGAATGTATATGTGTGTGTGTGTGTGTGTACCTGGGGGGGCAGTCATGTACGTTGCAGGCCAGCGGGGTGGGGACTGGTCTGGGGAGGTGGTGGCACAGAGAGGGGGAGACCTCGCGGCCCTCCGGGGTGACGCAGCGGACCCTCCGCATCCTGGTCCCTCTGTCACCACACGAGGCGCTGCAGGGGGTCCAGTCTCCAAAACGCCACGCAAACTCTGAGAACACACACACACACACACACACACACACACATACACACACACACACATACACACACACACACATTAAAAACCCCACTGACCTGACCAACAGTCAGAAGCACAAAACCAAACCACTCATTATCCGCCAGCTGTGCTTCACACCGCAGCGTGTCTATAAAACTAACCATGGTTTGGTTAGCGAAGGCTGCACCGTCATTACCATATCACATCACATCGAATGAGATCCTTTCACATTAGTGGGGATCAGTGGTTGAGACACGGCTCGCTCCAGTGACGGGCCAGTCCACTGCTGGAGGGGCTGCTGCATTTTTGGGGGTTTACTGGTGATTGGCCAGGTCTGGTCTGGTTCAGCACACACAGAGGACAGCAAGCCAACGTGAACTAGGAATGACAGCAGCTTGGCATGGCTTTAAACGAGATAGGGCTTAAAGCTGAATTTTTACCCTGTAATCCAGTAGGTTTTGTTATTTTCATCAGTCGATAGTAGCCACGTTCACGAAGAAATTGCGTTTTTAAAATGTCAAAATATCTCACTTTGAATGACCTGATCAGTCTTGATGGTCCAGATTGACCGTTTGAGTCAATTCCCGACAACTCCCAAGTAACTCAGTGTCCCACACAAGGTGCTTCTGTTCAACAGTGCAAGAGTTGCGTTCTCTGCACTCTGGGAATCACTGGCAGAGAAGAGCGGGGTCAGTCTGCGGTCAGTCAGTCTCACTGTCATCTGACGTACTTTAATGCGATTTTTGGGAAGTAAACACAGACCTCACGTATCAATGGGTATGATTCAGATGCACATTAAATTATGACAGTTTGATTTGGTATGCATCGCTGACCAGAAATGAAAACACATGAAAATAGATTTTGGGATAAGCTCCCATTTAAAGTTCACTGCCATGCCTAAGACATAACATACTGTAGCATTGACTGGCTAGGTGTCTTTTTACTCTCTCTGTGTCTTTCTCCGTGTTCCTCTATCTCTGTCTCTGTATCTGTCTGTGCCTCTACCTCTCTCACTCTCCTCCTCCTTCCT
>NC_137679.1:32863318-32873318 GCF_963989245.1 Nansenia antarctica | reverse complement strand
GATGGATGTGGCCAGAGAGCCCAGCAGCAGCAGCAGCAGCAGGCCTGAGGGAACTGGGACCATCGCCCGCGGCTCTCACCACTCCACTGTGGCTGACCACTGGCCCCGTCCCATCACCCCCTGTTCCCCTCCCTACCCTAACAGTAGTGCACCATCTAGGGGCGGGGAGGGCCGTCACTTGAGGCGCGCGGGGGCGGTTTCACAGACAAGGCCTTCAAGCCTTTAGTCCTGGACTAAATCACACTTCCAATGTAAACATCTTCATTGAAGATGCTTTTTTTTAGTCTAGGATTAAAGCTTTAAGCCTCGTCTGTGAAAGCGGCCCATAATCATGACGTTACGCCGTGTCCGCCCCCCGTGAGAATGAGGCTGTTCATGTAGACAGATCTCACCGTGAAGAAAGCGGTGGTACGTGGGTGGATAGCCTCTATTACCTTCTCAATCAGAACCTCGGTTCTCTTTTAGAACACATAATTATAGCTGTAAATGATCCAGGAAGTATAAACCATGTGGTAGTCGACCACTGAAGCTCTTGATTGGCATGTTGTTGGCATTTCCACACCATTTCTCCTGGGCTAGCTGTGTCTGTCAACACGTCAACACTGCAGACGGTGTATGAGGCAGGATACACTACCTAACCAACGTGTAATGTCAATATCTAACCAATGTCGTTATAGGCTATATGGGTAATTGAAACATGTATAAATTAAACATACTGTCGGTAAATGTACTGTGGTTTTTTTGTAGCCTCGGACTGTGTGGTCCCTTTTTTCTACATGACTGCAGTACAAAGAAAGACAAACACACTGGAATATGAAGTGCTGAGGTGTAGGGTTAGGCCAGTGTTAAGCCTTGGATCTCTCCAGGTCCGTGTGTGACCCACCTGTGACGGGGCACTCCAGGGTGAGGTTAGCCCCCGGTCGGACGCTGACCCGGCCCCCCACCACGACCCTCAGGCTGCGGCCCCCCGCCGCCACCCCCTGGTCTGACGTGTTCCTCCAGGAGACGGCGATGGAAGGCGGCTCTGTTCACACACACACACCGACAACCAGTCAGAACCAGTCAGAATATACAGTACAGTATGAGCAAAAAAACTGTCAGGAAACCATATGTGGCTCTTTAGGCTGGTGAACGGTTTGTTATTTGTTATGGGGATTAGGGGAGTTAAAAGAGAAGAGAGAGAGAGGGAGAGAGAGAGAGAGGGGGGACGACGACACACGAAGAAGAACATAGTGAAGAAGAAGAACTTAGTGATCCACCCACCAGCCAGTAGCAGCTGTGACGTCTCAGAGTCCGACCCGTGCTGGTTGGTCGCCGTACACTTGTACACCCCTCTGTCCCTCGCTCCGGGCAGGGCCACGTGCAGTCCTCCAGAGCTGTCCCACCATACCCTGGGGGAGAGAGGGGACAGCGCAGCCGTGCTTTGAGGAAATGGAACGTATTATTTTGCTCATCCCTGCGGACGATGTTGTAACACTTCTGTCCTCTCTCAGCCCCATTAGAGCCCCTCTGTCCCTGGCACTGCAGTCTGGAGCGCTGTGATGTTCCTCTGCACGCACATCACAATAAACCATTAGAGACACACTCACTTACTGCAGACCGGGTCGACCCTGGGTTATAACAACAGTTTGTGTGTGTGTGTGTGTGTGTGTGTGTGTGTGTGTGTGTGTGTGTGTGTGCGTGTGTGTGTGTGTGTGTGTGTGTGTGTGCGCGTGTGTGCGTGCGAGCAAGTTCATGCATGTGTGAATGCGTATATGTAATTAGAAACACACTCTATATCATTGTCATCCTCTGCTTCATTAATCTGATCACAGTTGTAATCAAACAGAGCAGTCTGGGATCCCAGTCAGGACCGGGCCAGTGAAATATCTGGTTTCTTGGACAAAGGTCAGTTTTTAATCACGCTTAGCCAACCTTTCTGTTTCTGGTTCCTCTCCCTTATTATACGTCAACGATCAGACATTGTGTTAGTGTGTGTGTGTGTGTGTGTGTCGGTGTGTGTCGGTGTGTGTGTGTGTGTGAGCCAGTGGCACAGGCTCAGCATTGCAGGGAAATGACTAGGGGTGTAACGGATCACGTAAATTCCGTGATCCGTTCGGATCGCCCTCCACGGTTCGGAACGCATGTGTACCGCGGATCAATTGCAAAATGTTAACAAGTAATACTATTACTTAATATCTCTTGTAAATCACAATGTAGAGTTGCCATGAAAAGATAGACGCGACAGTTTGCTTTGTTTTACTCTAAAGCGCAATGATAGGTTGAGAATGCGAAAGAAAAAGAATCCGTTGTTTGCTCACTACACGTGAAGCTGGGAATCCACAACAACAAGGCTGCGTTCGTAAATCCGCTCTGGAATCTGATCAGCGTTCAAGGAACGCCTCTTGTCCAATCAAATTACTTGGTCCCTTTATGACGTCGGACCCAGTGTGCGCTCCGGCGCTCTCAAAGCGAATTTACGAACGCGGCCCAGGTGTATCATGTTACGTTGTTCCGCGGAGAAGAACTCGAAATGCCTCCCGTGTCATTTAAATCCCATGTATGGGAGCACTTTGGCTTCTCTGTCAACTATGACGGGAGGCACGAAAAAGGTAGCTCGACAACTTCTGATAATTTTTTTCATACCATGTTCAAAATAAGGGTTCACTTTATTATTTAGTTAAAAGTGGCATGTTTATTCATCTGCTTTAAAGAGCCCAGTGATTCACTGCTGCAACCAGGCGCCTCCTCCCTCTCTCCTATCATTTAAATTGAGTGTATTTCAGTATAATTATGTAATGTTTGAGTGTAGAATATGTTATATATATATTATATATATATGTATATATATGTATGTATATATATATATATATTACCAGTTTTGACATCTTGAATGTTGTTGGTTTTTGTCACATAGTAAAAGTGGTGTTTTTACAGAATTCAAGGAAAAAGCAGTTTTTATAAAAACAAAAATGTTTTGTGTTGATCCGAAAAATGATCCGATCCGTGACTCAAAAACCGTGACATGATCCGATCCGTGAGTTAGGTGATCCGTTACACCCCTAGAAATGACCTATAGGAGAATTCTCCATAGGAGGGTATTCATCTCTAGAACCTTCTCTAGGGAGGTCCAGGTCAGCGTGCTGCTCCAAGAAATGACCGGCTGCTCTAAGACTTTGGCCTCCATTTTGAACAGCCTCCCAAGGCCAGTAAGTCTGCCTGCGCTTCCTTGGCTCTGGAAAAAAAACACAGCTGACCCTTTGACAGGGGAGCAATGCAAAGGCCTGCTTGGTTTCGGATCCAAAGACCGAACCGGGGTAACAGCGGGGATATCTGGGATATCATGGGTAAAGATATTGGGGGGCTGAGAGAGAGGTCTGGGGGTAAGGAGAGGGTGATGAGGTGGGGTATAATATACTGTAGCTGAGTCTGGTGGTATTGGGCTGGGACTATGGGCTGAGATATTGGGTTGGGGTTGGGGCTGGAGCTGGAGCTGGGGTAGTGAGCTGTAGGCTGAGATACAGGGTTGGGGTGTAGACCTGGGACTGAGATACAAGACCTGGGACTGAGCTGCTAAACCCATGCAGATGTTTAAGGATCTCTGTGGAGCCATTAGCCCCCTGATGGTTCCGGAGCATGTGGGAATGTCCACAGACATGCTCCCACCCAGCCCACCTATCCACCCACCCATCAGCACCTCATCAAAGACTACTGCTCCAATACAGAAGGCCTGCAGCCCTGCACTTACACTCTGACACAGGCCTAGGATCAGGTTACCCTCCTTTAATCACAGCCTTCCACATAAGGAGAAGAAAACACAAAAACTGGCCTGAGATCAGTCCCAGACGCGAAACTTCCTCCTAGTATAAAACTGTCCGATTTCTTATTGGACCGATCTGCGAGGCACTTCCTCTGTTCTATGTCCTACCGTAAAAGCCAAGGGGACCGTAGAGGTTCTGTTCTTTATTATGTGGGACGTTGGACCTTGAGGGGAACATTTTAACCATCGGAGCATGGAAAATGTACTCTTAACGGTTCTGGGAACGGCAACATAGTGCCTTTGTAGTGGTGTTTCACTGACCAGAGGTCAGACTCTACCTGTAACATCAAACCTGCCTCAGATACACCTCAGATACACAAGGATACCTTAGGCCGACTGATATGCTGTAACAGGGAATGTTACCAGATGTTTTTCATCCGTAGGGGAAATACGGAAGACTGGAAACAGCAAACCCTGACAACGCCAGAAGTATGATCCAACCAACCGCGGAATTTGGTCCCAAATGTGTTTCAAAAACAAAAGGAAGTTCCTCTCGCTTCTCCGCTTACCTAACTGGCATGGACCGACTAACCCCTTGAATGGATGTTCCTGGCCAGGCTCAATCTGCTAACGTTCTTAACAAGGTCAGACCTGGTTCAGTAGATTTTAGAGGCGGTCCCATCGCCTGCTATCACAGCGGCGTCCGCTCCAAGTCCGTATCACTTTGAGAAGATCAAGTCAAGGGCAGCGGCTGCAGCCTTGCACGGTTCTGCTCGACGCACAGCTTCACACACCACGGCCACGGGCCCTGTGAATGTCAATCAACCGTCCACTCTCTCTCTCTCTCTCTCTCTCTCTCTCTCTCTCTCTCTCCACCCTCTCTCTCTCTCAGTTCACCATTTTCTCACCTTTCTCTCCACTCGCTTTTTTCTCTTCGCACTCTTTCCCTCCCCGTCTCCCTTTTTCTCTACTTTCCACCCACTGACTCTGTCTCTTTTTTCCCTCCACTCTCTCTCAGCGGGTCGCTCTCTTGCCTCTAAGCTCTCTGGCCAGGCGTTCAGAGCTGAGGCTGGAGGCGCATTGACAGAGAGAGAGAGAGAGAGAGGGAGAGGGCAGGAGACGGTGTGAATCATGCCCGGATCCACAGGAGACGTGTGGGGAAGATGTGAGGGGGGTGTGTGGAAGAATGAGGCCAATCCATATTATGGCCTCTTTATTTGAGATGTTTCTCCACAGGACCCATTCATGAGGAGGAACACGCGCCCAGCGTATCGCTGTGTTGCTATGGGAAACGGAAGCGTGGAAGCGGAAATCTCCCGGCAGGTTCTGAGGTGAAAACACTCCAATCAGACCCTGTGGCTGTGGTAGTGTTTTCACACCGGGCTCCTGAGGCTTTCTGCTGTCTCTGGTATTGTACACACACACGCACGCACGCACGCACACACACACTCATACGCACACACATATACGGCCACACGCATACACACAGGCGCGCATGCACGGCCATACACACACATATACACACGCACACGCACACACACAAACACACACACACACACACACACACATAAACACACGCACACACACACACACACACACACACACACACACACACATAAACACACACACGCACACACGCACACGCATACACACATACACGCACACTTCCATTTCCCACAGCTCCACTCTGACCCTGCATGCAAGCAGCCTTCAGTACCAAGCCCATCCCAGCAGGTCTACAGAGCTACAGTACAATAGCGCCACACAGTCCAGAGGCAGTCATAGTGAGTTAGGCAGAGAGAAGTGGAACTCAAGGATCAGGCATGTCGTGAGAGGGCTTAGAGCAGGAAAACACACTCAATTCGGAGCAGTCAGTCACGGGCGTCTGTGATTGGCAGGGCCTCGAGCGGTGCCGTGATGGCTTCCATATGCAACGCCCTGCACACCGGGAGGAGTGACAACTCTAAAGTCTCACCGGCGTTGGGAGCCTGCTGTTTTAACAGAGGGAATGGGTTTTCAGGAGGGAAGAGTTTGATGGAAAAATGCGTAAATGCCATTCAACTGTCATCAATATTCATGGACCCGAGACCTCCTTCCGTAGACAGGAACTCAATAGCATAATGTGGTGGAGACAGAGCACTGAAAAGGCCAAGCAGCCATCTAATTGGTGCTTCATCCAACTAACACACCTACGCATCATCATTTATAATGCTTGTGTCAAAATGCATTGAGTAGAAAAATAAATGCCAGAATAATTTAGCGTCCGGAGAATCGATTTAGTCTGGGCGAGGTGAACTTTGAACTTAGAGTTTGGATAGTGGTAGAGAATACTGAAGGTTAGTGAGGATGGTGAGAACTGACTGGAAAAGTAGTAAACTAAATTAACTTTCTGGGTTCAAATCTGCTTTGAGAGATTTTAGCATTTGTTGTGCTTTTAGTGGGTTTATTTGCTAATTATTGTTGCTAATGTTTGCTAATACCTTCCCGTAGATAACGTAGACTTACCCAAACCACTTTGAAGCTATTCCTGACCCTAACCCTAACCACTCACAGTTAATGCCTAACCCCAACCCTACAGTAACCCTAATCTTAACCTTAACCACTCACAGTTAATGCCTAACCCCAACCCTACAGTAACCCTAACCTTAACCACTCAAAGTGAATGCCTACTACTGCCTAACCTCCACATTAGCTGTCGCTAACTCATTATTTATAAATGTTTTTATCTTGATGTCTTCTTTTTTTCACGAAAAACTAATTCTGTTGACGTCTTCTCTTTTGATTAAAGAGGACATCACCTAGATGTACCAGAAGGACATTTTGCAATGACAACGTTGTCGTCCGCTGCCCTTGATATAAGACACAGTGAGACTTCTTCTTTGAAGCCACCTGTCCCTCCCAGGTAGATCCACACAGGAGAGTGAACGGGGACAGGAAGGGGAGAGGAAAAGCTGCCAGGGACGAAGCACAGCGAGGTGTCTCATAAACTAGCTCATGTTTTGGTTGGCCCAAGGGCAGGAGCCGCCCTTGAGTCCGCTTTACAGAGTCCCTATTTGACAGCAGATGCTTCATCATATTAATCAGCGTATTAATATTACACAACCTCTCATGCCAAGGGGGGTAGATGTGGCTCAGAATAAAGCCGATGAGGCTGGCAGAGTGGGCACAGGGCAGCTTAGTTACGCTGACCCCCCCAGAGCTGGGCGAACAGGGAGGACATTGTGTAGGTGGGAGCTACCACAGCCCAGGGGGACGATGTGAAAAACGAATGTGAAATGTGAAAAACCAATATGGAATAAGGTCCACATTTGTGATAAACCATATCTATCAAGCAATCTGAATGCAGGAGATTATGGACAATCTGTCATTGTTTGGAACTGAGCGTATAACCGTATATCCTTATCACCTAATAAAGAGACTGATAGCATCAGTAAACTTTGTATCATATGTTACATATTCCGTACATAGTAGTATTTACGATGCTACGTTCGGCATGTTTGCATGGTCTGCAGTATGGTATTCCGGCAAGGCTGGTGATGGTGGAAAACAGAGGCTCGTTGTATAGCGTATAGTTGTAAAGCGTCTTTGAGTGTCTAGAAAAAAGCGAAGTCCAATGTATTATTATTATTATTATTATTTACCTGTCAGAGCGCTGTAGTGGCACTCCATCCTTGCTCCAGGTGATTTGGGCCGGAGGTGCGCCCTCTGCTGGGCAAATCAGGACCAGCAAGCGTGTGGCGTTGGTCAGGAAGGCAGTCCTCCCGATGCTGATGTTGATGTTTCTCTGGAAGGTGATCAGCGGGTTCTGCTTCTGTCTGACGATCAAAGGCCGTCTGGCCGCCCTCTCCAATGAGCGCTCAGACCAGTTAGGTTGCCTGTCTACGATCGAAAGAGACAAACAAAAAACGTCATCGCAATTCAAGTTTATCCAACAAAAGGGACTGTATGTAAAACTGTACTTTAAACCAGTTTTGACTCCACGACTTTATTTAAGACATGACTGCATCCAACCAACAACACAACACAAGTTGCGAACAACTTTAGAACGTTCTTCTACAATCATAAATACACGTTTCCTTGTCCAGTCAGTAGGGGAAGGCAATAGGGGGCAACGTTCCTGAGATGTTACCTTTTGGATGTCCGGGTCTTTCTTTAGAGCCGTTCCATTGTTCGGTAGTGGACTGGGTTCCGGGCCGTTCCGTGAGGAGTGTGTAGATGAGCTGAGAGGCCTGGTGCTGGCTGATCTCTCCTCTCTCCGCCTGCAGACTGATGTTGCTCACCCTCTCCTCCAGCAGCCGGTTCGGACGCCCGTACGCCCCCTGCAGCACCGAGCCCTCCACGCCACCGGGGGGCAGCAGAGAGATGCTGGGACCCTCCAGGGCCGGGGTACTGCGACAGCGAGGCACGGCGACCAGGGACGAGTCGGGGTTGAGGTCAGACTCGTTCTCTGTGGAGGGTCTTTCGATCAGCCTGCTGTCGGAGCCGATCAGCTTGAGGGTGAAGGTGTCGGAGGCGGGGCCTGCCACACACACGTACACGCCGCTGTCTTCCGTCCCCAAGCTGTGGATCTTCAGGGAGCCCGACTTGGTGACGCCCAGGCGCTTCGAGCTGGGGAGGGGACGCCCGTCCTTCTGCCAGCGGATGTAGGACTTCTGGAACCTTCTGACGGGACACTTGATGACCAGGGAGGTCTTGGGGAGGAGGTAGGCGCGCCCCCCGATGGTCAGGTGCAGGCGTTTCTCCTGGCGGGTCTGGATGTAGATGCGAGGGAGGCCCAGGATCAACGGACAGCGCTTCACTGGGTCACGCTCCGATTCCTTCGCTGTCTCCTTGCCTGTCACCTTCACTATTTCCTTCCTTGTCTCCTTCACTGGTTCCTTGGCAGGGGCCTTCGCTGGCTCTTTGGGTCTCATCTCCTTCTTGTGCTCTGGGAAGAGAGAAAGAGTAGAGAAAGAGTAAAGTAGCAGTAAAGTAAAGTAAAGAGTAGAGTACAAATAGGCTTATTTTAGCTATAACAGAGAAATGGACATAAGAGAGAAACCGTCTAAATACTCAATCACACTAACCCTTGATTACTAGAGTAGAGATTTACAATTACTAAACTGATGATTTTAAATATCTCATATAGAGTACCAAATAGTGGAGAGCACAAAGTTGTTACACCCTGATTTATGTATTTATTTATAGTTGAAACATTCAGACGTTATACATAAACCTAATTGCTGGACACAAGACGATAGTGATTGCTGTGAAATTGCTGCGATTTTTCAGATTTACTCTGTAACGAGTGATTTGTCATACTTCGACCCTGAGGCAATGCACAAGGACCCTCCCTTTAACTATCAGAATATCTGGGCCAGCGTGGTCTGCTAGATTTGATATAATTAACTCTGATAACATCACATGAGATAAGGCCTAGACCGTATGACTGAGGCAACGTGACTAACTGTGCCAGGGACGAAGCAGTGGTTAGCACAATAGCATAGCGTAATAAACCCCATGGATAACATGGAGTCTGTCAACCCCTCCAAACATAACACCAACACACACAACCCCCAGAGCCGTGTGACCCTATGGGCGTAGTGCTCACTAACAGGTTCATACACCGGGCACACTCCAATCCGGAATCTCCCTCCCTCCCTCCTATCGCTCCCACCCTCATCAACTCTCCCTCCTCAATCTAAAAGGACTTGATGGGCGTCATGTATCAGGAACTAGGTATAGTTGCGACCATATTGTTTTAATCTATCAAGTCCAATAGGATGCAGGGGTAGGAGTCAGGGGGAAGGCTGCAAGGGAGCCACAGGTTTATCAGATTGAAATGTAGCCCGATGTCTGGAGACACACCCTCTGACATCGTCCCTCTGCCCTCTGTGGGGTTCAGACCAAGGCCATGTCTGAACGTTACATACTGTCTACTGTTTACGTAAAGTCATCTACAATATCACCCTTACTACATAATAAGTAGAGCTTACTGTTTAGTCAAATGTACACAATAAGCGCCACATTTCATCATACAGCTACACCCTGTCAATCAGCCATGTTGTTCATGGTAATTGGTTACATTTTGCTACTGCCCGCCTCCCTTAACTGCTCCATTGAACTGTGGGACTGAAATGTGACAGCAGCTGGAGAAACCAGGAACAAGTCAGCAACCAATCAAATTGTTCAGACTTTTATTCTGAAAAATGTAAATGCATTTCTAAATATTGCAATACAATGGATTTGGTGAGTAATCCCCACTACTACCTAGTTAGTGTA
>NC_137679.1:32853318-32860818 GCF_963989245.1 Nansenia antarctica | reverse complement strand
CATCCATTCATTCATTCATTCATTCATTCATCCAACCAATTGTTCATCCACTTGCTCGTCCATCCTTCTATCCATCCGTCCATGTAGACACAGTCTCACCTCCTGCCACGCTTCAGTCTCCCAGGCGGGGGGACAGTCCACCTGGTTGCAGGGCTGTAGGATGGCGGGTTTGAACTCTCTGCACTCCTCCTCTGACACACTCACGCTATCCTGCCGCTCCACAGAGAGCATGCGCATGCAGTAGACGCTCCTGGTCTGGATCCCCACACCACAGGACGAAGAGCAGGGCGTCCACGCAGTCACCTCCCACCTGGAGAGAGAGAGAGAGACAGCCAGTGAGAGAGAGAGAGACAGAGACAGTGAGAGAGAGAGAGAGAGAGAGAGAGAGAGAGAGAGAGAGAGAGAGAGAGAGAGACAGTGAGAGAGAGAGAGAGAGAGACAGAGAGAGAGAGAGACACAGTGAGAGAGAGAGACACAGTGAGAGAGAGACAGTGAGAGAGAGAGAGACAGAGAGAGAGAGAGATAGAGTGAGAGAGAGTGAGAGAGAGAGAGACAGAGACAGAGACAGAGAGAGAGAGAGACAGTGAGAGAGAGACAGTGAGAGAGAGAGTGAGAGAGAGAGACACAGAGAGAGAGAAACAGACAGTGAGAGAGAGAGAGAGAGACAGAGAGAGAGAGAGAGAGAGAGAGAGAGAGACAGAGAGAGAGAGAGAGAGAGAGAGAGAGACAGCTGAATGATTGTCTCTTACATGAGAAGTGACTGCATCAATTCACAGTTCATAGGTGTCGTCTGACATCACAAAGGCTTTATTGGTACTGTAGTTTTACCATTATTATTATTATCATCTGTCAACACAGATACCATAGGTCCAGTAGCTTACAAATTGGCCAGGAATGACTAGAACACACCGCATAAATGTTGAAAGGAAAAATGCATTCTTTCTTTCAAACGCACGCACGCACGCACGCACGCACGCACGCACGCACGCACGCACGCACGCACGCACGCACGCACGCACGCACGCACGCACGCACACACACACACACACACACACACACACACACACACACACAACATCAAACAGCGGAAGAAGAAAGTGAGAACAGATGGTTATCTTTTCCCACAGGGGCGTTTATGAAGATGGCACCGGCCCCCACCACTAGGCAGCACAGGCCCGTTCAGGGAGTTCTGCTGAGGGAGGTGTAGAACCACCGCTCCATCAGACTCACCGGGGAGCCGATGACACACTCTTCTGTGTTCTCAGGACATCGGTCCCCCTAGGGTCTGAAGCAGCACAGAGGTGGGAGTGCGGGAGTCTCCGAGTAGAGGAGTGTGTAGCGCAGGGAGCATGCACCTTGCAGCTGCTCCCTGAACACGCTCTTTCTCTCCCTCTCCATCACTCTCTCTCTCTCTGTCTCTCTCTCTCTTTCTCTCTCTCTCTCTCTCTGAACGGAGCAACACATTGTACCCTACATCTGCTCCTGAGGAGGCTAGTGTGGAGGTAGACATCGGAAGACGAGGCTCATCATCGTGATGGATTTAATCTAATGAAGGATGTGTTTGAGGCCATTCCTCATTCCATTCGTTCCATTGGTTACAATGAGCCCCGTCCTCCGATGTCTACCTCCACCAGCCTCCGCTGATCTATACACTATACTGTCAGATAAATCCTCCTCCTTCCAAACATCTAACAGGAAAAGCCCCAAAGCAGGAAACAACCAAATCTATTTATGTGATCTATTTTCGAGGCTAAACAATACCAGAGAGACAGTGCAAATGCCCACTGGGACACAACACTGTCATGAGTGAAGTATGCATCTCTGAGAACTTTTTTCTCCCTACTCTGCAGCAATAACCATCATCGTTATGAAACCACAGCACAGCTATCGAGAGCTCAAAATAGCCCCCGCAGTCAAAAACGGGTAAAAGAAACGTTAAATATTCAAAGTTATTCCGTTTCAAATCGTGTCTGTTTTTATGCGTGACGATAAAACACAGCTCTTATTAAAGTTAAATAGAACTCTATCGTTTCTTAATCAACATCAGTTTTTCCTGAACGCGAGCAGAGCAGAGGTCCACGGAGCCAGCTGTCCTGCTGTCTTTGGCAATGGGACAGTTATTGGAAAAACAATCTGTGCTGCGCGCGCGTGTGTGTGCTTGCGGATGTGCGTGCGTGCGTGCTCGCGCACGGTGTGCATTGAGTACAACTCTCATCAACTGTTCCCTTTTACGAGAGAACTGGCTGACAAGCCATTTAGAACCAATCAGAGTTTGTTTCTTGAACACAAACCAGTTTCTTGCCTCCCCCTCCCTCCCAAGCGCTGGCTGGATCCTTGTGTACTGTACAGCATCAAAACAGCATGAACACCACTCCATGACTTTTAGCCTTAAACTGTCCTGTTATGGCCCGCCACTGTTAGCAACATTAATAATGAAAAGGTTCTGATTTCAGATGAAATGACCGGTTCTGGCAGGTCCGCCAGTCCTCCTGCCGTGAGAGGATCTACATCTTCCAACTGCTGTTAAACATCTCCTTCACTTCTTCTAATCTCATTTGAGATTGGAATAAAAACAGTCCTATTTGAACAGTGGCCTCTTCGTAATAACAAATAATATACATATATACAGTATATATGCATATACTTGCAGTATACAGAGTAGATTGTCCTACAAAGACACTTAGATTTATTAATCAAAAAATTAATTAGACCCCTATACTTCCTTTTATTTATTTTTTGGTTTATTTTTATTTTTACTACTCAATCTTTTCAGTTTGTAAAGCGTCTTTGAGTGTCTAAAAAAGCGCTATATAATGTATTATTATTATTATATAAATACTATACTAAGGGACTCTGCAATGACATGGCGTGCGCCTTAGTGTGCCTAGTGTGATTTGTAAACAAGTGAACTACATTTCCAGAATAGCTTCCCCAACACTGCTCTACCTACCAACACTGCTCTACCCATTTCTGAACTAAAACAATAATCGGAGGACACCCAACGTGCTTAATCCTCCTAGGCATGTACAGTACAGTGTTAAAGTACACTACCACATATGCACGCTTGTCCTTGACGTGTGTGCAGTAGTTTATGTGGTGATGTGTATTAATAGAGCCAAGCTAATCCTTTTCCCAGAGGCAGAGCCCAGGACATATATCCAGGACACATACCAGAACCTGGACCAGGACCAGGACCAGGACCAGGACCAGGGACACAAATAAGTGGCTGGCCTGGCAGGCACTGGTACCCACAAAAAACTCCTGCGTTCATGCCAGCCTACTGTCTCTCAGGCAGTCCTCCCTCCATGCCAGCCTTCCACACACTCCTGCCCGCGATGCCAGCTTACTGTCTCTAGGGCTCTCCTGCCTCTATGCCAGCCTAAGCCTCCTGACTCTAGGGCAGTCCTGCCCGTGCAGCGAAAAGGAAGAAAGCTGCAGACAGAGATGTGGTGTATAGCGCTTCAAAACATACCATCAAAATTATTCCTTATTTCCCGTGAGGGGGTGCCTGTTGTACAGAGTGTATTTCTGTCTGAATGCGGTGCCGGAATGTTGCATATTCCTTCTGAATAAGGCCTCTGGTGTTCTGAACTCAGAAGCCTCCATTTCTCTCTCTCCCCCCTAAAACTCCTCTCAAACTGCATTATTATTCATTTTGTGAGGAAAACAATACGCTGCTTATCGGAACTTTGACTCCATCATGGAAAACAGACTCTGTTGATCCTCACTTCAATTTCAACTATGGACCTCATTTCCAAGTTCCTCTAACATTGGAGAAAACATTATTAATGTTTTGAACTTGCGGTTCATTCTAACGGCTATACCCCAGATTGTATGCAGGGCTGAGACATCAATGATTTCATAACATGAGAGAACAAATAACAACTTCAGAGGATGCCAGTAATATTGGAACCACCTGCTTCTTGTGTATGTTACAAATTAGTGCCACTAATTCTATGGATTGCGATCCTTATCTCTCGCAGTCCTGGTTCAGAGTTTATGTGTGTTTGATGTTCTGGGACCTTTTCCTCTCTTGTTCAAATGACATCGGACCAGAAAATGAACTTCCATTGACTCTCAAAGTTATTCTGGTGTGCTGCCTGCAATCTACGTCTGATGCTAGGAAATAAACAAAACCGGGGAGGTTGGTGGAGGCAGACATCGGAGGATTGGCTCATTGTAATGCATGGAATGGAATCAGGAATGGTATCAAACACAGAGATCCAGAAATAAGGCCAAGAGAGTAAGGTTTCTGTTTAGGGGCCACGGTCGAGAGGACCGGCTGTGGTTGAAACCTGTTTACCTTGGCAGGAAAACAGGGAAAAACAGGATGTTGTTACGGGAACAGAAACATCCGATTGGCTCTTATCAACAAACATCCCAGGTGACATGGAATGTTCGCCTTCGGTGAACCACTGTAACCAAGGCGATGATGAGAAACCACGGAGACGATGTAAGTGGCGGGTATTTTAATTTGTGGGTATCAAGGCACGGGAGCAGACTTCCTGCCAGAGTCTGTGATTAGTTTAGCAGGGAGAATGCAAATGAGCCGTTCTGATTGGCCTCTGGCCCTGAGTGAGGTCAGATGATACTAATTGGCACTAGCAGGCTCAGAGTTCTTAGTCTGGCGCTTGATTGGCTCAAACAGCAGTACATACATCCTGTTCCTGTGTCACCAATGCCATTCCCCAAAATATTCTGGGACACAATGACAAAATCTGAAAAGTAATTCCTTGATTCCTCCCATCCTCTATCCTACTCAAAACTAATTGGAGGCGAAGATCCTCCCATCCTCTATGCTACTCAAAACTAATTGGAGGCGAAGACGCTCCCATCTGACCGTCTCCTCTGATGCATTTTTAGAAGGAGAGGATGGGTGTGTAAACGAAGAAAGACCTTTCAGAATAGGCCCTTGAACTCTCCTTTAAGGACAGACGCTAACCAAGGAAAAAAGCCCACTTTGTGGTTCTGATCATGTGACTTCCTCTGTCCAATCAGGAAGTCCCTATGGAGATAGCCCACCTATTTCTAAATCATGTCTTGTTCCATTATGTGTTCAGAGTTCAGGGATGGTCCTTTAAAGTCCTTTAAAACGATCCATCCTAGAGCCTTCCCTGTTGTGTCTCTCTGTTCATTTGCAGGCTGATTGGGTTTCAGAGTGCTAGATGCTCACCTTGGGGGGCACGGCTCATGGTTGCAGATGCGAATCATGACAGGGGGTCTGCTGGAGCGGTCACAGAGAGAGTCGTCCACCTCCTCCCCTCGCGCCCTGTTCACACACCTCACTATCGCTGTCTGCTTACCTGGGGGAGAGGGGGGCGGGGTTGTGGAGAATGAGAGATAGAGGAGGGGAGGGAAGGAGGGGGGTTAAAGATGCAGAGTAAGAGAGGCAAATAAGACTTTTCCCTGTCCCATGAACCACAGGATAGAGTTTCAGCAGTCACACAGGGACACTCCGGGAACAATAATGCGTGTATGTAAATGTAAATGTAAATGTAAATGTATGCATGAGTCTATGACCAGCCCATGGTCTAATATAATAAATATGAAACCCACAGCTATCTAAGATGGTCATAGTTAATTGATTTGTTTGTATATCTGTATCTTGTATCTTTCATTAACTGTAATTACAGTATACAGTAAACAGAACTTAATAAAACACATTATTTTGTATTATTATTATACTCAACATCATTATAAATTAGGGCCAGCTTCAATGATAACAATAATAATAATAATAATAATAATAATAATAATAATAATAATAATAATAAACAATATTATTATTAATAATAAAAATAGTAATAATAATAATAAAACATATACATATATAATAAAAATTAATCATTAAATAATAAAAAATATAATAAAGCTAATAATAATGGGAGCTTGGGGTCCTAGTCCCTGTTCAATGAACAGACAGGCTGTAGTTGTCCAGACTGGATCATGTCTGTAGTTGTCCAGACTGGATCATGTCTGTAGTTGGACAGACTGGATCATGTCTGTAGTTGGACAGACTGGATCATGTCTGTAGTTGTCCAGACTGGATCATGTGACCTGATGCTTCCTCTCACCTGCAGCACAGCTCGCTGAGCAGACACTGAAGCCCCGGTAGTCCCAGTGGTGGAGCTCCTCTCCCTGGGTGTGAGGTCCTGTAGGGTCCTGGAGGCCCGGGAAGAAGCCTGGGTCCCCGCTACACGGCCCCCCGCTACAGGCCCTCTCCAGCAGGGGCTTCTCCTCCCCACACTCTTCCTCGGGAAGGTCCACCTCCGTCTGGGTGAAGGAGAGCAGCACCCTACACTTCACCCCGCGTGACTGCTTCCCCGGTCCACAGGTGGCGCTGCAGGGAGACCACGGCTCTGGGATGAACCTGAACCCATGGAGAGAGGGAGGGCAAGGGAAGGAGGAGGGAATCTCATCATCTCAACAGTCTAAAGAAGTGACTCTGTCTCCTCATTCCTCTCCTCATCTCCTCATTTCTTCCCTCCATCATCTGCATGTAATCCCAAAAAGGCGATGCAATTGCAAAAACCAGTCCCAGTTCACAATCAAGAGAAAATAAATATTTTCTTTTTTTTTAACCTGGAGGCTTACCATACTAAACCCATGATACGGTCAGCAACATGAGGAGTTGTTATGGAAATATGGAAATAGCCATGTAGCGGAGAGTAAAACACAGAGTGAACCTTCCAGGGCTGTCAGTCTCCTAGTTCCCCCCAGTGAGAACAGCTGTGGCTGGTGTCAGGTGAGCTAACACTGGACCCTGGACACTGTGTGTGTGTGTGTGTGTGTGTGCGTGCGTGCGTGCGTGCCTGCGTGCGCGTGCGTGCCTGCGTGCGTGCGTGTGCGTGCCTGCGTGTGTGTGTGCGTGTGTGTGTGTGTGTGTGTGTAAGAGGTAAGCTGACACTGAACCCTAGTCACCTTTTGGCTTAACCCAACCTAACGGATACGTTACCCTTCACTCATTTTTATACTTTATTTCTTTCAAACACGTTACCTCCGGCTGCTGGCCGAAGGACTGATTTAAAAAGACAGAGTTACTTTTCACCGCATCGACCAGGAGCGATAAATATATCCACGCCTTCAGCCTTACGTCTTATGGGTTCAGGGGGGAAAACAAGTAGTTAAAAGTTGTGGTCGAATCAAAATAGATAGGACATGGTTATTGCGCCAGTGTTGAGTGAAATACCAGTCTTGCGTGTATGTGCATGAAAATGCATGTGATTTCTTATGAAGAACGACAGTCTGCACTGAAATGTATAGTATATCCACACGCAGAGATGGAAAGAGAGACAGAGAGACAGAGAGAGAGGAGGGGGAAGGAGAGAGAGAGAGAGCGTTGGAGAGGGAGAGAGAAAAAGAGAGAGAATGAGAGATGGAGAGAGAGAGATAGAACGAGATGGAGTGCAAGGGAGAAAAAATAGGGAGAGAGATTGAAGGAAAGAGCGAGAGAACTCACAAGCCAAAAATCCTCCACGCACAGTACCCAATTTACATAAT
>NC_137679.1:32845818-32848318 GCF_963989245.1 Nansenia antarctica | reverse complement strand
AAACACAGCACACACACACACACACACACACACACACACACACACACATACACACTCACACAGACGCACGCACAAACACACACACACACACACACACACACACACACACACACACACACACACTGATTCTGTGACTGTATGAAGTGTGTGTGGTACCTCTGGGCTTGTGGCATGCAACAGGCACCAGGCAGTCTTCTTTGATGTGTGGTTTGAGTGCCGCCTGACAGCCACCTGTGTGCTGCCCCCGGTGGTCGATACACAGAACCACTCTGTAACGCAGGCCGCGGCCGCAGGTCACCGTGCACTGCAGAACCGACACAACGTTATACAAGAATACAACACCATTTACATACATTTACATACATTACATTTTTATTACAGTTCTATAAACAGCCATAGAGGCTCTATAAACCGTCATAGAGGGCCTACAGTCATAGAGCCTCAATAAACAGTCACCGGGCTTCTATAAACAGTCATAGGAGCCTCGATAAACAGCCATAGAATCTCTATAAACAGTCATAGAAGCGTTATAGCCCACCTGAGACCACTCCATGGCCACCCACTGTGGACAGATGAACGTGTTGCAGGTCTGCCGCGTGACTGGCCGAGGCGAATGCGTGCACTTCCACTCCTCTACCTGGGCGATCTGTCCGAGTGTGTCTTCCTCCACGCATGCCACGCTGCGTTCCTGCGCTCCGCCGCTCTCCCCGCACGACAGGGAACACTCCGTCCACGGACCCAGCTCCCACCTGGGGAAGGTCGGAGGAGAGAGCAGCGTGAGAGACCTTTTCGCTGCCTTATGACTCCCTTATGACTCTTGTATGACTCCCTTATGACTCTCTATTCAGTGACATGGTATGTTTGTTGTCATACGTAGAGCTACGTTAAGACAGCTGTTACTGGTGAGAGTCCGAGAAAAGAAGACTGCTGCACGTATTCAGTCAGCATTACAGAGAGGTCCTGTCAGAGTAGTATTATTCGAGCAGGGGAATAACTGGAATAACCGTTCCTCTGTCCATTCCATTATGTTAGAATGAGCCCTCCTCCAATTTCTACCTCCACCAGCCTCCCAAGTATAGTGTTTACACTAGTATTAAGGTGGTATTAGAGGGTCACTCACCGAGGTAGAGGCTGGAAGTGGTCGTAGGGCATCACCTCTTTGAACCCATCGCTGGAGGGGACAGTGACAACAATGTCAACAACAGCAACAACAATAACAACAATGTCACTAATGCAGCTCGCAGACGATGCAGTCTGTGTAAAATCTACGACATCTATATGCTCTTTTCGAAGGTTTTTCGAACTCAAGAAGTTTTGCAGTGCCCAAAAAAATCTCTGCACCCCCCAAAAAAATCTCACCCGTTAAAAAAAGATTCATATCATGGTCTGCTTTTATTGGCATCGTTTCTAACACATGCCTTCACAACAAAGCCTGCTCCTCACGCCTGCCTACACCAAAGGCCTTTAGATACACAACAACAAGAGGAGAAAGAGGAGGCTACTGATGTGTCCGTGCCTCTCAGGGCAGGGCTCCATGTTGCACTCCTTCAGCTTGGGCGTGGGTTTGGTGTTCTCTGGGTAGCTGTGGCAGTGATGCTCTGGCAGGGTCTGGTTGGAGCGGATGTCCGTGCACTCGGCCGAGTTCAGCTGGTAACCTGTCAATCACAGTGTTCAATGTCAGAACCCCCCACAGACAAAAAAAGGTAGTAGCTTTAATCACACCAATGTTGAGCCCAAGCATTGAGTGCATTAGCACCGAACAGCAGCACCAAACATGAGCCCAACATTACCATTAGCATCGAACAGTAGCACCAAACACGAACCCAACGTTAGCATTAGCACCAAACAGTAGCACCACCGCTACCACCCAACGTTAGCATTAGCACCAAACAGTAGCACCACCGCTACCAGACTAGCTAGGCTAACGTTGAGTGGTAGCGGTGGTGCTACTGTTTGGTGCTAATGCTAATGTTGGGTTCATGTTTGGTGCTACTGTTCGATGCTAATGGTAATGTTGGGCTCATGTTTGGTGCTGCTGTTCGGTGCTAACGCACTCAATGCTTGGGCTCAACATTGATGTGATGAACTATCAACATTCAGTACCTTCTTTTTGTCTGTGGGGGGTTCTGACCACGGTTAAGCACTAACTTGTTTTGTGAATGTAGCTATGCGCAAATAAAATTACTAAATGATGAATTAATGGATTGATTGATTGATTGATTGATTGTGTCTCACCTCCTCCACAGGTGACGGAGCAGGGAAAGAAGTCTGTCTCTCTCCACTGATACCTGATCGGCTGGTAGAACAGGAACTGAATCACGGTGTCCCTTGGACCGCCGTATTTCACCTGGAGGGAAGGAGGGAAGGAGGGAGTTAAAGAGGGAAGAGGAGGACATGGTCGGCGGTTCAATATCGCAATAGTCTTAAGTGACTTCCTCTCCTCTTTAGTTTCAGTGCAGATGAAGGAAAGGAGACAAAGAGCCATTAGACAATTGGAACC
>NC_137679.1:32825818-32838318 GCF_963989245.1 Nansenia antarctica | reverse complement strand
AAAAGGCCCAAGTCTGCCCACTGAAACAAAAGTTCCACTATTTCTTTGTCGGACTGTTTGAGCGCTTTGTTCCTGAAGAGGGGGTGGCGGCGGCGGCGGGGAGGGGGGTGGGAGGTGGGGGGTGGGGGGTTGGGTGGTGGTTGGGGGATTCTTGGACGAGGAGAAATGACTTAAGTGCAACTGGCAGCCATGGACAGACCAATGCTGACGACTGCAGCTCTCCAAAAACAATATAAAGTCTCTTTCCACTGGAGAAGGTTGGAGCACATCCCCATTATTGGCCTGGCGCTACAAAGACAGAGGAGAGCTACCCACAGGACAGTGATAGGCCATGATATTGGGACGGAGGGATGCAAACAACATGCGGGAGATAAGGGTGGCATTCGTTAAAAGGAACAATAAGAAGATGTCTTGGATATTCATGGATCTGTCCGATTTATTGTATTAAAACATTTAGGGTAAAATAACCAATAAAACATGTTTTCTCAAATCAACGATGTACATTACTGTACATGTTGGCAGAGTACAGCAGAGTACAGTAAACCCAGCTTAAAATAAGGATTAAACAACAGCACTGTCTGACCAACAGCCTGTGACAGATACTACCAACACCTACCAACAATTAAAACGGAGACATAAATATTTACATGGTAACCGGCTGTTATTTCTAATATCAATGTTTTTGGAAGGAACGGGCCATGTACATATCCACTCTGCGATGCATGCCAAAACAAGTTAATTTGAAGAATTTGATACAATACCTCAGCTGGAAGGCCAATAAATGGAGTATGCAAATACATTTTGGTGCCAATATCTACTTCATTAACCTTTCAAGACTTGTGAAAATGCTGAGTGGCACTGGTTGTCCAAGAGCATGTTAAAATAGAGGGTTCAAGCCAAAGCTGATCAGATGTTTTCAGACCATAAACGTGTTCTCACAGTAAGTTAAGATGGTCCATGTCCTGCACCATCAGTGGTATGGACCCAGCTATGTGCCTCAATCGCAAATGTATTTTATTCATTCATTTATTTAACCTTTATCTAACCAGGCAATTCAATTTAACAACGATAATAATTCTTATTTACAATGAGAATAATAATAACAATACATTAAAGTTGTATAGCGCTTTCTCATGGACTCAAGTCATTTAACATGTTAAGTATATGAAACTATTGAAAATAACTGACAGTCAGACAAATGGGAGAGATACTCTGTTATGTCTGCCATAATACTGGAAACAATAACCAACCACGAGCAGGATAATACCTCATTCCTCAACACTTGGAGACATGGAAGGCAGTCAGAACTGAACCAGGGCTGGGTGGAAGTTGAATAACTTTATAACTGAATCAAATTTAACCCACAAACCACACATTTTTCTCCAAAAAACATTGCCATTTTGCATGGTATTCCATGTCTTCAACTAACTCCAAGCAAACAAAAATGCATTTCTCACATAAAAAAAAATAACATAACCGTGGCGGCCAAAAAGCAGTTATGAACTTAATCTCCAGACATAAAATTGTATGAAAACCCACAAGAAAAAACAATTCGGCCATTTTGAAATGTACAAGGTATAGCTCCATCTGCTAGTAGCGCTAGCCAGATGGCATGCTAACACCGCAGCCTTGATAAATAAACACGGTGGGCCTTAGCCGAGACCCAGCACGGACTTGACTCAGCGCCGCGGGCTGCGGGGCCAACCGAGGCAGAGCCCAGACGCTCTGCAGCCAAGTCAGGTGCCAACATCAAGCCAGTGGAGAGAGATATTTACCCAGAGAGCCCCAGTGTGAGGGCTAGGGAGGAGAATCCATATTTTTACAGGAGTTGTGAACGTCTTTATCCAAGGCCAGAGAGAATGAGGGTCGGGTTACGGAGAGAGTATATTTTCAGAGGAGATGTGAACTTGTGGAGTTGTGGACTTTAGGTTAGGGTGAGGGAACAAAGATAGTGTCTGATTTCCACTGGAGGTGCTAAGCTCATCGTCCTAGCGCCTGAGTACGAGGCTGGGGTACCAAAGGAAGACTAAAGAGTTACACAGGGTTCCCACACCTTCTGAAACATCAAATTCAAGCACCTTTCAAGGACTTTCAAGACTCAATTCCCTCAAATTCAAGGACCCAACACGGCATAGTTTGAGACAGATCTAGAAGAGAATTTATATAATAGGAACTATCCGCTCACAGACAACAACAAAAAGAGAGGCTTGAATGCGTGAAGACTAGATGGTCTCTTGCCTTCCCTACCACAGCACAGCAAAACAATATATTGTGAAATATGTGTAAAGTTAAGACTTATTTACTAGTTGACGAGCTAAGTAAAACATTTTTTTATATATATATTTTTTTTTTAGAGAGAGAGAGAGAGAGAGAGAGAGAGAGAGAGAGAGAGAGAGAGAGAGAGAGAGAGAGAGAGAGAGAGAGAGAGAGAGAGAGGAATTCAAGCACTTTCAATGACCCATGGCTATTTTCAAAAACTTTTAAGGCCTTCTTTTCTCAAATTCACAAACTTTCAAGGATTTCAAGGACCCGTGGGAACCCTGGTTACAGTACGGTACGTTGGAACAGTCGTGGAGCTCATCGTGTACCTACGTTCTTCTGGCGAGACGTGAGGCAGGACCTGTCCTCGGACCAGCCGACACGTGGAGCCGTCCCCGGCGCAGACGCCGCAGTTGTCCTCCCTGGCACCGCTGCCCAGCTGTCGATCGCAGCCCACCTCCTGCCAACACACACACACACACACACACACACACACACACACACAGACACAGACACAGACACAGACCCACACACACACACACACGCAGACACACACACGCAGACACACACACACACACGCAGACACACACACGCAGACACACACACACACACACACACACACACAGACACACACACACGGTTAGAAAAAGAGAGAGGGGAGGGGTGGTGAGAGAAAGATTGAGACACACACACACACACCATTACCACCACCAATGCCACATGCAGCGGTCTCTCCTTTCTTTAAGGAATTCTGTTTATTTTCCCTTCTCCATCCCTGCTCGTTTTCGTGTTGCTGTGTGTATTATTAATACACGGGGAGGAGGCCTGGCCCCATTCTGTCAGTGTGGAGATCCAGCTACCCTCCGCTCTCCTGCACCTTCCAACACATGCCAAGGCTGTGCCATCTCACCAGGCACCAACACGCCTCAGCCAGCTGTGTCGACTCGCTCTGTCTTGTCTCCCTCTCTCTGTCTCTGTCTCTCTCTAGCTTGCTCACATGCTCTGTCTGTCTGTCTGTCTGTCTGTCTGTCTCTGTCTCTGTCTCTGTCTCTGTCTCTTTCTCTCTCTCTCTCTCTCTCTCTCTCTCTCTCTCTCTCTCTCTCTCTCTCTGTCTCTCTCTCTCTCTCTCTCTCGCTCTGTCTCTCTCTCTCTCTCCGCCTCTGCCAACATCTACCTCTGATCCAGTTGACATCCAACATTTGGTTTTGATCAGCCCTGTACTTTATAGTGTACAGGACATGTGCGGTTGGGGACTGTGTGCTCTCCCTCAGACACAAACCAGTGTTTTCTACAGTGCCTCAGTCCAACATGAGCGTCTGGAGAGTCTAAGCCTGGAGGAACCCAAGCATGGCATCGCTTACCTCATCCACTCCATACATGAAAGAGAGACAGCAGAAGCCCGACTGTTGACATTGGTCGCAGGCAGAGATGCAGTGTACTGTACTCCCCTCTGGTATTTCATATTAAACAGTGTAGCGAGCCGGCTAAAAGCGCTGCGTAAAATGCAATCCATCATCTTTATTATTAAGTCCCCTATTCCATTACGTCTGCTGCAGGCGCATAGTGTCAACCTGTCTCTTTCTATTGCCTTTCATTGCAGTGGATACTGTACGATTATGAACATCAATGCATTAGAGCCACCATAGTCTGAATACATAGTTTCCAAGAAGACACTATGAAAACCATATATTTAAGAACAAATTATAAAAACATTGAAAAGAGTTTAATACTGAATATAATATTAACATTTTGCACGGACCATCTCTGCAGGGCGGTTTATATGTAGGTGGTGTTTACTTCGGTGGAGGCTGGTGGAGGTAGACATGGGAGGACCGGCTCACTGTAATCCACGGAACGGAATGGCCCCACCACCTTTACACCAACACGGCAGTCGCGCTGCCCGGTCACGTCTCTTCACTACACTGGCTCCCCGCTGGTGGAATGAGCTTCCCACGGCTGTCAGAACTGCAGAGTCACTACCCATCTTCCGTGGGACTAAAGAGCCATCTCTTCAGGTTACACCTTAACTGCTCCTCCTGAGACATCTACTACCCCCCAGCACTGCGTCTCCTGAGACACCCGCTTTCCCCTTCACTGGGTCCCCTAAGGGGGTGTTCTCACTAGAACATTTGCTTCACTTGAAACAGAGTTTAGGATAAAGTTCGCTTTGCTCTGCGTCGTTTGGAGCGGTGAGAACACGCATTTGAAGTAACTCCCGGAGCAAATACCCGTCGGATGCTCCGCTTGAAAAGGGTGGTTTCGCTCCGGTTAGAAACGACGCATCCATCACTTTGCTTTGCTTTAGGTGAGAACGCTGCCCGAGGCAGTCCATAGGAAAACAACAGCGCAGGCGTGTTGATCTGGATAAGAGGGACGAACGGGCAATTTTCTATTTTTCGGACCAATCAACTTACTACCACGTCTGTTGCTTCGATTGCGTATGTTACTTCGTTTACATGAAGGGCTGTGAGAACGCAAATCAGAGAAATAATTTATGCAACAATGTTGCGAACTCATCCACTTGCTCCGGGTCTCGATTCAGACTTTCATGTGAGAACATGACCTAAGACTTCTACTGCCCCCCTTGTACTGTTTCTCTGTTCTCCAGTGTCTATATATACAAATACATTTAAAAATAAAACCTTTTCCTTCTATCACTGAGACTGCCAACGCCCCCGGGCCTGAGCTAGATTACTCTTCCTGCTACCACTGGTAGATTGATGGTTCACTTGCTTAGTCAAATGTATTGATTGTAAGTCGCTTTGGAATAAGGCGTCTGCTAAATGCCAAAAATGTAAATGGAATGAGGAATGGTATCAAACATGCGTGTTTGATACCATTCCTCATTCCGTTCCAAGCATTACTAGGATTTCGACCTCCACCAGCCACCCCCAGGCTTACTCCTGCAGGAATGTCTCATCTGCATAAGGAACTCTGCCAGGTTTCACAGATGAACGTCATGTTAGTTTAAACCAGGGAGGCTTGGGAAGCCCCAAACACATTAAAGGTGTTATTACGTGTTTTATGTTTTACCATCGAGGACCACTTTGGAAATAAGTGGTTTCATTAACTGGTTAATGTGCTATCCTCTGTAGACAAATATATACTTCTGTTGATGTGATGTATGTAGTACTCAACCCAATAATAAAATCCAATCCAATCCTACACTGCAGTCCACGGTGATACAATGTTGCATTTATACTGAATAATTAGATGAATAAAACCATTACTCGTCATCTTTAGACCCCTCAAACGTCAGAGTTTGTGCCTCAAAGGTCTGAGTTAGAGGCCACAGGCTGGTGAGATCATGAGTTGACCGTCTGCTCTGTCCAGTAGTCCCAGTAAACACACACAGATCCAGGCAGCCTTTAATGGTCATTTTCCTAAATGGTCTGGGACCAATGTCAAGAAGCGTGCAGCCCAACCCAGCCCAGCCCAGCCCAGCCCAGCCCAGCCCAGCCCAGCCCAGCCCAGCCCAGTCCAGCCCAGCCCACATTGATTATGATTTCCACTGAGAAGATTTTATTTGGGGTGAAAATAATACATCCAGCTGTTCCATGATAACAGGTACAATAAATAGCATTTGAGCTTACTCTCAATTATCAGTGACAGTAATGTATAATTCTAAATGGCACTTTCTTTTAATCTGTCACGGCATGCTAATGGAATGAATGTATCTAATGAATGAATGCTGCTTCATTAACATGCCCCCCAGGCAGTGTGTACTCTCTCTCTCTCTCTCTCTCTCTCTCTCTCTCTCTCTCTCTCTCTCTCTCTCTCTCTCTCTCTCTCTATGTGAGTGATTGTCTGTCACACCGTCGCTCACCACTTTTCTCCCTCTGTCCTCCTCTGCCTCATCCCCCTCTCTCTCTCCTACAGTACACCTCTGCCTCATCCCCCTCTCTCTCATACAGTACACCTCTGCCTCATCCCCCTCTCTCTCATACAGTACTCCCCTGCCTCATCCCCCTCTCTCTCTCCTACAGTACACCTCTGCCTCATCCCCCCTCTCTCATACAGTACACCTCTGCCTCATCCCCCTCTCTCTCATACAGTACTCCTCTACCTCATCCCCCCTCTCTCTCATACAGTACACCTCTGCCTCATCCCCCTCTCTCTCTCATACAGTACTCCCCTGCCTCATCCCCCTCTCTCTCCTACAGTACTCCTCTACCTCATCCCCCTCTCTCTCATACAGTACTCCCCTGCCTCATCCCCCTCTCTCTCTCCTACAGTACACCTCTGCCTCATCCCCCCTCTCTCTCATACAGTACACCTCTGCCTCACCCCCCCTCTCTCATACAGTACACCTCTACCTCATCCCCCTCTCTCTCTCATACAGTACACCTCTACCTCATCCCCCTCTCTCTCATACAGTACACCTCTACCTCATCCCCCTCTCTCTCTCATACAGTACACCTCTGCCTCATCCCCCTCTCTCTCTCCTACAGTACACCTCTACCTCATCCCCCCTCTCTCTCATACAGTACACCTCAGCCTCATCCCCCTCTCTCTCTCCTACAGTACTCCTCTGCCTCATCCCCCTCTCTCTCTCCTACAGTACACCTCTGCCTCATCCCCCCTCTCTCTCATACAGTACACCTCTGCCTCACCCCCCCTCTCTCATACAGTACACCTCTACCTCATCCCCCTCTCTCTCTCATACAGTACTCCCCTGCCTCATCCCCCTCTCTCTCCTACAGTACTCCTCTACCTCATCCCCCTCTCTCTCATACAGTACTCCCCTGCCTCATCCCCCTCTCTCTCTCATACAGTACTCTCTCTCATCCCTCTCTCTCTCTCCTACAGTACTCCCCTGCCTCATCCCCCTCTCTCTCCTACAGTACACCTCTACCTCATCCCCCTCTCTCTCCTACAGTACACCTCTGTCTCATCCCCCTCTCTCTCATACAGTACACCTCTACCTCATCCCCCTCTCTCTCCTACAGTACACCTCTGTCTCATCCCCCTCTCTCTCATACAGTACACCTCTGCCTCATCCCCCTCTCTCTCTCATACAGTACACCTCTGCCTCATCCCCCTCTCTCTCTCCTACAGTACTCCCCTGCCTCATCCCCCTCTCTCTCTCCTACAGTACTCTCTCTCATCCCCCCCTCTCTCTCATACAGTACACCTCTGCCTCATCCCCCTCTCTCTCCTACAGTACACCTCTGCCTCATCCCCCTCTCTCTCTCCTACAGTACTCCCCTGCCTCATCCCCCCCTCTCTCCTACAGTACTCCCCTGCCTCATCCCCCTCTCTCTCATACAGTACACCTCTACCTCATCCCCCTCTCTCTCATACAGTACTCCCCTGCCTCATCCCCCTCTCTCTCCTACAGTACACCTCTACCTCATCCCCCTCTCTCTCCTACAGTACTCCCCTGCCTCATCCCCCTCTCTCTCTCCTACAGTACTCCCCTGCCTCATCCCCCCCTCTCTCATACAGTACTCCCCTGCCTCATCCCCCCCTCTCTCCTACAGTACACCTCTGCCTCATCCCCCTCTCTCTCTCCTACAGTACACCTCTACCTCATCCCCCTCTCTCTCCTACAGTACACCTCTGCCTCATCCCCCTCTCTCTCCTACTGTACTCCTCTTCCATCTCTACTACAGTAGCTGCGTATGTCCTGTTCTACAGTACACACCGTGTCTGTGTTTTTAAAAATAAAGTTCTGTCGTGTTTAGACAGCTTCTCTCCCCTTTCCTCCTGTCATCCTGTCACAGACAGACCTTCTAATCAAGTAACCAACCGCAGAGAGGGGGAAATGATCACGATTCATCCTCCGTCTGTGCTCCTAACAACAACACAGTCTATGGGTAAAAAATAGCCCCGCAGCTTGAATCTGACATGATGGGATATCAGGGGGAGCGTTATTTCCCAGTTTAAGCTCTTCATCATTTCATTAAAGTTCTCATTGTGACATGTGGTTTTAGATCATTGGCAGCTGGCGCTCGCAGTCCTGTGGGTTCAGATGCTATTTAAAACAGATTGCTAAGCATTATGGGTCTACTGGGTAGAGCTATTGGACAGGAGAGTGTTCCGGAATAAAGATGATGTGTTCCTTGTGTGGAGAACAGAGGCTTCTCATGCCCTCTGTGGTTTGAGGATGGACAGAGGATCAGGGTTGTTTTCATTTACTCAATTAAATGGCCAATCATCGAAACCCATGAAATCATCACCCAAAAGGAATTGGCCATGAATCAACATTTAAGACGCGGCAAAGCAGACACAGTATAATATATATATATATATATATATATATATATATATATATATATATATATATATATACTATTGCCTCTGAATAGATTATTTGAGCCATATTGTATCACATCAAATCATCGTACCCTATATTGTTTATTATACAACAGTTAGTTCCGACTAAGTAATTTGATTGGATAAGAGGCATTCCATGAGTGCCGATATACAGTATAACAGCACTGGGACTTTTAACTATATGTATCACTCCGCCGCACAGGTGTTCTACTAAATGACCGTTAATTAGACTACATGTTTGTATTCAGGTTACTAGGCAACAGTCCCGTTGAAGTTCAGTTGAAGAACATTTTTTTGTTGGCGGAGCCAAAATAAATGATTAAATAAACAAACAAATCATAATCTGTTGTCGCTTATTACTGTTAATTAATAAATGGCGCTGTAGAACTGTTGTATGAAAGCAATATCACACTTGAGGTCGTGCTGTTATACTGAATATCAGCACGGCTGTGATTGTCTTCACAGCCGTGCTGATATTCAGTATAACAGCACTCCCTCTCGTGTGATATTGCTTAATCGTCAAATGAGACTCACCTGACAGATGCCACTGATGCACATGTCCAGGGCGTCGGCACGGCAACGCGTCCCATCTAGAACCTTCGGAGCCAGTTCCACCGTTAGACTCCTCCCCCTGGCCTGGCAACGCAGGGCGCACGGCGCAGAGGGGTCATAGGGCACCGGAACCCACTCGTAGGCCACGCCCTGGTACCGGATGTCATTGTGGGCGGAGCATTGCTGGGAACGGAAGTCTCCGGACTCGGAAGGACATTCCTGAGGAGAGGGGAGAGACGGCCTCAAGACTCTCTGAACTTCAATCAACAAGGACGACAATGATTATGACAGACAGGCATAACTATGTGTTGACACTGTGCTAGTAGGCCTCCAACACGTCTCTGACGAAAAGACACCTCATCATAACACATCTTCATCTTCGACTGTAAGAAAAATAGACAGCGTTTCACCCTTCAAATGGGAGAACACGCGGCTGCTCCTGTCCTTGCCGATAGCAAGGCCCCTGACAAACCTCAAACCTCTGCTACAGCCTTGATTCTAGACTATTCCACGTTCCTCCAGGGGGGAGATGGGATAAATATTATAGTGGGAACTCTTCCCGGAGGTCATCATGATGGAAATCGTTGCGGGTCGACTTCAAATCCGTCCGCAACCACTTCAATGGAGTAATAGGACTTTTGTCTCTTGATTAAATTGGCGTCAGAATGATTGCGGTGCTGCCTGTGTTCTCAGAATAGACTCGAGTCTGGCCTGTGGCTATAACTTCATTATACAATGGAGTTGACATGAGGGGGGGGGGGGGGTGTTTTTAGCTTTCTGTTCACTGATGGGGGGAATAAATACTGCTGATTTTACCATATGGTCCCCCACACGGCTGATTGATTGTCAGAAGCATTCCTGCCAGAGGATATTAGGTCTGTTCCTCTTCACTCACTAGCAGACCACATAAGCAATCATAAAGCAGTGATAGCCAGTAACAGCATGTTATTACCAGTAATATCACATTATGAATGGTATTATATGTATAAATCACATTATAAATACGTAATGTCACGCTCGCATAAAGCGCTAGCATAACACTGCTCTCGATGTGTTTAAGACCCCATATTGGACTTACCACATTGCTGCATGTTCTGTAGCGGATATTTTTGCCTTCACAGTTGCTGCAAAGCGAGGCAAAACAAAAACATAGTTAGCGCTAATTGAAACCAACGGTTTACAAGGAAATGGTTGAGCTTGAGTGAAATGGTTAATAAAATAAACAACAGTGAAACCAAAAGTCTTTAATCAAAAATCCAAACTATGTGAGGGGAAATAATGCATGTCATCTAAAAATACAGACAATAACAATAGGCGGTGGTCAAAGATCCTGTGTTTTTTGTTTTTCTGTGTTTCCTAACAGTGTTCCACGGCCTGTCTGTCTGTCTGTCTGTCTTGTGTGCCTGTCTCTGTCTGCCTGTCTCTGTCTGCCTGTCTCTGTCTGCCTGTCTGTCTGTCTGTCTCTGTCTGCCTGTCTGTCTGCCTGCCCGTCCGCCCGCCCGCCCGCCCGCCCGCCCGCCCGTCTGTCTGTCTGTCTGTTTGTCTGTCTCTGTCTGTCTGTCTGTCTGTCTCTGTCTGTCTGTCTGTCTGTCTGTAGGAGATCCTGGCTGAATCAAATCAACCCTGACACTCGTTTCATGCTGAATTATAGCTGCCTCAAGCACACAGACTCACACACACACACACACACACACACACACACACACACACACACACACACGTCAGACTGAACCACCTGCCAAAGCTTAGACCTCATCCAAGCACCCCCACTGGGCTTAAACTAGCAAAACAACCTCTCTCTCACACACATACACACACACACACACACACACACACACACACACACACACCTCGCCTCACACCACTCATCTGTTCATTTGACTCACTTGTCAACTGAATTCAAATCTCTTCAGAACCCTGACGTACAGTAACTGTAACATACTGACAGCACGGACACGGTGCTAAATCCATTCAGCCTTCTTAACAGCAATAACGACAGGCGATGTCCCGGTGTGCGCTAACTGCCACAAAGTGCCCGTTTTTCACCGCCGGCAAAGAATAACATGGAAGTAGAACTGGTAGCAGCTCATTTGTCCTGGTGCAGGGGGGGCCGGTCTAATCTGCCATTAGGGTGGTGGGGAGTCAGAGACCACACTGCTGCCATTCAGCCGGGTCCAAGGAAAACCAGGCACCGAGACAAAGTAGGAATGTCTCCTTATTAATGAAGCAATTAATAGCCTTCCCCCCATAAAGATGTATGAATCACTCATCCACTGTGGGGCATAGGGTGTGTGTGTGCATGTGTGTATATAGTATGTGTGTGTATATAGTATGTGTGTGTATATAGCATGTGTGTGCGTGTGTGTATAGAGTATGTGTGTGTGTGTGCGTGTGTGTGTGTGTGTGTGTGTGTGTGAGTGTGTGTGTATATAGTATGTGTGTGCGTGTGTGTATAGAGTATGTGTGTGTGTGTGTGTGTGTGTGTAGAGCAGACCATGCTTTCAGAGGCTGGGAATGTCTGTATTGTAGCTATGGCTATTTGTCTTGTGTTGGACACACAGAGCTCAGACTACAGTAGAGCATGGTAACGGCGACAGCAGTGTGTGTGTGTGTGTGTGTGTGTGTGTGTGTGTGTGTGTGTCTCTGTGGGTACCGTACTCCGAGTCAATGCTATGAATGATGAACTAATGACGATCGAGTCGTTATCCAATAGACTACTCTAGTCGCTACTCACTTCACCTGCGTCTTAATAGAAACATGGAGGAAAGTGGGGTTTGGCGACGCTTATTTCCTTCAAATGTGTGGAGATTTAAGTGTCAAGCATTCTCTCTGGAAGACAAGGGGGTGGAGGGGGTGGGGTGGAGGGGGAGGTTAGGGAGGGGGAGGGTGGGGGGACTCATGGCTGAGTGCAGAAATGGCAAAGCGGTAGGCAGAGTGTTTCTGCTCCCCAAGAGAAACACTGCAGCCAGACACTTCCCCGAACTCCCTCTGTGTGTGCGTGTGTGTGTATGCGTGTGCACGTGTGTGCGCGTGTGTGTGTGTGCGCATGTGTGTGTGTGCGTGCATGCATGCGTGTGTCTGTGTGTGAGTGTGTGTGTGTGTGTGTGTGTTGTGTCTGGAGCAGCAGCAGGGCAGGGAGACAGAGATTACAGTGGGTTTAAGGTTCTTGCTCCAGACAACACACACAGTCCTCTTCTCTCCTCCACAACGCTACAGAATACAGCCAGCTCAGCTCACACACACACACGCAACACACACACACACACACACACACACAACACACACACACATGCACACACACACACACACACACACATGCAACACACACACACACACGGAACACACACACACTTGCACACACACACGCACACATGAACACACACATGCAACACACTCACAAACGCACGCGC
>NC_137679.1:32808318-32810818 GCF_963989245.1 Nansenia antarctica | reverse complement strand
ACACACACACACAAACACACTCCCTCTCTCTGCCTCTCTCTCTGTTTCCCATGTGTCCCATGTTTCAACCTTCACTCAGCCTTTCTTCGACACCCACTGACCATCAGTTAGCGGCAGGTCCAAACATTTACTCAGAGGCCGACTCCTACCATGACTCCTACCAGGCCTGCTGGGGCCGGCAGGCTTCAGCCAGCTAATTCCCCAGTTGCTAATTTGTCCTGCAGTAATTCTGAATGCAGGGGAGGGAACGTAAACTGGGTTTGCGAGGAATAGGAGGCTCCCTCGCTAAATCATTTGTCAGAGGGGTCGCTGGGAGCTGCGTTCATGCGCTGAGGTAATACAGTGATTCATCACCGCTCTGCTGTTTACAGAGAGTTCTGGCACAGTTGTGCAACTGTTTTCACCTGCGAACGCAGCCCCGATCTGGGAAAATAGACTGGTTGATGAACAGTAGAAAGGAGTAGTACAGTATGGGTGAGTTTCACAGCATTCAATGGCAATTCCGGTTTTATTGTTCGAACCATACTTTTTTCTTTTTTATTACTTCAGTATCTACTTGAACTGACAAGGGGGGAAGCCAGCTGACAAAGAATTAGAATTGATGGTTTCTTATCGTGTTATTTTAAGCAATGTGTTATCTGCGAGGCGTTGGTGTTGTGAGTTGTAAGTTATGACTTGTCTTATCTAGTGAGGAACACAGTGTCAAAACATCACTTCATCACATTAAATAAAGGACCGATGTTTCCTGGATGTCAATAGGGTTAACAGGCTTGACCGTAGCTGTCTGTGGTTCATCTGCGGTTCACTTCATCCCTGAGAACTGACACAAACTCTCATGTCGACTAGTGGCCTTAACCTTCAGATGATACTGTCGTGGAAAGGTTGTACGAATCAGAATCAGCAAGTCAGAAGTATTCAGTCACTTGAGTCATTTTACCACATTCCTTTCACCGGCAAATAGCATGAATTCTACCTGGGCAAGGCACATCTGATCTAGATATGTGACAGCAGCTGGTGAAACCAGGAACAAGTCGCCAACCAATTAAAATGGTCTGACCGTTATTCTGAAAAATGTAAATACATTTCAGCATTGTTGAAAATCAATGACACACTCTCTAGTCTAGTCAAACCAAAACATTGCAATGCAATGGATTTGGTGTCGGTGAGTAATCCCTACTACTACCTAGTTAGTGTAGAGTAGTGGGGATTATTTACCGAATCCATTGAATTGCAATGTTTTGGCCTGACTAGCGAGTGTGGCATTGAGTGTCATTTCAACAACGTTGAAATGTATTTACATTTTTCAGAATTTTTTCAGTCCATGTCATATCTCTAAAGGCAATACAGTAGAAGTCTATGGGTCTCTGGTTTACTCCTGGTAAGCCAGTGCAGAGTGTTTGTGTGTATGTGTGTGTGAGTGTGTGTGCGTGCGTGCGTTCGTGCGTGCGTGCGTGGGTGCGTGCGTCTGTGCGTGCGTCTGTGTGTGTGTGTGTGTGTGTGTGCATGCTTGCATGCATGTGCGTGTGTGTGTGTGTGTGTGTGTGCGTTCTTGTTTCTGATGCGTAGCGGGCGGGTCGATTAAACTACAGGACGTATCCCAGCGCTGGCAGAGGCCCAAACCACACCGAGCACAGAGGCCATTCGATTACAGCGCAACCCAAGCACCTAGAGAATACCTCTGTGCAGCTCCACGACAATCTCGGCTTTGTCTCAGCCCCCTCTGACCTAATCGGTAATAACCCAGGTCTAATTAGAACGGAATCAGTTCAACAAGATCAATCTTCATTGGATTCTATGTTCCACCGCAATCCCCCACAGGTAGATAGCTATACTCTAGTATAAGCCCTGTTGCTAAACCCCACTTCATCTAATGCTGGGGCGCATGAACTACACTATTGCCTGCAATTAAATTGCCATTAGCATCCACATAAGCTACAAGCCATGTGGAATTGTGGCTGGTGGTTTATGCTTTGCGACGAAATGCCTCTTGTTCCCTGGGTGATTGAGAAATAATGCGATACAGCTTGAATGATGTGTTTTAAGCTATTCTGCAGGTGATGCTCTGCTCTGCGGACTCTCCTAGACAGGAGAGAAGAGACAGATAAGTGATATGGAGTTAGGGTGTGTAGAAGCCTGTGCCGCCATCTTACAATCACAGGAACACAGAGGTAAGCAGACTTCTGAATGTGGTGCATTTAACACTAGCCATGAGGCTGTGAGTAAAGACAAATGTAATATCTTTGCACAATCAAATTTCAGGACCCTCCTTTCATGACTTTTCCTAGATATGTGCGTTCTACCACCCTTCCTTACCCCATCCCACCCCATCCTTACATTTTCAAAATCACATCAGGATAAGCATTTTTCTGTGTAGGAAGCAGGCTAATTTACAAGCGGCCAACTAGCCTCTTTCAGCCTCTTTCCGGCAGCTTAACTGGCTTCCAGTTGAAAAGAGGGTCACTCACATCAGGTTAGGCCTGACACATAAGATAGTACTAAA
>NC_137679.1:32788318-32798318 GCF_963989245.1 Nansenia antarctica | reverse complement strand
GCTGGTAAAGTACTCTCTTCATTCCAAGGTCGAACGAGGTCGACGTAACTCATCGTAATGTGGGATTATGTTAAGTCAAACCCACTCAGCATCACCCTGGTCTCACTGAAATATCCTCATGCTTTTTTTAAATCAGTCATTTAGTTTTTATAGGACTCGCAAGAGAGAGTGAACTCGCCAAAGTATGGTTATTGTTTTTAGCACTCGATCGAAAAAACTAATTACAAAAAAATATATCTCTTTGTCTGATAGATTTTATTAGATGTTTTATTGCTGGGGGCTGTGTGGGTTTCTCATAAACAGTAATAAATGCCTGTTATTTCTACTAAAGCCACTTTGATTTCATCAGTTCTTCAGTGTACAAAATGTTCAGGAAAAAAGCATTTGTTAATGTGTACTTTAACTTATGAGTAATGCAAACTCATCAAATCACTGCACTTCACTAAAGACTAAACACGTATCACGTTGTTTATTTTGTCTGACTGAACCTTCTTGCAAAGTTCATTAGCTATGAATGATGATTAGCATAACACACTGACTCAGCACTGTAAAACTTCTATCGTCAAGTAAACAAACCCGAAACAGGAAAACAAACAGATGGGGAGAGAGGACGGACTGCCAACTGACCAACCGGCTTCTGTTAGAACGTTCACAGGTTGCCGTGTCACAGGGCTGGTCGCTAAGAGGGTTTGGTTGGCTTCAGACTGTCCGACAGTAAACAAAACACTGGGTCACCATGGTTACCCCAAGGCCCGGTCCCTGGATTGGCTGTGCCGGGTTTGTGTCTCGCAGGGGGAAGCCATGGGAATGGGAAACGGATCTAGGTGGAACTCCCAGGTGGAACACTACTGAAGTCCGGCTCTATGTCAGTAATGAAGTGTTCTGGACGGTTTCCATGCATCAGATGTGTGTGTGTGTGTGTATGTGTGTGTGTGTGAGAGAGAGAGAGAGAGAGAGAGAGAGAGAGAAAGAGAGAGAGAGAGAGAGAGAGAGAAACCCAACCCACGCTACTGGATCTGAACCACTAGCACAGACAACAGATTCACCACAGGTCCCCCGCGATCACCCTAGCCATGATGGAAAGGACAGCAAAACAACACAACACTAACCATACCCAATAAACCTCTGCTCCACTCACTCAATCACACAGTTTGAGCTTTGCGGAGGCAGGTGAGCTCATCCCGCTGCAGCATACATACAGTATACGTTGTATTATTCATATGGAATGCTGAGCATCTTGAGACATCTCAAAACTACGAGCGGAACAGAACACAGTATTGCATGTTTGATACCATTGAAAGCGATTTCTACCTCCACCAGCCTCCCCTGATGGGGATAGCCCAATGGAAAGATACAGTGCTGTATACAGAAGAGTCCTGCCTGCGTATCATCAACAGACACACTGCCAGATCTCAAAGCAAGCAAGCGCAAGCAAGCCAACACATTAATCTGCTCTGTAAATGATGCAACTGTCTGTAGAGGTTGGTAGTGATATCTGTATCTGTCTACAGTCAGCAATGCTCTCACGTACAACATCACCTCATACAGTCATGTCGGTAACATCGTTCACGCTGTTGATGACTAAACTGAAGTGGCGTCCTCCACTCCTCCTCTCATCTGCTTCTTCTTCTTTAAGGTCATTACCGGAAAGTTACCTTACATCATTACTTGATTAGAAGAACTATGGACCCTATTTGACATGCTAAAATGACTGGGCTTACACCCGCATACAGACCGAACTTGGAAAGTCAGCCTTTCGTTATAATACCCCTGCTGCCTTGGAACGGTCTTCAGCTCACGCTGCAGATTAATGCACCTTCGTCCTTTGGGAGTTTTAGAAATGTAATTGCACAGCACTTTATGTTCAGCACTTTATGTCCCTTATGTCCTGTGTCTTTTATTGTTACTATTGTCTCTTTCTTTTCTGGCACAATGTACAGTGTTGAGTGTCTAGTCCTATTTCATTTCACTGCATGTTTTACTTTGTATTTCTGTGCATGTGACACATAAAGTACCCTTGGACCCTTGGATCTGCCTGTGACAGTTTGCAATTGTTTTGCAATCAGCTTGCAATTGTTTTGCAATCAGTTTGCAATTGTTTTGCAATCAGTTTGCAATTGTTTTGCAATCAGTTTGCAATTGTAATTGAGTGTTTTTCCCCACTATTCTGTAAGTCATATATGTCTTTATATGCTAGTATGTCTTGTGTTTACCAGCTTATTGATTTATCAATGTTTATTGTTAACTTGTTGAATAACTCGTTGAATAATCTGTATGTCTCGACGACATTGGAAATGAGGGTGTCCTCAATTGTCCTTTCGAGAATAAATAAAGGTTTGAAATGAAATGAAATGAAATGTGTGTGTGTGTGTGTGTGTGTGTGCGGCTGAATATCACTAAGTGTGTGTGTGTGTGTGTGTGTGTGTGTGTGTGTGTGTGCGTTTGCGTGTGTGTGTGTGGGAGCTCAGAGAAGGCTGCAGTGCCCTTTAGTGTGTCTGAATAGAGAATAAAGCGTTTATTAAAAGCCTGCCAGGCGGCCCCCCGGGGGTCTGTTAAGTACCTGCAGGGGAGCAGCTGAGGCTCCTGCCTCTTTCATCTAAAAGTGTCCCCTGATGAAGTCAGCACACTCACACACACACATACATACACACAGACATACACACACACACACACACACAGATACAGACATACACAGACACAGACACAGATACACACACACAGACACACAGACACAGACACAGACACACCACACAGACACAGACACAGACACAGACATACCACACCACACCACACCACACACACTGACACTGACACACACACACACACACACACACACACACAGACACAGACACAGACACAGACACAGACACAGACACAGACACAGACACAGACACACCACACACACACACACACACACACACACAGACACAGACACAGACACAGACACAGACACACCACACACACACACACACACACACTTGGACACTTAGTGACATTCAGCCAGTCTGGGTTATTTTTATTCCAAGGACTCCCTGTGGTCAAGTAACCTATTCACATCCACCCTGCAGGCCTCTCTGCTAAGCCCGCTAGGATAAACCTACCACCTGTGTGTGTGTGTGTGTGTGTGTGTGTGTGTGTGTGTGTGTGTGTGTGTGTGTGTGTGTGTGCGTGTGTGTGTGTGTGCGTGTGTGTGTGTGTGTGTGTGTGTGTGTGTGTGTGTGCGTGTGTGTGCGTGTGTGTGTGTGTGTGTGTGTGTGTGTGTGTGCGTGTGTGTGTGTGTGCGTGTGTGTGTGTGTGTGTGTGTGTGTGTGTGCGTGTGTGTGTGTGTGTGTGTGCGTGCGTGCGTGCGCATGTTTGCGTGCATGTGTGTGTGCGTGTGTGTGTGTGTGCGTGTGTGTGTGTGTGTGTGTGTGTGTGTGTGTGTGTGTGTGTAGGTGTGTGTGTGTGTGTGTGTGTGTGTGTTGGTGGTGGTGGTGTTTAACAAAGTCACTTTGGGAGAAAGACGGAGTGGAGGATTCAAAGCGGTCTGTATTAGTCTTCCATTCCAAGTTGGAGGGGTATGAGAGCCCCAACTGGGGGGGGGATAAAGAGAGGGGTGAAACCAAGGTGAAATGACTCAAACTGCCGAGGTGACCGTAGCTAGGTCAAACTCCCTAGCTACTGTAGGAGGAAGAGCAGACTCTCCTATCAACCAGTCTTACCCCAGAAGGGACACACCCTGACCCATCAGCTCCCTAACATAGCACACCTGTGCATCAGGGGAGGCTGGCGGAGGCAGAAAATCTGGCGGAGGACGGGCTCATTGTCCAAACCACCCTCAAGACCACCAGGACCAAGCTCCGGACCTGGGGTGATAGGGCCTTTTCAGCCGCAGCCCCGTCCCTCTGGAACGCCCTCCCCAACCACATCAGACAGGCCAACACCCTCCCAACATTTAAACAGGCCCTCAAAACCCACCTCTTCAAGCTCGCCTTCACCAGTTAAACCTCTCCCCCTCCCCTTCCCATGTGTTACGGCTGGGCCGTCACACACGCCCTCTCCCGCCCCCACAGCTCGAGCACCCGCCCCCACAACTCGAGCACAGCGTGCTCTCCGCCGCAGGTGAAGCTCGTTCCCGGTGATTGGAGGGTTATCCAGCCACAGTCAAACCAACACACCTGTCTCCACTCCCAATTAACCCTCTGGCTACATCTACCCTGGACTCCCTTCATTCATCGTCAGTTCTTCCCTAAGAATGACCTGGCAAGTATCCTCTGTGATTAGTTATGAACTTTGCTCTTGTGCCTATTCTTGTGATTCGTTGATATCTTCTGTACTGGCCTACCGTGGAGACTTACCCTGCTTTCCTGTTCCTCCACAGCCCATGCCAACCACTACCGCCATCCCGCCAGGTTGAAACCCCCAGCCCGCCAGGCTGAAACCTCCGGACTCATCATCTGTGTTTCCACCCACCTGCACTGTAAATAAATACCCTACGGGGCTAACACTGTATTCTGCCTCCGGTGTCGTGTCCTTGAGCTCCCTCGCCCCCGTGTCATAACAGAAGAACTGACCATGCAATTGGGCTCAGACGACACGAAGGACCGGGCACCATCTCCCACCCCTGGATCCGGTCCGACGGCTATCCAGATCCTCGCTGAACACACTCACCTCCTCCAGGCGGCCGCTACAGCGTGCCAGGCCCTGAACACTCGCATGACAACCCAGGAGGCTAACCAGGAGCACCGCGCCACCCAGATGCAGCACCTCATCTCTACGACCCAAGCGCTTACAGCACAGGTGGCCGCGCTCGCAGCCTTTGCCCCCCCCCCTGCTCTCCCTGACCCTGCCCAGCTACCGGCACCACCTACTGGACAGCCACGGGAGCCCCACCTAGCCAGCCCCCGCCCCTTCGACGGAGCCTTCGCCCAGTTCCGAGGCTTCATCCTCCAGTGCGAGTTGGTGTTCTCGCATCAGCCCAGCCAGTTCTGGTCGCCGGCAGCCCGGGTGGCGTTCATCACCAACCTCACCACCGGCGACGCCCTGAATTGGGTCCAGGCCACCCTCTGCGCCCGCCCTGACCTGTTCGGTGACTACGCTACCTTCCTCACGGAGTTCAAGAGGGTTTTCGACCACCCCACTGCAGGACAGGAGGTCGGGGCGCGACTGATGTCACTCCACCAGGGGAACCGGACCGCGGCGGCCTACTCTACCGAGTTTCGCACCCTGGCAGCCGGAAGCGGATGGAATGACAGGGCGCTGCGATCTGCTTTCCGCCAGGGGCTGAGTGAGGCCATCAAGGACGAGCTCGTCCGGGACAGACCCGCCGCCCTGGACGAACTAGTGGCCCTAGCCATCAACGTTGACGAGCGCTCCCGGGAGCGTCGGAGAGAGAGAGGGCGCTACCAGACCAGCTCGCCACGCCCCCAGGACCCTATCGTCACAGCCAACCCCTCCTCCGCACGGGAGTCGACCTACACCCCATGCACTGGCGAGGAGCCGATGCAGCTTGGTCGAGCCCGCCTCACCACGGCGGAGAAGGAGAGGAGAAGGGCCCAGGGCCTGTGCCTCTACTGTGGAGAGAAGGGACACCTCCGTGACACCTGCCCGTCCCTATCAAAAGGGCAGGCTCACCCGAAGGGGGAATCCGGGTGAGCCGTGTCTCTCAATCCCCACCTACCACCAGCCCAGCCAGGTTCTCTGTCACCCTCTCCTGGCAGGGGCAGAACCTCACGGTCGAGGCCATTATTGACTCGGGAGCAGACGAGAACTTTATGGACGCCCAGCTGGCCCGTTCAGCTGCCGTTCCCCTCGTTGCCCTCGAGACCCCCCTCTCCGTCTCAGCCCTAGACGGACACAGCCTGGGGCCTCTCACCCACCGCTCTACACCCCTCTCCTTGACCGTCTCTGGGAACCATGTGGAGGAGATCCGGTTTTACATCCTCAAGACCCCCCAGTCCCCGCTCATCCTGGGACGACCGTGGCTCGAGCTCCACATTCCCCATGTCAGCTATGGTGAGGGACGTATCCTGAGCTGGAGTACCGCATGCTACGCCCGGTGCCTCCGTGCCGCCCATACCCCCACATCGCCTCTGCGACCGCCTCCGGCTCCCCCTGACCTCTCCTCCATCCCAGAGGTCTACCACGACCTCGGAGAGGCCTTCAGCAAGGAGCGTGCTCGCACCCTGCCGCCTCACCGGCCCTACGACTGTGCCGTCGAGCTCCGCCCTGGCAACAAACTTCCGGTCAGTCGCCTCTACAACCTTGCCCCCCCGGAGAAGGCAGCCATGGACACCTACATCTCCGACTGTCTGGCTGAGGGGCTCATCCGTCCATCACACTCCCCGGTGGCAGCGGGGTTTTTCTTCGTGAAGAAGAAGGATGGAACCCTCAGGCCATGCATTGACTACCGTGAGCTCAATGCCATCACCGTCCGGAACACCTATCCTCTCCCCCTCATGAGCTCCAACTTTGAGCCCCTCCTTGGGGCCACCATCTTCACTAAGCTGGACCTCCGGAACGCCTACCATCTGGTCCGGATTCGTGAGGGTGACGAGTGGAAGACGGCGTTCAAGACCCCCCGTGGCCACTATGAGTACCTTGTCATGCCCTTTGGTCTCACTAACGCCCCCTCCGTCTTTCAGGCCCTCATGAACGACGTCCTCAGGGACATGCTGGACATCTTTGTCGTCCTCTACCTGGATGACATCCTAGTATTCTCCAGGAACCCTGAGGAGCATGTCCAACATGTCCGCCTAGTCCTCCAGCGCCTACTGGAGAATCGCCTTTTTATTAAGGCCGAGAAGTGCTCGTTCCACACTCACTCTGTGGAATTCCTGGGGCTCATCGTGGAGGGTGGGTTGACTCGCCCTGACCCCAAGAAGACTCGGGCCGTCGTCGAGTGGGGCCAACCTACCACCCGGAAACAGCTGCAGTCATTCCTCGGCTTTGCCAACTTCTACCGGCGATTCATCCGGGACTTCAGCCGGGTAGCCGCCCCCCTCACTGCCCTCACCTCCCCCCTGCGCCAGTTCACGTGGACACCAGCAGCCAGCGCTGCCTTCAGTGACCTGAAGAGGCTCTTCACCTCGGCGCCGGTCCTAATCAACCCAGACCCCTCTAGGCCCTTCATTGTGGAAGTGGACGCCTCAGACACGGGCGTCGGTGGCGTGCTCTCTCAACGATCGGAGGACCAGACCGTGCACCCCTGCGCCTTCTACTCCCGCCGTTATACCTCCGCCGAGGCCAACTACGACATCGGGAACCGCGAGCTGCTGGCGGTGGTGGAAGCGTTCCACGAGTGGCGGCACTGGCTGGAGGGCGCAGAGCACCCCTTCACCGTCTGGTCGGACCACAAGAACCTAACCTACATCAAGTCGGCCAGGCGGTTGAACTCCCGTCAGGCACGCTGGGCCCTGTTCCTCGGGCGGTTTAACTTCCACCTCACGTTCCGTCCGGGCTCCCTGAACGCCAAGGCTGACTCCCTTTCTCGGCTCCATGCCGCAGAGGAGGAACCCACCACTCCTGACACCATCGTTCCATCCTCCCGGGTCGTTGGAGTGGTCACCCTGGAGATCGAGGCGGTGGTCAGAGCTGCACAGCGCACCCAGCCAGATCCCCGACCGGGGTCCCCCGGCCGTCTCTTCGTCCCGGACGCAGTCAGGACCAAGGTGATGCAGTGGGGCCACGCCAGCCGCTTCGCCTGCCATCCTGGGGCCCTACGCACACTGTCCTTCCTGCGCCGGCGGTTCTGGTGGTCCACCATGGCCGCGAACGTCAGGGAGTTCGTCTCGGCCTGCCCTACCTGCGCTCGCAGCAAGGCATCCCACCGGCCGCCTTCAGGACTGCTGCGGCCTCTACCCGTGCCCGGTCGACCGTGGTCCCACCTCGCCATGGACTTCGTGACCGGCCTTCCCCCGTCCCTAGGCAACACGGTCATCCTCACCATCGTGGACCGCTTCTCCAAGTCCGTGCGGTTGGTAGCTCTGGCAAAGCTACCGACCTCGGCGGAGACGGCGGAGCTACTCACCACCCACGTCTTCCGGCTTTACGGGCTTCCCCAGGATGTGGTTTCCGACCGTGGCCCCCAGTTCACATCCAAGGTGTGGCAGGCCTTCTGTTCTGGGATTGGGGCCACGACCAGCCTCTCCTCCGGCTACCATCCCCAGACCAATGGGCAGGCGGAGAGAGCCAACCAGAGCCTGGAGTCGGCACTCCGCTGCATGTCCTCCCTCCATCCATCCTCCTGGAGCAAGGACCTACCCTGGGTGGAGTACTCCCTGAACGCCATGGTGAATGAAGCCACCGGCCGGTCCCCCTTCGAGTGCTCCTTGGGGTACCAGCCACCCCTGCTTTCTACCCAGGAGGGCGAAGCGTCGGTACCATCAGTCCAGGCACACCTCCTTCGCTGTCGTCGGGTCTGGACCTCCGTACGCTCGGCCTTGCTTCGGGCCACCGCCCGAACTACCCGAAGCGCCAACCGTCGCCGCACTCCAGCTCCGGTGTACCAGGTGGGCCAGAGGGTCTGGCTCTCCACGGCGGATCTTCCCCTCAATGTCCCCTCCCGGAAGTTGGCGTCGAGGTACATCGGCCCCTACGTCATCGACCGGGTCATCAACCCCGCTGCCATCCGGCTGGTCCTCCCTCACTCCCTCCGTCGGATCCACCCGGTGTTCCACGTCTCCCGGGTTAAGCCCCATGTCGCCAGCGACCTGATGCCACCAGCCCCTGCACCGCCCCCTCCTCAGTTGGTGGATGGCCACCCCCAGTGGGCGGTAAGGAGGCTCCTCAGGGCTCGTCGCTGTGGCCGGGGTTTCCAGTACCTGGTGGACTGGGAAGGATATGGCCCAGAGGAACGGAGCTGGATTCCCCGGTCCCAGATCATGTCCCCAGTCCTCCTCAGGGACTTCTATCGGGCCCACCCGGAGGCTCCGGGCCGGTCGCCAGGAGGCTCCCCCTCGGGGGGGGGTCCTGTTACGGCTGGGCCGTCACACACGCCCTCTCCCGCCCCCACAGCTCGAGCACCCGCCCCCACAACTCGAGCACAGCGTGCTCTCCGCCGCAGGTGAAGCTCGTTCCCGGTGATTGGAGGGTTATCCAGCCACAGTCAAACCAACACACCTGTCTCCACTCCCAATTAACCCTCTGGCTACATCTACCCTGGACTCCCTTCATTCATCGTCAGTTCTTCCCTAAGAATGACCTGGCAAGTATCCTCTGTGATTAGTTATGAACTTTGCTCTTGTGCCTATTCTTGTGATTCGTTGATATCTTCTGTACTGGCCTACCGTGGAGACTTACCCTGCTTTCCTGTTCCTCCACAGCCCATGCCAACCACTACCGCCATCCCGCCAGGTTGAAACCCCCAGCCCGCCAGGCTGAAACCTCCGGACTCATCATCTGTGTTTCCACCCACCTGCACTGTAAATAAATACCCTACGGGGCTAACACTGTATTCTGCCTCCGGTGTCGTGTCCTTGAGCTCCCTCGCCCCCGTGTCATAACACCATGAACCCAATACTTTCTTCTATTTCCCTTTTGTTTCTTTTTATTACTACTACTCTATCTTTGAGTGTCTAGAAATCGCTATATAAGTCTAATGTATTATTATTATTATTATTGTTATTGTAATGCATGGAATGGAATTCATTCCTTATTCCATTCCAGAACATTCCTCATTCCGTCCATACATTACAATGAGCAATTCCTCCCATTTCCACCTCCTCCACCTTCCAGCCTCCACTGCTGTGCATCCCGGCAGACCTGAGCACACCAACAACGAGTCAAGAGGACAAGAAAAACAACCTACATACAGCAGACCTAAGAAACCACTTATCAAACTTCACTTGTATTAAATCCAAGTTGTTCTTCATATTGCAACAGTAACTCAGGACCGTCAACACGACCACACTATTTGTGATTAATGTTGTTGGTCCTGGACACAAGCTTTGGCCTTGAAATACGTGGTTTTATAATAAGAAACAGCAATTAATTTGTGGTTGTCTTACAAGGGCTGTTGAAG